>NC_071398.1:74845440-75152249 GCF_022682495.2 Desmodus rotundus
GATAGGGACAAAATGAAACAACAGAGCAAAACCTCAGAAAGAGAGCTAAGCGATGAGGATATAGCCAAACTATCTGATGGAGAATTTAAAGCCCTGGTAATCAAAATGCTCACAGAACTGATTGAGCTTAATCGAAATGTGAAAAAAACAAATGAAATATACCCAAAATAAAATAAAGCAAAATATTCAGGGAACCAACAGTGACAGGAAGGAAACCAGGATTCAAATCAATGATTTGGAACAAAAGGAAGAAATAAACATCCAACCAGAACAAATGAAGAAACAAAAATTCAAAAAAGTGAAGAGAGTCTTACAAACTGCTGGTACAACCTGAAACATTCCAATATCCAAATTATAGGGGTGCCAGAAGGAGAAGAACAGCAGCAAGAAATTGAAAACTTATTAGAACAAATAATGAAGGAAAACTTCCCTAATCTGGTGATGAAACTAGACTTTCAGAAAATCCAGGAAGCCCAGAAAGTCCCAAAGAAGTTGGACCCAAAGAGGAACACACAAAGGCACATCATCATTAAGTTACCCAAGATTAAAGACGAAGAGAGAATCTAAAAAGCAGCAAGAGAAGAGGAGACAGTTACCTACAAAGGAGTTCCCATCAGACTATCAGCTGATTTCTCAAAAGAAACCTTGCAGGCAAGAAGGGGCTGGAAAGAAGTATTCCAAGTCATGAAAAGCAAGGACCTACATCCAAGAATACTCTCCCCAGCAAAGTTATCATTTAGAATGGAAGGGCAGATAAAGTGCTTGCCAGGTAAGGTCAAATTAAAGGAGTTCATCATCACTGAGCCATTATTATATGAAATGTTAAAGGGACTTATCTAAGAAAAAGAAGAAGATCAAAAACTATGAACAGTAAAATGACAGCAAATTCACAACAATCAAGAACTGAACCTAAAAACAAAAACTAAGCAAACAACTAGAACAGGAACAGAATCACAGAAATGGAGCTCACATGAAGGGTTACCAGCAGGGAGGGGCAAGGGGGAGAAGGAGTAGTTACAAAATAAACTGCGGGGGCGGGGGGGGGGGCGGGTTAAGAATAGTATAGGAAATGGAGAAGCCGAAGAACTTAAATGTATAACCCGTGGACATGAACTAAGTGGGGGAAATGCTGGTGGGAGGGGGGATGCAGGACAGAGGTGAATAAAGGGGAGAAAATAATGGGACAACTGTATTAGCATAATCAATAAAATATACTTTAAAAAAGAAAAATATTAACTTCCTGTGAGAAAACATAATTAAGAGTTAGAAAACACAGAAGACAGTTAACACTGTAGGTCTAAGACTGCTATCCTTTGAAAGGTGTGCTTATAAGGTTGGCCTTGGCTGGTGTCTGGAAATTTGGATTTTGGGAGAGTTATACCATTCCCTGATAAGAGTAGTTCACTGAACTTAAAATGTTTTTAGAAAAATTTGGTATATACTGAACACTTGCTTTCCTTCTGAGGTTCTGAAATTTTGGTACATGATGGACAGAATACCTAAATTATTGACCATTAATAAAAACCTTGGAGTTCTAGGCTTAGGCAAGCCTCCCAGTAGACAACATTTCACTTGGTTTGTCATGACATGTTGCTAGAGGAATTAAGCACATCCTGTGTGACTCCACTGGGAGAAGATTCTGGGAAGTTTATACCTAATTTCTTCTGGACACCATTCCATATACCAGTCCCTTTTACTGAATTTACTTTGGATCTATTCACTGTAATAAATCACAGCCATGAATATGATTATATGCTGAATCCTTTAAGTCCTCCCAGCAAATCATTGAACCTGAAAATGATCTCGAAAACCCCTAACACACCTTCTGAATAGTTTTATAATCTATCCAGCTTTTCTTCTTTCATCCACCAGTAGCTACAGTAATCTAAGCCATCATCATCTCTTACCTAAACTACGGCATTTTACCTGTCAGCCACACTACCCTAGTCTAGTTCATTCTCTACAAACCCCCTCCCTCCACCCTGTCCGCCTGTCCTTGGCCTATTAAGAATCAGGCTGTGCAGCAGGAAGTGAGTGGATTAAAATCGAGGGGGTGGGGGGCTGGGCTGCACTTAGGTCGGGGAACCAGTGTCCACTATCACTGCAACTGCAGCCCATGCAGGCCTGCCTGGCCATGATGATCCATGGCTTCCAGATCAGCCACCAGGACTCCTCCTTTTGGGCCCTGGAAGCTGACAGCTAACAAGACCCACGTCATGAAGTCAGCAGATGTGGAGAAATTAGCTGATGAAGAGCATATACCACAGGTGGCAAACACAAGGCCCACAGGCCAAATCCGGCCTTCCACCTTGTTTTATTGGCCGGCATTTCGTTTCTATCTGGTGGCAGCGCCGAGCTCCTTGCCCCTAGATAAGGAGTAGTTACATTTATACAGTCCTAAAATTATATCTGGCCCTTTGAAGGCAACTGCAAGGCTGATGTGGCCCCCATTGAAAATGAGCTTGACACCCCTGGCATATATCATCCCTCCCGAAATTATGTTTGGAGACATCATTTCAGAAATGATGTTTTAAGAATCCAGCACTGTTCTGGCTTTAGGATCAAGTTCAATGCTACAGATGCTTTAATATGTGTAAACAACTACCAAGGAAAGCTCAAAGTAGCCTGTGCAGAAGAGTGGCAGGAAAGCAGGATGGGGGGTGAAGGAGGTTATTAAACCATATGATTGGATCTATGCAACAGATTATAAGGGAACATTATTTGGAGAATCACTCAAGTTAAAGGTTGTACCCACAACAGATCATATACATACAGAGAAATTGAAAGCCAGAGAACAGATTAAGTCCTTTGAAAAAGTTCTCCTGTTTGAGGATGAACTTCATGATTGTGGAGTTTCAAGTCTAAGTGTGAAAATTACAGTAATGTCTTCCAGGTTTTTCCTACTGTTAAAGTTTGTTGTTGGGTTTTGTTGTTGTTGTTGTTGTTGTTGTTGTTGTTTTGAGAATTGATGGAATTCTTATCAGAATGAATGACACAAGACTTTACCATGAGGCTGACAAGACCTACATGTTATGAGAATACATATCACAAGAGAGCAAAATGGCTAATTTAACACATGTTCACAGAACCCAATAAAGTAGCACAATATTTACCAATCAAGGGGGCAGTTTGTGAGAAGCTAATATTTCCAGAAAGAATTGATCAAAACTTCACAGACTCAAAAGAAAATATACCTATGCAATAGAATGTGACATACCACATGCTCACCGCGGAATCTGATGGAGACCATGGCTATGTGGACAGAGGTATTTTTATTATGAAAATTAATTGCCTTGTCTATGTGCAGATTTCCAGTAACCTTAAAGGAAAAAATGAAATAAAAAACTGTTGCAGACAAAAAATAAAATAAAAAATAAAGTCAATGTGGAATATGCTGAGATTGCCACAAAAACACTGAAAAGCCTGCTTCCATTTCCAACATCCTATCTTTGTGAAGCAGGGTTTTCTGGAGTGACAGCAACCAAAACAAGATTACAGAGTAGACCAGACATAAGCAACACACTTCTGGTGTCACTGTCTCTGATCACCCTCAGATGGGACCATCTAGTTGTGGGAAAACAAACTCAAGGCTCCCACTGATTCTGCATTATGGTGAATTGTATAATTATTTCATTATATATTACAAAGTAATAAAATAGAAAAAAGTGCACAATAAATGTAATGTGCTTGAGTCATCCCGCAACCAATCCCCACCCCCTGGTCCCTGGAAAAGTCCCATGAAACCAGTTTCTGGTGCCAAAAATGTTGGGGACCACTGCTCTACACCACAGCCAGAGTGATCTTTCCAAAAGACAAATATGATAATGCCATCTGGTGGCAGAAAGAACCAATGGGTTCCTCTGATGTATATCTTTATATCTCTAACAGTTCATAATTGAAAGTTTGTAACTAGAAACACTTCTTTAATCTGCAAAAAAAAAAAAAAGGAAAAGATATTCAGTGATCTAATCTCCAAAAATACACCAAGCCTCACTGGTATTATGAAGTAGTTCTACCACATTTAGTGAAAGAATAATTCCTATGTGATTTTAAATTTTCAAAAGCATAGAAAACAGTGGGAAAGTTTAAAATTTATTGAGAACTATTAACATAGCACTGATTCCAATCTAGATAAGGATAATTCTCCTAAAGTAAAAATAACGATCAAGGATCGGCAGGCTATAGCTTGTGAACAAAAGTCCTGCCTGCCAAGTGTTTCTATATGCCCCATGGGCTAACAATAGTTATTGCAATTTTAAACAATTAGAAAACACTCAAAGAAGAATAATATTTAGTGACATGTGAAAATTATATGAAATTCAAATTTAAATGTTCATAAATAAAATTTAATTGAAACACATTCAACACCCATTCATTTATGTATTGACTATGGTTGCCTTCACACAGCAAGCAGAAAAGTTGAGTACTTGCAATGGATACTGTATTCTAAATTCTAAAATATTCACTATCTTGAACTTTATAGAAGAAAACATGTCAACTCCTGATAGACCAATCTCACTTATAAATCTTGAAAATTTTAGTTTGAATTTTAGCAAATTGAACCAAGCAATACATTAAAAGCAAAAAATTCAATCAACTATGGTATATCCCCAGAATATAAGAATTATTTACCTTTAAGAAATCTTCTATTGCAATTTATTGCTTAAGCACATTAAAGGGAGGGGGAAAAAACCAACATTATCTTGACAGATCCAAAAAATATTTTTGATAAAATTCAATACCCATGACTAATCAGAAAAAAAAATTAGCAAGCTAAAAAAGGTCACTCACTGTTTCAGTCAATGTCTGATCAGAAAAACTAAAATCATCCTAACCAGTGTGGCTCAGTTGATTGGGAATCATTACACAAAGCAAAAGACCACTGGTTTTATTCTTGATCAGATCACATGCCTGGGTTGTGGGTCTGGTCCCTAGTTGGGGCAATTACAAAAGGCAACGAATTTATGTTTCTCTCTCACATTTTTGTTTCTCTCCCTCTCTTTCCTCCCTTCTCTCTCTAAAAATAAATAAATAAATTCTTTTTAAAAGAAAGAAAAACTGAAATCATGTTAAATATTTCAAATTCAGCAAATTGAATATGGGAACTTAAATACAAAAGTGAGAGAGAACCAAGATGGCGGCATAGGTAGACACACTGTGCCTCCTCACACAACCAGAACTGACAGAAAATGGAACGGCAAGGAAGTCCAACACCAAGGAAATAAAAAATAAACATTCATCCAGACCGCTAGGAGAGGTGGAGACTGGGAGCCGGGGCGGAGAGGACACGAGTTGCCCTGGCGGGGCCGAGACTGCTGGAGTATAGGACGAATGGGGCAGGCAGTCTGACCACTGGCAGACCCTGCGGCCCCACATTCATGCAGATAAACCGAGAGGGCCAGACTCAGAGTGGCAGAGAACCGGCAGGCAGAGCGGCGGGTAGCACCCGGCAGCCCCACATTTGTGCACAGATAAACCGGACAAACGGCGGGGAACAAAGCAGACCTTGGGGCGGCAGCAGGAGAGACTCCCAGCGTCACAGGAGAGGTCGTTGGAGAGACCCACAGGGGCCTAGGGCATGCACAAGCTCACCCACTTGGGAACCAGCACCAGAGGGGCCCAGTTGGATTGTGGGTAACGGAGTGAAAGGTTGAGGTCCGGTGGAGAGTGGAGTGGGTGCCACTGTTCCCTCTTGGCCCCTCCCCCACGTACAGTGTCACAGCGCAGCGACCAGCGTTACCCCGCCCCGGGGAACACCTAAGGCTCTGCCCCTTTAAGTAACAGCCTCGCCAAGACAAAAAAAAAAAAAAAAATGGCCCAAATGACAGAACACTTCAAAGCTCCAGAAAAAATACAACTAAGCAACCAAGAGATAGCCAACCTATTGGATGCACAGTTCAAAACACTGGTTATCAAGACACTCACAAAATTGGTTGAATTGGTTCGAAAACCAGATGAAAAAATGAAGCCTATGCTAAGAGAAACAAAGGAAAATGTACAGGGAACCAATAGTGAGGCGAAGGAAACTGGGACTCAAATCAACGGTGTGGACCAGAAGGAAGAAAGAAACATCCAACCAGAAAAGAATGAAGAAACAAGAATTCGGAAAAATGAGGAGAGGCTTAGGAACCTCCAGGACATCTTGAAACGTTCCAACATCTGAATTATAGGGGTGCCAGCAGGAGAAGAAGAAGAACAAAAAATTGAAAACTTATTTGAACAAATAATGAAGGAGAACTTCCCTCATCTGGCAAAGGAAAGAGACTTCCAGGAAGTCCAGGAAGCTCAGAGAGTCCCAAAGAAGCTGGACCCAAGGAGGAATACACCAAGGCACTGTAATTAATGCTCATAATTACATTACCCGAGATTAAAGAGAAGGAGAGAATCTTAGAAGCAGCAAGAGAAAAGACACAGTTACCTACAAAGGAGTTTCCATAAGACTGTCAGCTGATTTCTCAAAAGAAACCTTACAGGCAAGAAGGGGCTAGCAAGAAGTATTCCAAGTCATGAAAGGCAAGGACCTACATCCAAGATTACTGTATCCAGCAAAGCTTTCATTTAGAATGGAAGGGAAGATAAAGTGCTTCTCAGATAAGGTCAAGTTAAAGGAGTTCATCATCACCAAGCCCTTATTATAGGAAATGTTAAAGGGAGTTACCTAAGAAAAAGAAGATAAAAAATAGGAACAGTAAAAATGACAGCAAACTCAGTTATTAACGACCACACCTAAAACAAAAACAGGAGCAAACTAGGCAAACAACTAGAACAGGAACAGAACCATAGAGATGGAGATCACATGGAGGGTTGTCAATAGGGGAGTGGGAGGGAGAGAGAGGGGGAAAGGTACAGAGAATAGGTAGCATCGATGATAGGTGGAAAATAGACATGGGGAGGGTAAGAATAGTGTAGGAAATGTAGAAGCCAAAGAACTTATAAGTATGACCCATGGACATGAACTATAGGGGGGGAATGTGGGAGGGAGGGGGTGGGTAGGATGGAGTGGAGTGAGGGGGGAGGGAAATGGGACAACTGTAATAGCATAATCAATAAATATATTTTTAAAAAATAAAATAAATAAATAAATACAAAAGTGATGGAAGGATATAAAAAATAAACAGAAGATACAGTTACTGAGCAACAAGTAATTCCAGGAAGCTGTTACCACTCCTAGGGGAATTTGCCTTTGGAACTAATGCTGCCACATTGCAGGATGCCAAGAATCCATATTACCACCAAAATCATAAGCATCTGGGAGCCAAAGGTCACCCACCACTGCAGATGTCACCATTAAAGTCACACTGACAAGACTTCTGCAATGACTGCTGGAACTACATTGCTAGACCAGGAAGCCTGGAGCTGCACTCATATTTCACTATTGCTGCCACCACTGGCAGCAATACTATCAGAAACCAAGAGGGAAAAAATGTCATTTCTTCCTTCCTCCACCTTCCAGTCTTTCACCAGTACCAGTATAAATTTCATTTATAAAATTGTAAAGCTATCTCCTATGAATAATGATGCAAAATTCTTCAAAAATATATTGCACTAGCAAACCAAATTTAGCAGCATATTAAAATGATTATATAACATGACTGATTGCAAAATTTTTCTGAAATACAAGGATGGTTCAACATATAAAAACTAATCAATGTAAAAGAATAACAGAATGAAGGGGGACAAACCACATGATCATTTCAATTAATGCATAAACAGCATTTGACAAAATTTAACACTTTTTTCATTAAAAACAGTTAAAAATTAGAAATACAAGCACATTACCTCAACATAATAAAAGCCATGTATTTATTTGCTAAGGCTGCCATGACAAAGTACCAGAGACTGGATGGCTTAAACAAAGAGAAATTTATTTTCTCACAATTTTGTAATCTAGAAGTCTGGGATTAAGATGTCAACAAGGTTGACTTCATTCAGAGGCCTTTCTCTTTGATTTGTAGATCACCATCTTCTCCCTGTCTTCACATGGTCTTTTCTGTGCGTGCATGTCTGTGTTCTAACCTCTTCTCATAAGGATACCAGTCATATTGGATTAGCTGCCCTCCCACACCAGCCATATATGACCTCATTTTAACTTATTTAGCTTTTTAAAGACCTTATCTTTAAACACAGTCACATTCTTAGGTATTGAGAGTTAGGACTTCAATATATGAATTTGGGGGTGGACACATTCCAGCCTATAATTTTGCACACCCAATCCATATTCTTCTCACAACAAAGTACATTCATCCCCCATTCCAACAGCCCCCAAAAATCTTAACCCATTCCAACATCTCATCTATATATCATCTAAAAAATATATATGGGAAACTCAAGGTATGAGTCATCCTGAGGGAAGATTTTTTTTTCTAGCTGTGAACCTGTGAAACCAGAAAAGTTGTATGCTTCCAAATGCTAAGTGAAATAAGCCAGGCAGTGAAAGACAAATACCAAAAAAAAAAAAAAAAGAAAGACAAATACCATATGATGGCACCTTTAAGTGGAAAGTGGAACCTAATCAACAAAACAAAAAGCAATCAAAATGTAACCAGAAACATTGAAATTAAGAACAAACTGACAGTAACCAGAGGGGATGTGGGAGGGAATAATGGAGAGAAAGGGGAGAAGCGTTCCTGGGAACTACTATAAAGGACACATGGACAAAACCAAGGGGGGTGTGATCAGGGAAGGGAGATGGGGATGGCTGGGGTTAGGGGGGAGTGTGGGGGGAAAATGCAGACAACTGTACTTGAACAACAATAAAAAAACGATAATGACATTAAAAAATAAAATGGTGAACTAAAAAAGGATAGAAATTTCTATTCCAAAGGGGAGGCATAGAAAAGAAAAAAAGATTCCAGGTCCCAGGCAAGTCTGAAACCCAGAAGGGCAGTTTCTATTAGATTTAAAACTTGAGAACAACCATCTTTGGCTCAATGCTCTGTCATCTGGGTCTACCTGGGTGGCCCTGCCTTATAGGCCCATCAGTTTTATCCTCTCAGTCCTGGGCAATGACCCCCGCCCCTCTGAAACTGTAGAGAAAACATTCCCAACCCTTGAGCCTGTGCCCTAGGACTCATAATGGCAATATCAGCCCTGCCAACTTTTGGACAATTGGAGGGGGTCATCTTCCCCTTTTCTTGAAGAATAATGCATGTTTGCACCTAGATATTTCTATTGGACTGTCTTGTAGAATTTTAGATATCCAATGGCCTTCCTTGTTTCCCTGGGGTCGCCACTCCCAAAACCTAACCAGAAGATGTCTTTGATTTTCAAAACCAGAACACATTCCTAATAAAGACCTTTTCCAAAGTCCCTTGTTGGTATCTTTTTGGGTTTTTTTTATTAAACATTTTTTATTGCTGTTCAATTACAGTTGTCTGCATTTTCTCCCCACCCCTCCACCCCACTCCAGCCAGACCCACCTCCTTCCCCCGCCTCCACCCTCCCCCTTGGTTTTGTCCATGTGTCCTTTATAGTGGTTCCTGAAAACCCCTCTCCCTACTCCCCTCTGGTTATTGTTAGATTGCTCTTAACTTCAATGTCTCTGGTTATATTTTGTTTGCTTTTTTCTTTTGTTGATTATGTTCCAGTTAAAGGTGAGATCATACAGTATTTGTCCCTCACCGCCTGGCTTATTTCACTTAGCATAATGCTCTCCAGTTCCACCCATGCTGTTGCAAAGGGTATAAGCTCCTTCTTTTTCCCTGCTGTGTAAAATTCCTTTGTGTAAATATGCCATAGTTTTGGGATCCACTCATTTGCTGATGGGCACTTTGGTTGCTTCCAGTACTTGGCTATTGTAAATTGTGCTGCTATGAACATTGGGGTGCACATGTTCTTTTGGATTGGTGTTTCAGGGTTCTTAGGGTATAATCCCAGGAGCGGAATTGCTGGGTCAAAGGGCAGTTCCATTTTTAGTTTTCTGAGGAAAGTCCATAATATTTTCCACAGTGGCCTCACCAGTCTGCATTCCCACCAAAAGTGCACTAGGGTTCCCTTTTCTCCGCATGCTCTCCAACATTTGTTTGTGGATTTGTTTATGTTGACCACTCTGACTGGTGTGAGATGGTACCTCATGGTGGTTTTAATTTGCATCTCTTTAATGGCTAGTGATGCTGAGCATCTTTTCACATGTCTCTGGGCCCTCTGTTTGTCTTCCTTGGAGAAGTGTCTGTTCAAGTCCTTTGCCCATTTTTTAATTGGGTTGTTTGTCTTCCTGGAGTGGAGTCGTGTGAGTTCCTTATATATTTTGGAGATCAGGCCCTGGTCTGAGGTATCATTGGCAAATATGTTTTCCCATACTGTTGGTTCTCTTTGTAATTTAGTGCTGTTTTCTTTAGCCATGCAGAAGCTTTTTATTTTGATGAGGTCCCATTTGTTTATTCTTTCCTTTATGTCCCTTGCTTTAGGGGACATATCTGTGAGGATGTTGCTGCGTGGAATGTCTGACATTTTCCTACCAATGTTTTCCTCTAGGACTTTTATGGTGTTATGACTTATATTTAAGTCTTTTACTCATCTTGAATTTATTTTTGTGTATGGCATAAGTTGGTGATCGAGTTTCATTTTTTTGCACATAGCTGTCCAGATCTCCCAACACCATTTGTTGAAGAGGCTATTTTTGCTCCATTTTATGCTCCTGCCTCCTTTGCAAATATTAATTGACTGCAAAGACGTGGTTTTATTTCTGAGCTCTTTGTTCTGTTCCATTGGTCTGTGTGCCTGTTTTTCTGCCAGTACCAGGCTGTTCTGATTACAGTGGTCTTGTAATAGTTTGATATCAGGTATTGTGAACCCCTCCTGCTTTGTTCTTCTTTCTCAAAATTGCTGCAGCTATTTGGGGTCATTTATGGTTCCATACGAATTTCTGAAATGTTTGTTCTATACCTGTGAAATATGTCATGGGTACTTTAATAGAGATTGCATTGAATCTATAAATTGCTTTGGGTAGTATGGCCATTTTGATGATGTTAATTCTTCCAATCCATGAACATGGTGCATGCTTCCATTTGTTTGTGTCTTCCTTAATTTCTTTCTTCAATGTTGTGTAGTTTTCTGAGTACAGGTCTTTTACCTCTTTGGTTAGGTTTATTCCTAGGTACTTTATTTTTCTTGTTGCTATATCAAATGGGATTTTTTTCCTAATTTCTGTTTCTGCTGTTTCATTGTTGGCATACAGGAATGCCTTTGATTTTTGAGTATTGACTTTGTATCTGGCTGTTTTGCCAAATTCATTTATTAGGTCAAGTAGTTTTTTGATGGAGTCTATAGGATTTTCCATGTACACTATCATGTCATCTGCAGTGTCAGTTTCATTTCTTCCTTTCCAATTAGGATGCCTTTTCTTTTTTTTCTTTTTCTTTCTTTTTTTTTTTGTCTGATTGGTGTGGCTAGGACTTCCAATACTATGTTGAATAGGAGTGGTGACAGAGGGCATCCTTGTCTTGTTCCTGATCTTAGTGGGAAAGCTCTAAGTGTAGTCCACTGAGTATGATGTTGGCTGTAGATGTCTCATATATGGCCTGTATTATCTTGAGGAATGCTCCTTCTATTCCCACTTTGCTGAGTGTTTTTATGGTAAATGGATGCTGTATCTTATCAAATGCTTTTTCCACATCTATTGATATGATCATGTGATTTTTGTGTTTGCTTTTGTTTTTGTGGTGTATTATGTTTGTTGATTTGCGAATATTGTATCATTTTTGCATCCCTGGGATGAATCCCACTTGATCATGGTGTATGATCTTTTTAATGTATTGCTGGATGTGGTTTACCAATATTTTGTTGAGGATTTTAGCATGTATGTTCATGAGCGATATTGGCCTGAAGTTTTCTTTCTTTGTTATATCTTTATCTGGTTTTGGGATTAAGATGATGTTGACTTCATAAAACAGGTTTGGGATTCTTCCATCTTCTTGAAGTTTTTGAAATAATCTGTGGAAAATTGGGCTTAGCTCTCCCTTCGATGCTCTGTAGAATTCTCCTGTGAAACCATTTGGGCCAGGGCTTTTGTGTGTCGGAAGCTTTTTGATTACTGTTTCAATTTCATCAGGTGTTATTGGTCTGTTCAGGCTTTCTGCTTCTTCTTCATTGAGTTTTGGAAGGTTATAGTTTTCTAGAAATTTGTCCATTTCATCCAGGTTTTCACATTTCTTGGCATATGGTTCTTTGTAGTAATTTCTTACAATTCTTTGTATTTCAGTGGTATCAGTTGTAGTCTCTCCTCTTTCATTTCTGATTGTGTTTATTTGGGTCCTCTCTCTTTTTTTCTTGATGAGCCTGCTTAAGGGCTTTTTGATTTTGTTTATTTTTTCAAAGAACCAGCTCCAGGATTCATTAATCCTTACAATTGTGCTTTTAGTCTCTGTGTCATTTAATTCTGCTCTGATCTTGGTTATTTCCTTCCTTGTACTTGCTCTGGGTAGTCTTTGCTGTTGTTCCTCAAGTTCTTGTAGGTTGGGGTTAGGCTGTTTATTTGAGCTGTTTATATTCTTTTTAGGTAGGCCTGTATCGCTATGAACTTCCCTCTCAAGACTGCCTTTGTTGTGTCCCATAAGTTTTGGGTTGTTGTGAGTTCATTTAGTTTGTTTCCAGAAACTTTTTGATTTCTTCACTGATCTCTTTCTTCACCCATTCATTGTTTAATAGCATGCTATTCAATCTCCATGTTTTTTAGTGTATTGGGGTGTTTTCCTTGAGATTTGTTTTTAGTTTCAGTCCCTTGTGCTCAGAGAAAATGCTTCATATTATTTCAGTTTTATTGAACTTATTGAGGCTTGTTTTGTGTCCTATCATGTGGTCTATCTTTGAAAATGTTCCATGTGCACTTGAAAAGAATATGTATTTTGCGTCTTTGGGATGAAAGGCTCTATATATATCAATTAAGTCCATTTCATCTAGGGCATTGTTCAATGCCACAATATCTTTGTTGATATTTTGTTTGGAAGATCTGTACATCTTTGACAGTGAGGTATTAAAATCCCCTACTATAATCGTGTTGCTGTTAATATCTTTCTTGAACTTCTCCAAGATTTTCTTTATGTATTTGGCTGCTCCTATGTTGGATGCATATATATTTACAATGTTTATATCTTCTTGGTGGATTCTTCCTTTGAGTATTATAAAGTGACCATCTGGGTCTCTCTTTATGGCCCTTCATTTGAAGTCTATTTTGTCTGATATGAGTATTGCTACCCCTGCTTTTTTTTTCCTGTCCATTTGCTTGGAAAATTTGTTTCCAGCCCTTCACTTTCAGTCTGTGTGGGTCTTTTGTCATGCGGTGGGTGTCTTGTAGGCAGCATATGTGTGGGTCATGTTTTCTTATTCATTCAGCTATTCTATGTCTTTTGATTGGAGCATTTAATCCATTTACATTTAAGGTTATTATTGATAGGTACTTATTCATTGCTGATTTTTTGTACCTATGTCCCTGTCTTTCTCTCTCTTTTCCTTCCTTTCCTTAAAGCAGTCCCTTTAGCATCTCCTGCAGAGCTGGTTTGGTAGAGGTGTATTCTTTTAGACTTCTTTTGTCTGGGAAACCCCTTTTGTGGCCTTCTGTCTTGATTGAGAGCCTTGCTGGGTACAGTAGTCTTGGTTTCAGGCCTCTGGTTCTCATTACTTGGAATATTTTTTGCCATTGTCTTCTGGCTTGGAGCATTTCCATTGAGAAGTCAGTTGCTAATCTTATTGAGGCTCCCTTGTATGTTACTTCCTGTTTCTCCCTTGCTGCCTTTAAGATTCTTTCTTTGTCTTGGAATTTTGCCATTTTAATTATTGTGTGTCTTGCAGTAGGCCCCTTTGGGTTCCTCTCGATTGGGACTCTGTGATTCCTGGATTTGTGTGACTTTTTCTCTCATCAAATTAGGGAAGTTTTCCATCAGTACTTTCTCAAACAGGTTTTCTGTCCCTTGCTCTTCTTCTTCTCTTTCTGGTATCTCTATTATATGGATATTATTGCGTTTTGTGTTGTCCTATATTTCCCTTAACCCCTCTTCATTCTTTCTGAGCCTCTTTTCCTTTTCTCGCTCATTCTGGGTGTTTTTTTTCTACCTTGTACTCCAGTTCTCTGATTTAGTCCTCTGGTCCATCGAGCCTGCTTTTGATTCCTTCTACTGTATTCTTCAGTTCAGAAATTGTATTCTTCATTTCCTCTTGGCCCTTGTTGATAGTTTCTATTTCCTTTTTCATGTTGATATAGTTTGCAGTGAGTTCATTGTAGTTTCCCTGTAGTTTTTGGTAATTCTCTGTGAGCTCATTACACTTCCTTATAACCAATGCTTTGAACTCAATATCTGATAGTTGAATTTCCTTTTTTTCATTTAGCATTGTTTCTGAGACTTCCTCCTTTCCTTTCATTTTGGTTTGTTTCTTTGTCTTCCCATTATTTGTGAGACACTTCCTCTTAGCCTCTACTTCTTAAGTCACTCTGTTCTGTCCCTCTGTGTTTATGGTGTGAACTTCTATGTTAGATTACCTGTGAAATTCAGTGGTACAGTGTCCTTGATTTCCGATCTTGCTGTTCTTGGGCTGTGGTTTATGTTGGCTCTGTGTATGTCTTTGGTTTTTGGTTCTTTTTGAGACTTTCTTTGGTGGGTCTTTCCCACCAGCTGGTTATCTGAGGGTCAGTCTGTTCCCCACCTCTTGTTTTTTGTTGTGCAGGTGTGGGCAGGATGTGTTGGAGTTCGTTCTTCTGTATTTACAAGGTTTTGGGTCTTTTCTCTTGCTCTTGTTCAGTTGTTTCTTCTTAGTAATTTCTTCACTATTTAATTGTATTTCCAGATAGGTCCTGGGTTGAGTTAGTGTGACTTCCAATCCCTCCTTCACCTTCTCCTGTTCTTAGCTGTTGGTGTTACCTTTGTTGGTGGGTTTTCTGTTCCAGGAGGGATTCACAGCTCCTACCTACTCTTTTTTTTTTTTTTTTTTGGTAGGTTGTAGGGGGAAGGCAAAATGGTTTAAGACAGCAGGAGTGTATTCCATGATATTTAAAGTACCAGTCCTTAGAGAAGATTTTGGAGATCCTTTGGATATATATATATATAGTGTTAACCGTGATATTTTATCCACCTTGCCATTTTTTAGAAAGAAGATAAGATTCCAGTTGTGGGGGGGGGGGAAGAATTGTGAGTTGGATCTAGAAAGCTGTGAGCTTATGGGAGGTAAAATTATGAGGTAAAGTGAGAGTAAAGGTATAAAGAATAGGTGTAATTTGTGAGAGAATAGAGTTAACCACACCAGCAATAAAGTTCAGGAAACAGTGAAGTGGGCTGAAATCTGGGAGAAGTTCTGTGTAGTATTTACAGATGTATGGAACAGCTATTATTTACAATAGTAATGGAGCAACAATCATATGACAGAATCTATGTGATCTGAATAACTAGAATAGGGAGTATAGATGTTAGAGTAGTGTGCTAATGTTACCCAAGTGAAGTGAGAGACAGTTAATTAACAATACACTATGAAAGAGAGAACAAGGGGAAACCAGTCAAACAATGCAAATTAACCTGTCAAGTGAAGAAGACTAAACAGAAAGAAGAGAGATACAAAGATATTAATAAAATGAGTGATGTAAGGATAATGAAAAAAATATACAATATCTTGCAAGTTCTCTGGAGTAGCCAAGTGAAATTTGTTTCACTGTCTCAGGTGTTGGGATGCCCCCTCTTTGGGTCCAACTTTGGTCTTTTCAAAGTTCCAGGTTTGATTGTTTCACTTGTGGGATTTAAAAAAAAAAGATGGAAGGAAGAAGAGATATAAAGAGAGAGAAAGAAGGAGTAGAATAAGAAAGAAGGAAAGAGGAAGAAGGTGTTAACAGAAAGAAAAAATAATAAAATAATAATAAAGAATGACTTAAAAAAATGCAAGCCTGCTGGCCAAGCCAGTCTGCAGTGGCCCCCAGACCCACAGGTTCAGGCACTCACCCTCCTCCAGGCTATGGGTGTGCGCGCACAGGGGGCCTTCCTTTATTCACACTCTCCCTGGTGCCTTTGGTCTCACGTCTCTCTGAGTTGCACACTCCCGGGTTGGTGCCTGTGGTCTCTGTGTGGATGCACTCCCTCCACCCCCTGCCCCAGTGCTTAGGTTTTGAGCTGGATATCCCCCACAGCCCTGCAGAAGCGCCAGACAGCCAGGTGGAGAGGAGACTGGAGCCGCTGCTGCAGGAGAGTTCTCCAAAGTGCCCCTGAAGGTCTTTTTCTTTTTGGGAAAATCCTCTTGCTCAATCCTGCCACTCCATACAAGGAAGGGCCTGTCCTCTTGCACAGCCCACCTCTCCGGCTAGACCAGTACTCTCTGGGTTGGGGCTCCACATAGCCCAACTCTCAGTTCTCCCCAGCCGGTGCCCATAGTCTCTGTGTGTTTACCACACTTCGTCCTTATTCCCCTCCGTTCGACCTCAAGCAACCAGGTCTCTCTCTGTGCTGCTTAAGCCCTGTTCAGCAGGGGAGGGAGCTGTTAACCTGGCTCTCTCCCAGGAGTCCTGCAGCAGACCCAGCGAGGGCCTGGGGCTGTAGTCCCCCTGGTCCCTGCACTGGTCCCAGGGACCTTTTTGTCCTGAAGCAGTCCCCTTACCGTCTGTTTTTTCAGTGTCCTTTATACTTTTTGGTCTCCTATCTTCATAAACCCTGGGGTGCTGTTGGCTGTTCTCTTTGTTCCTCAGTAGATTGGCTAGGTGTTTCACCCGTGTGCAGCAGGAAATGGACTCTGCTCCCACCTATCTCACCGCCATCTTTCCATTCTCCAATTCCCTTGTTTTTATGCGGCAAACAAAAGTGCTGTGCGTTGATCAGGGGCTTCCAGTTGTGGACAACTGTTCAGGTTCCACCTTCAAGACAACTGGTCTGGGCAGCTGCTGGTTGTGAGCCTGGTAGCAAGCCCCAGGCCAGGGGTCACCAAATCCACCAGCAAAAAGGCCCCACCCATGTTAGCCACCAAAACTGCTACCAAACTACAGGGGTTTGTTTGCCTGCACACATCAAAGCCCAAGCAATCTAAACAGGAGTATGCAGCAAAGAAAGCAAAGTTTTATTTAAGGAAATGACACCAAACCCAGAGACATAGGTCAGCTAATGCTCTAAGACCTGGCTCCCAATGTCTTTTAGGGGATGTATTATACGGGGAAGAAGGAGATCATTAATCATGGTGACTAAGAGATTTTGGGTCATTGGCTCTACTGACTGGTCAGAGCTAAGAAAGAGGGTATCTTGATCATTGCATCTGGTCCTGATATCAGCCATGGTGTCATTCTGTCTGGCTTTGCGAGGATGTGGTTAGTGAGGGTACTCTGTTTTTTCCGGTCTAGAGCTGAAACACAACTGAGCCCTACATGTTATCTTTAGTTTAATGGAACTTCTGTGTCTGTGGTCAACACATTTGAGGCTTTATTCTTAAGACAGTTTGATGCTGAATAGAATCTGATGTCCTAAGGGCTGAGTGATTGAGAGAGTAAATGTGCATGGAAAGAGGGAGGCAGATGTATCATGGCACTATCAGACTGGACAAGGACAATTTAAATCAAAAGGAAAGAAAGAAGAAAGGATCACATTAAAGAAATGAAGTTTCTGCAGTTACACTGAGGTCAACAGACCAAACAGTGAAACAAAAGATGCTCTCATTGCTCTAATGGCTTAGGAAATTCCAAGGGTTTTGAGAGCTGTGAGCCAGGAACCATAGACAAAGACCAAATATACTTGAGAAATATATTTTTGTCATCTGAATGACCAAATATATTTATTATAAATTATCATATCACACATAATGAAAACACCTTGGAAATTCATAATGTTGGTGGTTGCACAACACTGTGAATAAAGTTAATGCCCCTGAATTGTATAGGTAAAACACTAAAATTTAGGTTATGTGATCACAATATGTAATTTAAGTTATTTTACCACAATAAAAAATACAAAAATATGAAAAAAAGAATGTAAATGGAAAGTGAAAATTCCAATTCACATAGCACACATAAGATTTTTGTACTTTGCTCAGAAAAATAAATGTAAGTCAAATAATAATAAAATTAGGATTGCTTGTTTATATAAAGAATATCTTACTGAAACAGAAACCCCCTATAGGTCTTTTGTTCTGTGGTTCTTTTGCTCACTGCCAAGTAAAGCTGTGGCTCTCAATGCCAGAGTTTGGTAAAAAGGAATGGAACTATTTATTCAAAAGTTACATAGGTTTAAAATAATGGGAGAACTCTGCCATTAAATATCACTTGAAACAAAGAAACATGCACAAACACACAGTCCTGCCCTCCCTCTTTGCCCAGTTAGGCCAGTCTCAGAGCATGAAAGTCAAAAGTACAACCTTCCAGGCCAGTCTCAGAGCATGCCAGTCAGAAGTACCACCTTCCATAAGGAAAAAAATCATAAGTCCACAGCTCACTTCTCTGGTTCCTCCCAGTAATCAGTGCTCATCTGGGCAGGCCTCCCAAGGTTCCCAGCACCAACAGCAGTGTCACCAAAATCTCCAGTTCTTAATCCAAAACCACGTGGTACCTCCTCATGGCCGGCCAGCAAGAGTTCTTTCACCCCCTTTCGACCCGAATGGTCCCACAAGGCCCTGCACTGTCCCATCACACATAGCCTTTTGTTTAAATCCTGGCCTGGATCCTCCTCTGTAACCCCATTTCTGACTCCTCCCACAATCAGCTACACCTACTAGCACTTCCATATTTTCCACCTTTCTTGGCTGCCACAGTTAGTCCAGGGAGATGTGGCCCCATGACATGAAGCAAACCATCACAGTAACTGGGGAGGCGCCCCCCCAGCAACATCACGGGTCAAAGTCATTCCCCTATCCCAGGCCCACGCAAACTATTCAGTATTCCTACAAAGCTAGCCTGCTGTTATCAATACGTAAAGTAACTGTCAATCACTGTGCTGCTGCTCTTCCCAGCCCCACCCCCAGCTAGGCTATTGGGGGTTTTGGAGGTTCCTTAGACTATACTCAGCTCTGAACCTTGTTCCACATCTGTCACATTGCCACACCTCTAAGAGGAAGGGGAGGTTTCAGTAAGAAGCACTTTCAGATTATCTACAGAATGAACTTGGCTGCCGTGAAGTCTCCAGCAGCAGTCTCCTGTGATAAGAGCATGATCTGGCTGTTCCAGTTTCTAACGCTTGTCTCCTGCCTTGGCCCAGGTAAATGCCTAAATGGACCCATGTAGTTACTGAGTGACTCCCCGGTTTTGTGCAGCTTGCTCACTTTAAATCACCTATGTATAGATGTCTGAATGTCCCTGTGCCACGGGTCTGGGTTGGGCTCACAGTGGTGTCTGATAATCTGCTACCTCCTCTTAATTTAGAATGTTAAATGGTTCAGTTACCAAATTAGTTGTGTCTGCATTTAAGGGAATTGTCTCCTGGGACATGGGAAATTAGTTTTTCTAAGACAAGACTCTTCCAGGTTTATCACCAGCATGTTGTAGAATAAGAAGCACTAAGATTGGGAAAATAAATCATTTTGCCCAATTAGCTAGTGTCTTGCTGTGCAACATCAGTAACATTATTTATTCCTCTTGGGCCTCACTATTCTCATCTAAAATACTGAAAACCCATGAATCAATTTAGCCAAAATTTCCAGGCCCAACAAAAAACACTAAAAATAATCTTGTTAGTTTCTGTTTACTATTTTTTTTAAAAAGAGTTCTCCAGCTCTCTCTTTCTTTGATACAAATCAGGAGTTAGGTGGTAGTCTGGCAGTACTTTATATGGCAGAGAAAAAGGAATTATCTGACCCTGCCTGCTTCTCATACCCTGCTGTTCATTATGTAAAACATGAAGGTGTATGTCATGTTTGGGTAACCACAAGTGGTCCACCAGGGCCAAAGCATAGGATTCAGGAACATATGGGGCAGGAGACAATACAGGAAAGCTAGGTCAGAATGAGCCCGAGGGTAGGAGATACAAATAACTAATATTTGCTTAGTGCCTATTCTGTCTTCCAGTCATTTGACTGAGTGCTATACACAAATTATGTACATAAGCCTCATGACAGTCTGTACTATTATTATCCCCATTTCTACATGAGGAACTACAATAATATAAATAACTTAACAAATTTCATTAGCCTGCAGGTGGCAAGCCCTTGTGATAGTTCTGAGAAACAATGACATGTTGAACAAACATAGCAGTAGCACAAGAGAAAAAAGGACAGAAATAAGAGTGACCATAGATGTAGAATTAGTGGCAATGGGAATGAGGGGAAAGGTGAATTCATTAAGTCATCCAGTAAATATTCAATGAACACTTACTGATTGCCTGGTGTTAGGGCAGAGTCACTCAAGAAACCAGACCCAGATAAGGTCAAGTTAAAGGAGTTCATCATCACCAAACCCTTATTATATGAAATGTTAAAGGGACTCATCTAAGAAAAAGATCAAAACTATGAACAGTAAAATGACAACAAACTCACAGTTATTAACAACCAAACCTAAAACAAAAATAAAAACAAACTAAGCAAACAACTAGAACAGGAACAGAATCACAGAAATGGAGATTATGTGGAGGGTTATCAGCAGGGGAGTGGGTGGGGAGAGAGGGGAAAAGGAACAGAGAATAAGTAGCATAAATGGTAGGTAGAAGATAGACAGGGGGAGGTTAAGAATAGTGTAGGAAATGTAGAAGCCAAGGAACTTGGTCCATGGACATGAACTCAACAGGGGGAATGCATATGGGAGGGGGTGCATAGGGTGGAGGGGAATAAAGGAGGGAAAATGGGAACACTGTAATATCATAATCAATAAAATATGTTTTTTTAAAAACCTAACCCTTTGAATCATACTTGAAGTTAAATGCACAGCTTGAAAAAAAAAAAAAAAAGAGTAGTGTTGGTTGGCAAGAGTAACATATTAAAGCAGGGGGTCCAGAAGTACAAGGTGTTATTGAGGGATGTGAGTTTATCATGAGAAGAGGTATTGACTCCCTGGATATTGCACCCCCACCCCGGCCTATAAAGAGTAACATAGTATGATTGCAGAGGGAAGTATTAAGCTCTCTGAGTCCCTGACAGGCTGAAGGGAAGGGTTGGAGGAGTTTGTCTGGAAGCAGACTGCCGGGTTGTTGGTCAGGATAGTGGCAAGAGCCGAAGGGACTACAGGTCAGGTAGGTGGGCTAATATACCTGGAGATACTTCCACCCATTTCACATATCTAGAAAGTGTCCTTTGAGTTGGGTATGCCTGCGGAAGACTGCCCAGGTGGCATTGTGAGGTGGTAAAGGAATAGGTGATGCCTTAAGGGACAGAAAGGTGGAAACATTAACTGGTATAGCAAGGACTTGGAGCGTCTTGATATGAGGCATGTATGCAGGACAAATCCAGCAGTAGGAATTGCTGGTAAGGGTTGCTACTTGTTGTACGATGAAGGGGTGTTTAAAGGAGAGAGTGGGAAGGGCTAGAAGGAGGGGAACAAAGTTCTGCATGCTAGAGAATGCTATATTAGGAGGTCAGCTATGAGTACCATTACAAGGAAGGCAAAGAAGGATATTTGGTCGAGGGTAAAGTCCTGCCGGTCACCTTGGAACCAGAGTTCCAAGATGAATTGAAAAAGGTCTTCAAATGTATTGATGGGGTACAGGTGGACACTTACAGTTTGTAGAAAGGAAAGGGCCTGGTGGGACTCCAGCTCTATTCAAGGGGACCAGACTTAGGTGGTTCTTGATATTTTTAAGGTGAGGTCTCCAGTGGGAGTACACTGGTGTTGCGGTGGCTGACTTTCCTCGGACCCCTCAGGAACTGGAGATAGTGTAGGGATCTTGTCTTGAAAGTCAGACAGCTGATGGGTAGGTTTTTGCCTGGAAAGGTGAATCCAGAGGGTCACACCTAGGAGTTTGGCGACCTTGGGTGTGGTGAGGAGGACAAGTTATGGTTCCGTCCAGACAAGGTTGAGAGATCTGGACTGTAGGGATTTCAGGTAGACATAGTTCCCTGGTGTAATGGTGGTGATGTGAGCCTTTTGAGCAGCTGCTGGGAGGATAGTATTGGCAAAGTCCCTAAGGAGGGCTTGAGTCTGGGTCAAGATAGGCAGATAATCTCCATATTGAGAGGCAGGGGGTAGAAGATTCCCCATTATGAGTGGCATGCCATACATTAGTTCAAAAGGACTAAGCATGTGTGGTTTTCTTGGGACTGTTAGAATCTGAAGGAGGTCCAAGGGAAGGAGTTTTAGCCATGGAAGTTGGGTTTGTGTGCTAAGTTTGGTGAGGTGTGATTTTAAAATGACGTTCATGTGCTCACTTTTCCTGATGATTGGGGATGGTATGGAATATGTAGCCTCCATTTTATTCCTAAGGCCCTGGAAACTTGTTGAGTGACCTGTGAAATGAAGGAGGGTCCATTGTCTGATTGTATGGTTGTAGGGCGACTGAACCTTGGGCTGATGTTTTGCAGTAAGGCCTCAGTGACCTGGGTGGGTCCCTCTTAGACAGTTGGGAATGCTTCTATTCAGTTGATCAAGGTGTCAATGAACACAAAGAGATATTTGAATTTTCTGACGGGGGTCAGGTGTGTAAAATTGATCTGCCAGTCCTGTCCTGGGATTTGGCCCCTTGCCTCGTGGAATGGGTATGGGAAGGGTCTTACCCCTCCCTGGGAGGAGGTGCATTGAGACGTGGGGCAAAGCTTAGTGATGTTAGAGCGAACAGTATAAAGGGTTGGGTGATGGATGGTCTATGACAGGAGTGCCATGAGGGGTTTGGCACTTATGGGGATTTGATTGTGGAGGTCTGTGAGAACTTGGTGAGCATGTTGTTGGGGCAAAATGACCTTATCATGTAGGTAATACCACCCTTCATTGTATGTGGCCCCTAGCTGGGCTACATCTGTGTGTTCTTGTGGGGTATATTTTGGGGCCTGGGAGGGCATGACCAAGAACTGGGAATGTGGCTTGGTGGTGTGGGCCTGTTTTTTGGCTTCCAAGTCCACCCTATTGTTGCCCTGGGAAATGGGATCCTTATGGCTCTGGTGGCCTTTGCAATGTATAACGGCCACTTGTTTTGGCAACTGTGCCACTTGGAACAGCTGTAAGATGAGAATCTTACTGATGATTAGGGAGTTCTTTGAAGTGAGATAACCCCTTTCTTTCCATATAGGAATGTGCGAGTGAATGATATGGAAGGCATACTTGAAATTGTTGTATATGTTGATGGGTTGGTCCCAGACTAAGATAAGGGCTCTGGTTAGAGCTATTAGCTCAGCCCGTTGGGAGGTGGTGCCAGGTGATGGGGATCCAGATTCATGATCCTTTGGGAGGTTACTATGGCATATCCTGCCTTTTGAAGAAGGTCTTTGAAGGCACTGCCATCTATGAACCAATTGGCAGCAGGAGGGGGTAAAGGGGAATCTTTGATGTTGGGGAAGGATGTAGGAACTGGTCTATGAGGTCAAGGCAATTGTGAGGTGAGGGGTAATTGATAAGGACAACAAGGAAAGTAGCAAGATTAAGAATGTCTGGGGTGTGTTGAATTTGGACCTGCAGATTGAGTAGTAGTTGAGCATGGACAGACTGAATTCTGGATGGGGAGGCATTGGTAATGGCCTGGTGTGTGAGAAGGGAAGTAAGGTTGTGGGGAGAGATCACTGTAAGGTGTACATAGGGAACGAACTTGAGGGCCTCTTGCAGAAGCAATGCTGTGGAGGCTAAGGCATGGAGACAAGCTGGCCACCCAAGAAAAGAGTGATCTAGTGACTTAAAGAAATATGCCACCACTTTGTGATCTGGCCCATAGGTCTGGGTAAGGGCTTCAAGGGCAAAGCCATCTCTGTCATTGTATAAGGTGAAAGGCTTGTCTGGGTTTGGTAGAGCAAGTGTGGGGGCCTGAACTAACACAGTCTTGAGCCCCTGGAACAGGCGTTTTAAGGCAGCCAGATTCTCAACTGGCTTATGGAGATCTCCAGTGGTGGCCCTGTATAGATCTTTGGTGATTATGCCAAAGTTGGGGATCCAGATGTGGAAAAAGTTGGCTAACCCCAGAAAGGAGAGGAGTTCTTGCTTGGTTTGGGGAAGTGAGGTATTCTGGATAAGGTCCCTGCACTGTGAGGTGAGAGCCTTATAAGTAGGGGAGAGGGACAGGCCTAAATAGGTGACTTGGCTTTGGGAGAATTGTCCCTTGTGTTTGGAGACTTTATACCCTTTGTCTGGAGGAAATTGTCTTAAGTCAGTGAGAGTATGGAAGTCAAAAGTGCTGTGTTTGGGCCAGTGATTCTGGTTATCTAGAGGGTACTGTGGCCAGGCAACGGTGGAGAAAGAGATGAGTTTTTTGGGTTTCATTTCTCCCTCTAATTCGAGATTCTTAAGGCTGCGAACCAGGCAGCTGAGAGGAGTGTCCCGGGGGGAAGAGATTGAGATGCCCCCATAATTATGCTGGGCATGTGAGCGGCAAGGAGGGAGATTACTAGGAGGGTGAGTCCAAGTCCCATGACTTGAGTGCTGACTCCCGGAGTCAGAAGTGGGGCCGGAGCAGCCCTGAGTGAGCCTGAGTACTGAGGCAAGCATCCTTGCGTCAGCAACACGGACTTGAGAGGAATGAGTGGGCCTCACTCATTCTGGGTCCCAGGGGCGACCCAGAAGAGAGACAGGACCACCAAATATGTGGAGGGTTCCAAATGAGCACTCAGATTTGGAGAGCTAACTCCCAGAGTTAGAAGTGAGGCCAGTGCAACCTGGACGCAACCCCCAGAGTGCTTGGAGTCAAAGGTCAAGGACTCACCGGAAAGAATAGTGACCAGTGTTGACCCGAAAGGTCCGGTGCCATGGCAAGGGTACTTAAAGCGAGGGTCCTCCAGAATAAGGAGTGAAATAGGATGGAAGAGCCAGAGGGGAAGCTTGAGCCGCTGTTCCCTAGGGTTTCTGAACAACTCCATGGTCAGGAATTGGGGCAACCAAAGTCCAATCCCAGTGACGGGAGCATGGGCCTCTGGCTGGGTGTGGGATCCCAGGTTTTGGCACCAAAAACTGTTAGGCCGGATTCACTCAAGAAACCAGACGGACGCAGTGAGCTAAGAAGCAGGGTTTATTAGCGGGGAATAAGAGGGAAAGTGGAGCCAACCAAGGAAGGTTAGGACTCACTCAGTTGTTCTAGTTCAGGGTTTTTAAGCACAAAACCCCGTGAAGGGTAACTGATTGTGGTGTCAGTCTGATTGGCTAGAGCTGGTTGCTGGGTGCCATTTCTGCTGACCATTGTTCTTGATACATCTTGTCAGGCCCAAGTTAAAGCTGCATCCTGTTATGCTGGATAGGCCGACCCCAGACCCTAATCTTAGCCGGGCATCTGTTTTTCCTGGGTAGGGTCTGCAGGCAGCTTCCCATGGTACAGTTTCCCATGGTGCCATTTTCTTACCTGGTGATTTTCCATTCCTCCTAGGCCTACCTAGGTCTATCACCTGGCACTGTTCCAGTTGCTGGAGACATGTCAAGAACAAAGCAGACAAAAATTTCTGCCCTTGTAACAGGGTGCAGACAGGGGGGCACCCAAATAGGGATTTGTAATGGGGTCCAGAACTCAGGGTGTCCAGGAAATATTAAAAAATATAGGATGTCCTCACCCCCACAAGTCTGAAATGGGGGATGGGACACATGGAGCAGGGCCATTGAGAGCTGTTTTGCATAGCAAAAGTTTTGCAACTCACCTCAGGCATGGTTATTTAACATATCTATAACTTTTGACAGGTTTCATGGGATATGTTAAATAGCAGTGGCTATGCTTTAAGCCAGGCAGTTGGGAGTGACTTCCACACTGGATGTATCTGGGAGGCAGCTCCCTCCCCTTGGTTACAGTGACCACACAACTTTGGAGGACCCACACAGCTTTGATGAGAGAGGGAGAACCACAAGGCTTTGGGGCTCCCTTTGCCCTGCAGCTTAGGAAGCTGGAAAGCAAGAAGTAGCAGCAATGCAGAGCTCTCTCTTAGCAGTTTGGAAGAATGCAGGAGAGATGCTGTGGGAAGGGAAGGGATAAAAGGACTCTTGCTGGTGGCCCATGAGAAGGTTCCACGCAGGTTTGGATTAACTGGAGATCATGGCGGCAACACAGCTGATGGTGCTGGGAACCAAGGGAGGTCTGCCAGCTGAGCATGGATTACTGGGAAGAACCAGGGGCTACCAGAGCCATGGACTTCTATTTCTTTTCCTGAGATACGGTACCCCTGACTGGGCAAGGGGGGGAAGGAAGGACTGTGTGTGTGTTTGTGGGTGTTTTAAAGGACTTTGGGATCTTAATGAAGACATTAAGTCTGTATAACCTTTGAATAAATAATTCCTTTCCTTTTCACCAGTCTCTGACATTGAGAGACATAATTCCCTGGCAGTGGGCAAGGCGAACCTAGTAAGGGGGACCCTGGGAGAAGAATGGGGGGTCCATTCGGTAATGGTATATTGTTCATGCCCCCACCCCCACCTGTTCTGTAACACCCTCATGGTGTTAACATTTTGACAGGGGAGACAAACTATAAACAAGATGAATAAATGAAATAATATGTTGTATGGTGATAAATGTTGAGGAGGAGAGGAGATGGTGCAGGGTAGGGACAATGAAATTTCAGACAGGGTAGCAAAAGAAGGTGACAAAGGTGAGAGGAGAGGAAATAGACACAGAGAGGAAGGTAAGTTTAATAAAATCAAATTTGAAAACAAGCATGAAGGAAGATGACTCACCAGCCCACATTCTCTCAAGTGGCTTGAACACCATAACTTGATCTTTTTAGAAAATTATCTGGAAGATAAACCATGTTGAGTATAATCCTAATAGGTGTAATTGGAATCAGGTATCATCGTGCCCTGGGGAAAGTGAATCTCATTTGTCTCTCCTTTATTCTTTCTAGATGGGAGCTTGTCAAATGTTAGTTAATATGCATATAAATCACTATGGACTCTTATTATAATGTTGATTCTGGGATGGAGGCTAAGATTCTGCATTTATAACAAGCTTCCAGGTACCCCAAAGCTACTTCACAGATCACACTTTGAGTAGCAAAGTTCTAGATATCATGGGACTTAAGTCATATTGGGACTATATGGAGAAAAAAATGGAATTAATTCTCTGAATGTATTTGCAAGAAGCAGATACAGGTATGTTACTCTTCAGGAGAGAACAGTGGTTGTAAATGGAGGCACAGCCAACATGTGGGTTAGCCAAATGATTCTGGGGACTTGAGTCAAATACTTGCAGGTTCTTGTAATCCAATGATTTCCTTCCCCTGCGCGCAGTGTTATCTACTTCTTACCAATCATCCGGGCTAATGTTTATTCTTGTTCACCAAAGGCAGAGGGTTGTTTTACATTTTGTCATTATCTTCAAGGACAGCTGTGTCTTTCCACCTCTCATAATCTGTCATCAGTCCTCACTGTGACTTCCAGCCTTCCAAGCCTTTCACACTTCAATCCACATGTAGCCTCAGTTGTGTCTCCATCCACAAGCAGACTTGTTTCTTTCTTTGTTTTTCATTAAGGTGATATTCAAAAAAACAAAATAATAATTTTAAACTGTGCAATTTAGTGGCATTTAGCAAATTCACAGTGTTTTGCCATCACTACTTCTATCACTCCAAAACATTTCCATCACCCAAAAGGAAACCTTGTACCCATTAAGCAATCACTCATTTCTCCCTCTCCCCAACCCCCCAAAAATAACAGTCTGCTTTCTGCTTCTATGGGTTTACCTATTGTGCATATTTTACATAATGAAATCATACAACATGTTACCTTTTGTATCTGACTTCTTTCACTTTGTACAATTTTGGGGGGTTCATTCATGTTGTATCATCTATCAGTAATTGATTCCTTTTTATTTCTGAATAACATTCCATTGTATGTATGTACTACATTCATTTATCCATTCATCTATTGATGGACATTTATATTGTTTCCACCTTTTCCCTTATGGGAATAGTGCTGCTATGAAGATTTGTGTACAAGTATTTGTCTGAGTACCTGTTTTCAATTCTTCTGGGTATATAGGTAGGAATGGAATTACTAGATCATATGATAATTCTGTGTTTAATTTTTTGAGAAAATACTAAGTAGTTTTCCACAGTGGCTATTCCAGTTTACATTTCCACCAGCAATGTACATGGGTTTCAATTTATCCATATCCTTACCAAGAATTATTTTCTGATTATTATTATTACTATCATTTTAGTAGATGTAAAAGTATCTCATTGTTTTTTACTTGCATTTCCCTAATGGCTAATAATGTTTACCATTTTTGCATGAATTTATTGGCCATTTGAATGTATACCTTTTTTGGAGAAATGTCTATTCAAGGCCTTTGTTCATTTTTAATTGGATTGTTTGTCTTTTTGTTCTTGAGTTATAAGAGTTCTTTAATCTGAATACTAAACCCTTTTTAGATATATAATTTACAAATATTTTCTCCAATTCTGTAGGTTGTCTTCTTAATTTTTTATTTTTAAAATATATTTTATTGATTATGCTATTACAGTTTTCTCAATTTTTCCCCTTTGCCCCCTTCCACCCAGTAACCCCATTCCCTCCAGCATTCCCTCCCTTAGTTCATATCCATAGGTCATGCATATAAGTTCTTTGGCTTCTCCTTTTCTTATACTGTTCTTAACATCACCCTGTCTATTTTATTCCTACCAATTATGCTTCTAATCCCTGCACCTTTTTTCCTATTCTCCCTTCCACCTCCCAGCTGATAACCCTCCAAGTGATCTCCATATCTGAATTTCTTCCTGTTCTGGTTGTTTGCTTAATTTATTTTTTTATTTTAATTTTTTTATTGTTGTTCAACTACAGTTGTCTCCATTTTCACCACACCTCAGCCCCTTGCCCAACCATCCCAGTCTCTCACCCTCAAACCTACCCCCTTTGGCTTTGCCATGTGTCCTTTATACATGTTCCTCGATGGACCCTCCCCTATTTTCCCCAGTTATCCCTCTCCACCTTCCCCTCTGGTTACTGTCAGTTGTTCTTTACTTCAATGTTTCTGGTTATATTTTTATTGCTTGTTTGTTTTGTTAATTAGGTTCCACTTATAGGTGAGATCATATGGTATTTGTCTTTCACAGCCTGGTTTACTTCACTTAGCATAATGATCCCAGTTCCATTCATGCTGTTGCAAAGGGTAGGAGCTCCTTCTTTCTTTCTGCTGTGCAGTATTCCATTGTGTAAATGTACCATAGTTTTTTGATCCACTCATTTACTGATGGGCACTTAGGCTGTTTCCAGCACTTGGTTATTGTAAATAATGCTGCTATGAACATTGGGGTGCATAGATTCTTCTGAATTGGTGTTTCAGGATTCTTAGGGTATAATCCCAGCCATGGGATCACTGGATTGAAAGCTAGTTCCATGTTTAGTTTTTGGGGGTTTTTTTTAATGTTAATTTTTTATTGTTATTCAATTACAGTTGTGTGCTTTTTCTCCCCATCCCTCCACCCCACCCAAGCTGAACCCCCCTCCCTCCCCCACCTCCACCCTCCCCCTTGATTTTGTCCATGTGTCCTTTATAGTAGTTCCTGTAATCCCCTCTCCTCACTGTCCCCTCCCCACTCCCCCCTGCCCATTGTTAGATTGTTCTTAACTTCAATGTCTCTGGTTATATTTTGTTTGCTTTTTTCTTCTATTGCTTATGTTCCAGTTAAAGGTGAGATCATACAGTATTTGTCCCTCACCGCCTGGCTTATTTCACTTAGCATAATGCTCTCCAGTTCCATCCATGCTGTTGCAAAGGGTATAAGCTCCTTCTTTCTCTCTGTTGCGTAGAATTCCACTGTGTAAATATACCATAGTTTTTGAATCCACTCATTTGCTGATGGGCACTTTGGTTGCTTCCAGTACTTGGCTGTTGTAAATTGTGCTGCTATGAACATTGGGGTGCACATGTTCTTTTGGATTGGTGTTTCGGGGTTCTTAGGGTATAATCCCAGGAGCGGAATTGCTGGGTCAAAGGGCAGTTCCATTTTTAGTTTTCTGAGGAAAGTCCATAATGTTTTCCACAGTGGCCTCACCAGTCTGCATTCCCACCAACAGTGCACTAGGGTTCCCTTTTCTCCGCATGCTCTCCAACATTTGTTTGTGGATTTGTTTATGTTGGCCACTCTGACTGGTGTGAGATGGTACCTCATGGTGGTTTTAATTTGCATCTCTCTAATGGCTAGTGATGCTGAGCATCTTTTCATATGTCTCTGGGCCCTCTGTTTGTCTTCCTTGGAGAAGTGTCTGTTCAAGTCCTTTGCCCATTTTTTAATTGGGTTGTTTGTCTTCCTGGAGTGGAGTCATGTGAGTTCCTCATATATTTTGGAGATCAGGCCCTTGTCTGAGGTATCATTGGCAAATATGTTTTCCCATACTGTTGGTTCTCTTTGTAATTTAGTGCTGTTTTCTTTAGCCATGCAGAAGCTTTTTATTTTGATGAGGTCCCATTTGTTTATTCTTTCCTTTATGTCCCTTGCTTTAGGGGACATATCTGTGAGGATGTTGCTGCGTGGAATGTCTGAGATTTTCCTACCAATGTTTTCCTCTAGGACTTTTATGGTGTTACAACTTATATTTAAGTCTTTTATCCATCTTGAGTTTATTTTTGTGTATGGCATAAGTTGGTGATCGAGTTCATGTTTAGTTTTTTGAGGAAATTCCATACTGTTTTCCACAGTGGCTGTACCAGTCTACATTCTCACCAATAGTGTACAAGGGATCCCATTTCTCCACAACCTCAACAGCACTTGTTGTTTGTTGGTTTATTTATGATGGCCATTCTGACCATGTGACATGGTACCTCATTGTGGTTTTAATTTGCATCTCTCTAATGGCTAATGATGTTAAGCATTCTTTCATATGTCTATGGGCCCTCTGTACATCCTCCTTCGAGAAGTGTTTGTTCAGGGCCTTTGCCCATTTTCTAATTGGATTGTTTGTCTTCCTGGTGTGGAGTCTTGTGAGTTCTTTATATATTTTGGAGATCAAACCCTTGTTTGAGGTATCATTGGTAAATATGTTTTCCCATATGGTTGGTTCCCTTTCCATTTTGTTGATGTTTTCTTTAGCCATGCAGAAGCTTTTTATTTTGATGAGGTCCCATTTGTTTATTCTTTTTTATGCCCCTTGCCCTAGGGGTTGTATCAGTGAAAACATTGCTGCTAGACGATAATCTTTTTGAGAAAAGAATAAATATCTTTGGGTATCATGAAAAGAGCAAAAAGTAGTTGGAGTTAAGTAGTTGAGTTTGAATCCTGACTCATTCTTTAGCTATGTATCCCTGGGAAAATTACTAGTTAAGTACTCTGCCTCAGGTCCTTTATCTATTAATAGAGATAACAACATCCATCCTTACCCATCTCAGGGGAGTTGGTATAAGCATTAAATGAAGTAATGTATAAAAAGATCTGTAAAATTTGATTATTAGTCCTCTAAATCTCAAAACTCTACTATGTTAGATATATAGTATGTAATCAGTAAATGTTGAACTTTAATTAATATACATTGTCAGCAAACACCTATGGACTTGGCGTCTGTGGCAGGAAGTTGATATAGTTCCCAGTACCCCTCCACTTCATGCCCAGAGAAAGAACTCAGAGGCTGGGGTCAGATAGTGTGTATGACCCAAGATAACCAGCCAGTGTGGGAGGATGAACTGGGTCAGTATCATCTGGACCAACTTCCCGTTAACCAAGACACTGTTGGGTGGTGTCTTTCTGATAGTCCATTTCAACAGTTTTCCTAATGTTTTCCCTCTTCTTTCTATCTCTGAGCTTCAATAGAGAGCTCTAACAGACCAGCAGAGTTACAGAGAAAGAGTGTAGGGGGATGGTGGAACAGGGGAAGTTATAGCAGTTTCTCTTCTGTGTTTACAGGAAACACAGTTACACAAACCACAGCAACCCCATTGCTGGTGGTGAATGGGGTGCTGGGAGAGTCAGTAACTCTCCCCCTGAAGTTTCCTGGAGGACAGCAGACCAATTTCATCTCCTGGCTTCATGATAAAACAGCTATCATCTTCATACAGCCAAAGGAAGCACAAATCCAGGTGATTGATCCAAAACGGAAAGATCGACTGCATGTTGCCCAGTTCTACTCCTTGCAGATCAACAACCTGACTATGGCAGACAGCGGATGTTATTACGCCCAGATAAGCACAACAAACTCCATAGAGACTTTCAAATACAATCTGGGGATATTCAGTGAGTCAAAACTTTGGGTTTAATTGTGTATAGACTAAAAAATATTACATATTTCAATTCTATGTGACTGCAAACATGCAATGTAGCCTAGTGGTAAAGAATATGGCATTTGGAGCTAGACTGAGATCCAGTGGTAAAGCTACTCAATGGCATCCCACAGCCAGTTAGTGATAGAGCCGAGAATAGAACCTAAGTCTTGTGACTTTCAGTCCAGAATTACTTCACTCCTCCTCATAAAACAGTCCCTTTCAACTAGAAATTTAGAGGAAGTAATGAAATATCTATAATCTTGTTACCATGCGTATTACATGTATCTGTCACATAATCCTCACAAAAGCTCCATGAGGTAAGTACTATCCTTACCCCTGAGGCACAGTGTCAACTACAGTAACCCCCTACAGTCACAGAGATAGTAAGTGGGAGAGCTTCCCATATAACTAGCTGGTGTGAAGCCTCTCTTAACACAAAGGCTCTTCTGACCCAGTGGTCAATGTACAGAACAGTGGTCTATATAGAAAATGCTCTATAAGGGTGATCTGGAATAGAGAATGTCTTTTCTATTAAGGGTGTTTAATTAACAAAACAATATTTTCCCCAGACAGCTCATGTCCTCAATATAAAGTTATGGAAACTATAATGTCACAATTTATGAGCCAAGATCAGAAAAACCTTCTAGCAATCAGTGATGCCGTGAATGGCAGGAATGTTGTACAGGAGATTCAATTATTAAATTGGCAACTTTAAAGGCCACTGAGATTATGTAATTCTTATCTACAAGAGAACCCACAGTGTCTAAAATTCACTGGGTCCTTTAGGTTAAGACATGCTATCTGAAAAAATACTGTTCAAATAAAATGTCATCATTAACAGGTAACATGTTAACCTTTAGTACCCCCTAAATATTTGGCAGGATAACCATGCTAGATTAGTCAGTCATGTCCCTGAAAGAAGAGGACACATAACAAGTAAATGTCATGGCAAATAGAGGATGTCTGGGAAAGTTCAGAACAGGGATTCCAATTTTAAGAGCAGTGTATTACCCTAGGGCAGTGTATTACCCTAGGGCAGTGTATTCATTTCCTGAGATTGCCAAAACGAAATACCACAAAGTTGGTAGCTTAAAACAACAAAAATTTTATTTTCTCACAGGTCTGAAAGCCAAAAGTCCAAAATTAAGGTATGGGAATGGCTACAGTTCCTCTGGAGACCAGAGAGGACAGGAAATCTGTTCTTTGCCTCTTCCAGCTTCTGGTAGCTGATGGCATTTCTTGGTTTTCCTTGGCCTATGGCTATATAACTCCAATATCTGCCCCCGTGGTCACATTACCTCTTCCTCTTCCCTGTGTTTTCTCCTCTTCTGTCTAATGCAAATATCTCTCTGCTTTTCTCTTATTAGGACACTTACTTGATTTAGGGCCCATCCAGATAATCCAGAATCATCTTATCTAATTTAATTACATTCTCAAAGGCCTTTTTTCCAAACAAGATTCTGAGAAAGAATATCTTTGGGGATGTCCTCATTCAACCCACTATAGGCAGAATCACTCTGGGTAATTAGTGATCATCAAGGCAGCGCTAGGACCCTGGAGAGAAGAAACACATCCAGTGGAAAGTCTGAGCACACCTGCGTCAGGTTTCATTACACTTGTTGAGACAATGTTCTTCTGCTACCATTCAGAAGACTAGGCATCACTTCTGCAACAACCACACTCCTGAGGCTCAATGTCCATCCCTCCTTAGAATCATTTAAAGTCCCTCTCCTTCAAAGTTACTTTAAATAAATAGATGTGTAAGGCTACACCAATATGTTTTACAATAGTGCAAAAAATTCAACATATAAACTATATAGGTTTTTCAAAATATTGACCAGTTACTCCATGTGCCAGGCTAGGAATGGCAAAGATTTTATCTTTATAGGCCAAGACCAATTAGTTGGGAGTAACTACCTACAGTTCATTGTTAAGAAAGGTTGAAGCCATGCTACATGTATTCATTTGTTGACCATAGACAATGTATAAGTAAATTTTTTAGGCACTTGAAATATATCAGTGAGCAAAACAGATAAATATTCCTGCCTTCATGGAGCTGACATTCTGGGTGGAGAATAGGAGGTGGTAATAAACAGTCATATAGTAAGGGTGTCTTTTGGCATCTCTGGGCCACACTAGAAGAATAGTTGTCTTGGACCACACATCAAATACAAAAACACAACAAAAACTTATGAGCAAAAAAAGGTTTTAAGTAAATTTACAATTTTGTGTTGGGCTATATTCATAGTCATCCAGGGCCATGTGCGGCCCATGGGCTGTGAGTTGGACACCCTTAAAAGACAGTATGTAGGAAGCAACCTAAGTGCCCATCAGCAAACGAGTGGATCCAAAAACTATGGTATATTTACACAATGGAATTCTACACAGCAGAGAGAAAGAAGGAGCTTATACCCTTTGCAACAGCATGGATGGAACTGGAGAGCATTATGCTAAGTGAAATAAGCCAGGCGGTGAGGGACAAATACTGTATGATCTCACCTTTAACTGGAACATAAGCAATAGAAGAAAAAGCAAACAAAATATAACCAGAGACATTGAAGTTAAGAACAATCTAACAATAGCCAGGGGGAGTGGGGTGGGGACAGTGGAAAGAGGGGATTACAGGAACTACTATAAAGGACACATGGACAAAATCAAGGGGGAGGGAGGAGGTGGGGGAGAGAGGGAGGTTCAGCTGGGGTGGGGTGGAGGGATGGGGAGAAAAGGCATACAACTGTAATTGAATAACAATAAATTTTTTTTAAAAAAAGACAGTATGTAAGGAAGCCATGAGTGCTGTGGATAAAGAGATTAGAACAGCATAAGAAGCCATTGGGAGTGCCAACAGGGAGCAGGGACCAATTTTAATTAGCATGGTCATAATAAGCCTCATTGGGAAGATGACATTTAAGCCAAGACCTGTTGGAGGTGAGGGGGTATACCATGAAGATATATGGATGAAGAACATCAAGTACACACACTCTCCAGTGCTGGCATACTCAAGGAACATTAAGGAGCAGAGTGGGGAGAGAGTAATAGGAAATGAGGTTCCTTAAGTAAATAAGAGGCCACATCATGTAAGGCTCTGAATCTCAGTGAGATTGAGAACCATAGGAGGGTTTACAGAGAAGTAATATGGTTTGACTTACTTGCTTAAAAGATCCCTTTGCTACTCCGTTGTGAATAGTTTATAAGGGACAAAGGTGGGTGCCACTGGACCAATCAGGAGGCCGTTGCAACAATCCAAACAAGAGATGATGCTGGCTTGTACCAGGATGGGAGCAGGGGAGATGGTGAGAAGTGGTTGGATTCTGGATATTCGTGGCTATTGGCCTGTGTGACTAGAAGGATGAACTTGTTATCAACTAAAGTGGGGAAGGCTGCAGATGGAGCAGGTCTTGGAGAAAAAAATGGGAGGGAGTTCGTTTGAACATGTTGAGTTTGAAATACACATTATATCCAAGTGGAAATGTCAAGTAGGCAGTTAGATATTGATCAAGCGGGAAAAGGTAGTAAGATAGCTTTTTGAGGTCTGCCATGAACATAGGCTGAGGGAGATGAGACATTCATGCCAAATATTTGCCATTGCTGTGCTAGGCACTGTCTCACTTAAATCATAATTACCTAAGAAGTAGCTATTATTGCCAGTTTTACAAAGGCTTGAAGCAATTGACAATGTATTCATGGTCATGTAGCCAATAAATAACAAAGTAACAATTCTAACCTAGGTCATCCTAACTCCAAATTCAACACTCTTGCTGTTACATAAAACTCCATTTTGGCAAAATAGGTTACACTATTTCTATTCAGTTAAATAAACTTAAAGCATTATTCTGTCTCTTCTAATCAGTTACAGTCATTCTATTCTTTACTGGGCCACCTTTACTTCAACCATCAGGACAAGTCTAGGTCACTGACCTTTTCTATACTGTTCCCATGCTGCCTTTGATCCATAGCTACTGACATCTCACTAGCCAATATTTTCTGGTCTCTGCTATCAAAAATTTCTGCAGTAAATGTTTTATCAAATGTCTGAATATATTGCACTTCCTTGCTGTCCAGAATACCTTGCTTGATCTCTCAGTTTCTTCACTTCTTTCTTCCTCAGTTTTCTGGTTCTCAATATGTCCCTTTCTTCTTGCTGACATTCTACATAAGGGTCTCTTCATCACCACTGCAGCTGACATCAGATACAATGAGGATCAGGATTCCTGTACACTTATGGGAAATATAATTTCCCAAGGAAGTTAAGCTTCCATCTTCCACCCCAGCTAGGGAATTCTGATTATGAAGGAAACAGGACTCTTGTGCCTGGTTCTGGTTTCTGATCTGGCTAAGCTAAGACTGGCCCTCAGCTTAGTCTCCAAATTGTTTTTACAAAGGGACAGAAAATAAAGGCTAGAAAGGATCCAAGGAATAAACTGAAGTACAGAAAAGCAAGGTGACCAGCCCAAATGACCCAACTATTTGGCAGCAACCTCAGTCTTTTACTTCTCATTTCTCACACTGACTACTCTGTCTCAGAATGATGTCCTTATCATTTGCTCACCTTAAATGTTGATCACATCAATTAGGCAACATAAACAGAGTTATTAACAGAATATACAGATCGCAACATACAGCAAAGTGTCAGATGGAATACAGAAACATTGAGGAGAAAGATATTTTTCACAGAGGGATGAGCCAAGCAATTTGTCCTTAATCCAAGTCTTTTCTCTGCACACAGGACGACTGAGGAATTTACAAGTTACTAATCACACTGAACTCTCTGACAATGGGACCTGTGAGATGCACCTAGTCTGCTCTGTGGAGAATCCAAACGACCATGTCTCATTCAGGTGGCAGGTCTCAGGAAACACACCTCTAGAGGAAGCAAACCTCACTATCTCTTGGAACCCTGAGAATTCCAGTGAACAAACCTACACTTGCACAGCTATGAATCCTGTCAGCAACCTATCCTTTTCTCTCTCTGCCCAAAGTCTCTGCAAAGGTAATAGTCTCTCATGTCTTTCTAAGAGCTTTGAGTGGCTTTAGGGTGTGGCATGACTACTTGACCTACATGATTCCCAAAACAGCAGCCCAGTAGGAAGCAGTCAAAGATGCTGGGAAAAAGACAGACACCCTCTGGTGCTCTGTGCCTCTTGCTAACCCTAGAGGTCTTACCTTCCTCCCCCACCACACTCCCAACACTTCTCCAACACACTCAGAGCCCAAGAGCAAAGTCCTTGGGAAGGCAGAATTGTTTCCTTCTCATGGCCCTACCAGGCTCTACCCTGCCCTGTCTCCTACTCCCAGAAATTCTGCCCAGAGCCCCAGAGCTTCTGGGTATAGATGAACCCATTCCTAAAGGTGGCCTAGCAGAGGTTAAGTGTAGGTTATGAGAAGAACACTGGGCCTTAATCTTTTTTTTTTTCAGAGAGAATGGAAGGGGGGAGAAAAAGAGGGAGAGAAACAGTGTGAAACATCGATCAGTTGCCTCTCGAAGACACCCAACCAGGGACTTGGTCCACAACCCAGGCATGTGCCCTGACTGGAAATCAAACTAGCCACGTTTTGCTTTGCAGGATGATGCCCAACCCCCTTAATGTGTCCTAAGTGTAACTTCCTTTTTTTTCTTTTCAGGTGCTTTTAACAAGAAAAATCAACGCCCAAATATCATATGGATTATAATAGTGCTTTCTTTTATCTGTATCGCTGTGTGCTTATTTGTTTGGAAGAAAAAAATAACAGGTTTTCTTTCTTCCTACTTGTTTCTTCTTCAAGGTTTTAGACAATTATCCCTGGGTTACCTTTGCCTGTCTCTTTCAGAAGACAGGTAAAGACAGGAAAGATGTAAATACTGGTTCAGTTAGTCCACTGGGACATGGGGTATGACCACACACCTGCTAATTTCCTGGGAAAGGTGTCCTACTGGGAAATGTAGGACCCAGCCTCAGGGCCTGCCTGCCCTTCCCTTTCTGGTCCCCTTCCACCATATCTTCTGGGGAGACACCCATGGGGGCAGAGGCATGGGAGATCTCTCTCACTAGTCACAAGTTTCAATTTACCTGATTTTATTTTCCAGGTTCCTTATGGTTTTCTACTCATCAAACCCAGAATCCTGGTGAGCTTCCAGACTCTTAAATCCCAAACATAAAACAGATGGGAAGAGCCCAATGAAAGAAGAAAGGGGCCAGCCAGAGGCCTGGAAAATGAGAGAGGATGGAGTCAGAATGTCATTACTCAGATGGACCAGATGGTGCCAGGGGAGAACCTGTAACTGCGAGTTTGTCCCCTGTGGGGCCTACAGGGTCCTTTGCACACATGTGAACCAGTCACTGACACAATTTCTTAGAATAGGATTAGGGTCATTCCCCATCTTGCTGATGGAAAAACTAAGTGTCAAAGAAAGTGCTCATAGCCTGGCCATTATCACCCAACAAGTCCAGGGCAAGGATAGGATTAGAGCATCAAAGCCCCAAAGACAAACTGCCTGACCACATCACTTTATTCATCCAGGGTTTGGGTATTGAATAAAAAGAATCAAAAGAGAAAATGTAATAGAGAGACTGGAATATAGACTCTGGACTCAGATTGGCACTGAGTCTCATTTCATGAATGAAGAGATATATGATATCATGTGTAGAGGGCAGGGCATGAGGTTTAGAGTCAGAGGGCATGCATTTAAGTTCCTTATTCCATCACTTCCTCTATAATTTTGTGCCAAGTTAACTGAATTTTCTGAGTTTACAACTCCTCATCTCTAATATAATCAAACCCACCCTAAGGACCTCTGAAAAGTTTAATAACATGTACATGAAGTAATCCAGCTTCACTATGCTGGCCAGTGAGGTTGTCTAGTTCTTATGTATATGGTACCATTTGGTCCTAGGAGCTTCCTTGCTTACATTGAATTCAGTGGGAGACTCTAAAACTTTAGGCTACCACAAGACCATGCACCCCCAAGAGATGAGGTCAGAAATAGATCACATGACTGAGAAGTTCCTGGTTCCACCCAGAATTGCAAAGACTCAAAAATGAATGAACCCTAAGGAAGGGTAATGCCTCAAACAACTGCATCATTAGGGCCAGAAAGTCCCCTGGGGTAGGCAAGGTCCTGGGAGAGCAGATCCAGAATGCATCTGCCACTGACACTGCCTCTCTGTTCACAACAGAGATCCTAAGGAACTCAGCGTATGGTCCAATCTCTCCAGGAAACACTGTGTATGCTCAGGTCACTCATCCAAACGTGGTGAGTCCTTTCAGCTTTATGCTCCATCATTATTATTTTTAGTCATTATTCACAAACTTGTCGCCACAATCATCTGATTAATCCAAATTATGTACACCATTGAGGAGAGGAGAAGGCAGCTGCAGGCATTGCAAAATTCTATGAGGGACCTTTCCAGACCCCACTGCTCTTGCCCCAATGGAATGTTCACTCATGTCCTTATTGACACTGTTCTCTAACTGCTTAATGTTTAAGTAAGTGGTCCCTTCAGTTTAATTACAAGCTGCCCAAGAGTGAAAATTAGGTCTTCCTCTAATGCATGATGCTCAGTAAATACTTACTGAGTAGATCTGAGTTCAATCAAGTTTGAGAGTTTGCAAAGGAGACAATTCTGTAGTAAGGGCTTCTCACCTGGATGTGCAAAAAACAGGGGTGCTCAGCAGCAGTCTCTTGAGAGGAGGACAGGAGCAAGAACTTGCAACTACTTCACAGTAGAGGACACTATAGGCATGACCAGCCCTCAGTCCTCCCCACCCCTCTAGCAATGTAGCCAGATGGCCTTGGTCAGGCATCAACAATTCCCTACCACCTGCAAGAGGCATATTTCTAAAGAACACTACACATCTTGAGAGGCCAGTTTCCATGTCAACTGAAAAACAGCCCAAAGAACTCATCATTCTCCAACTGATGGGAGCAATAGTCTAGCTAGAAATCTTGGATCACCTCATACAGCCCCTCATAGGTATTTGCAAAGCAGGCTCCTTGAAGAATGAAACACAGAGGGATACTCTTACTTGTTCAGATATTTCTATGTCTTTTCAATTTCTTCTTGGAGACAAGATGAATCACTCTCAACCTACAAAGAAACTAATCTCCTGCAAAGTTAACTTTTTCTTGAGTACAAAATTGTACTTTGGAGATTTTCAGAGGTCTTGATAATACCCTAATATTCCTTAATTAATTTTAAATGTCAAAACCTCTGAGCATAGGGGACTCCTGCTGTTATTGCTATACTCTATTCCAAGCAGAGCCACTCTCAATATCACATGTTTCTGCTACTCTACCAGTTCCCTCTGCTTGAGGACAACCCGATGACTTGATAACAAAGCAGTTAGAATCACAGGGACAAAATGGAGCAGGTAATACCTCCAGTTATAGCCAATAAAGATCTGAGGCAAAAGACAGTAGTGTTGGGTTTAGGACAAAAATGTTTTATTTTCTTCACAACATGTGTCAAGAAGGTCATTCTTCTGCTTCTCTCTCTGGTTCTTGAGCCCAGTGGTTTGCTGGGGTGTGCTTCTGTTTTAGGCTCAGAAAATGCCACTAAATTTTCACATATGTTTCAGTGGTGTTTGGTCTCCAGCTCCTCTTGCTAAACACTCCCTAGCATTCCTCTTGAAGAACTTTGTCACACTACCTTTCCCTGGGAATATATCTATGTTTGAATATCTGTTTGTCTGTGTAATCCAAATCAGTATGATTATTTATTACAGAAAACAGAAATCCCAATACCTATGAAAAACAATGATTCCTCTACAATTTACTCCACAATTTCTCAATCCAAACAGGTAAGCCCATGATTGTCCCATGTTCTTACATTCTTACCTCTCTCATCACACCTATGACTTTGCAAATGAAGTAAAAGTTAAGGAGCCATTTTACAGATGTACAAATGCCAGTAGGATACAGAAAGTCTCAGGACATCAGCAAAACACATACAAAAATTACCTTGTTTTAGGATCACCTCACATATCTGAGATTTCAGCCTATTTTTTTAATGTAATTCTGCCTTATGCTATCAATATTCCTACTGCTTTCTAGTCCTTTCCTTACCTCCTCTGTAGTCCTAGGGGGTGGCCTAGAACTCTGGTCCCTATTATCCTACTTCACTTTCCTCTTTTTCCCATTAAAGTAAACCTTTTTCTTCCAGGGCAACTGTCATCATCTAAGTTGCTGAAAGGTCTCAAAGGATTTCAGGAGTGACACATCTTCTCATTATCCCCTGGGAGAAAAGAGAGCTTGGTTTCTGCCTGGAAATGGAATTTGAATATCTAGGATTATCACTTCCAGCCCTCCATACTTAAACCTGCTTACCTAGCTCAAAAATTTAAGGAATAACATCATTTTCAGCCTGTGATCCAAATAACATTTTCTAGTCTGCTCCAGAACAAAACATGCTTCAGATAATACACCTGGAAACTAAGCAAATGGAATTATGGTTGACAGAGAGACTATAATTCAGAAGATAACCATTTCTTCCCTTTTAGAAAGCAGCAGAATTGTGACTCATTGGGAGAGAATACAATGGGATGGTTATACGTGTTGTCTCTGGAGTTGGATGGACCCATGCTCAAATCATTTACTAGACATATCTCCTGGTACATGCTACTGAAGATCTTGGGCCTTTGGTCTCCCAGAGTGAAAAAGAAGGCTGATAGTACATCAGCTGTTACCCAAACCAGGAACTTGAGTTATCTTTGACTTTAGCTCTCCATCACTAGGCCCTTTGGAATCTACCTCCAAATATACATCTTAAACCTATCCACTTCTTTGGAAATCTTCCATCATCCTATATCTAACCATCATCATCTCTACTCTGGAATGCTTCAATAAACTCTGAACAACTCTCCCTAACTTTTGCTCTTATCTCCCTTTACTCCATTCTCCACAAGACAGCCAGAATCATATCTTTAATATGAATTGGACCTTTTACTTGTCTGCTTAAAGCTCTGCAAGATTTCCCTATGCACTAGAATGAAACTGCACCTCCACGGCCTTAGCCAGTCTGGCCCATCTCCAGCCTCAGCTATCATCACTCTCCCACCACTATCTCTATTTATCCTCCCTGATCTTCCTTCAGTTCCTCTATTAGAAGAAAGATTTATTTATGTTGAAGTTATTCACATCTGCCTTAAGGCCCTTCCTCTGCCTGCCTAGCTTCTTATTCTTTCGGGTTTAGCTTACATATGTCATCTTCTAAAAGAAACCTTCTCAGTCCTGGCCAGTGTGACTCAGTTGATTGGAGCATTGCCCCATAATTTAAGAGTTGCGGGTTCTATTCCAGGTCAGGGCACATGCCTGGTTTGCAGGTTCATTCATTCCCCCATCCCAGAGGATGTGTAGGGAAGGCCGCCATCCATGCTTCTCTCTCATACTGATGTTTTTCTCCCTTCCTCTCTAAAAAGCAATGAAAAAATGTCCTCAGGTGAGGATGAAAATACAACAACGAATAAATAAATAAGACCTTCTCAAACACTCTATCTGAAGTGCCCTCCCCTTTGTACTGTCATACCTTCCATGTCATTTATCACATGTCAATAAATATTTATTTTTATTTGTTTAATGTATGTTTCTCGTCCTATACCATAAACCCTCCAGGAATGGGGATCATAATGATTTTACTTATCACTGTTCCCCTAGCATAGTATCTAGCACATAGCAAATGTTCAATAAGTATTTTCAACAAATAAATGAATATGTAATAAAGTTTTGTGAGAATTAGATAAGACAAGGTACCTGAAGCCTTTAGCATAGTGCTTAGCCCATAAAAGAGCTCAATAAGTGTCAGCTTTTATTGTTGTTATTATTGTTATTTTATTAAATTACATTCTTCTGAACTGACAAAATTTTCTCACAAACCTTTGAAAAAATAAAGGAGATAGGATACTTTGTCTGAGCCCTGCTTTCCTATCATTTCCTACCTTTTCTCAAATTCCATTATTTCACCCCATATGAAAAATAATGCTCCTCTTCTCCTGGGAAGAGTTCTCTGATTTTTTTTGTGGGTTCAAGTATTTTTTAATGTTTTAAAAAAACACTTTATCAAAGCATGATTGACATACCAAAAACTATACATAGTTAATGCATACAACTTGATGAGTTTGTAAATAAGTATACATTCGTCAATACTGTAAACATATCCATTACCTCCAAAAGTTCCCTCTACCCTTTTTTATTTTATTAATTTGTAATTTTTTGTGTGTGATAAGAATACGTAACATACTATTTACCCTCATAAATTTTTAAGTATAAAATACAGTATTGTTGACTATAGGCACTAAGTTGTACAATAGATCTCTGAGACTTATTCTTCTTGTGTAACTGAAATTTTATACCCTTGACCAACATCTTTTTTATCCCCTCTCCACTTGTCATTTGGTGAATACTATTCACTCTCTGCTTCTATAAGTTTAACTATTATAAATTCCTTAAATAAGTAGGAGCGTAGAGTATTTGTGTGTCTGGCTGGCTGGCTTATTTCACTTAGCACAATCTCCTCAACATTCATCCATGAATTTTATTTCTTTTGGATATATATAGTCAGAAGTGGGATTGCTGGATCATATTGAAAAAATGCCGTATGATCTCACCTTTAACAGGAACCTAATCAACAAAAGAAAAAAGCAAGCAAACTATAAACAGAGACATTGAAAGTAAGAGCAATCTGACAATAACCAGAGGGGCAGTGGGAGGGGATAATGGGGGAAAGGGTTTTCAGAAACAACTATAAAGGACACATGGACAAAACCAAGGGGGAGGGGTGGAAGCAAGGGAGGGAGGTGAGTTTGGCTGGGGTGGGGGGGAGTAGTGGGGGGTAATTGCAGACAACTGTAATTGAACAACAATAAAATAATTTTTAAAAAATTCTATTTTTAATTTTATGAGGAAGCTTCCTATTGTTTTCCACAGCAGCTGGACCAATTTACATTCCCACCAACAGTGTACAGGACCTCCTTTTTCTCCAAATCCTCATCAACACTTGTTATTTTTTTAAAGATTTTATTTATTTTTTTTAGAGAGAGGGGAAAAAAGAGTGTTAAAATTGTTGAGTGTTAATTTTTGTCAAATGCGTTTTCTGCATCTGTTAAGATGATCATGTAATTTTTATCCTTAATTCAGTTAATATGGTATATCACATTGATTGATTTGTGTATGCTGAATCATCCTTGCATTCTAGGGATAAATCCCACTTAGTCATGGTGTATGATCCTTTTAATATGCTGTTGAGTTTGGCTTGCTAATATTTTACTGAGGATTTTTGCATTATAGTTTTCTTACATCTTTGTCTGGTTTTGGTATCAGAGTGATGATGGCCTCATAAGATGAGTTCAGAAATGCTCCCTCCTCATATTTTTGAAGGGTTTAAGAAAGACTGGTATTAATTTTTCTTTAAATATTTGGTAGAATGCACCTGTAAAGCCATCTGGTCCTGGGCTTTTCTTTTATTACTAATTCAATATCTTTATTTGTTATTGATCTGTCAAACTTTCTCTTTCATCTTGATTTGTTCTTGGTAGGTTGTATGTTTCCAGAAATTTATCTAGTTTTTCTAGGTTGTCCAATTTGTTGGCATATAATTTTTCATAATAGTCCCTTATGATTGTTTTTAATTCTGTGGCATCTGTTGTGATGTCTCCTCTTTAATATCTTAGCCTATCTACTTGAGTCCTCTTTTTCCCTTCTTAGTCTAGCTAAGGGTGTATTAATTTTGTTCATCTTTTCATAAAACTAACTTGTTTCTTCTATTTTCTATTTCATTTATTTCTGTTCTAATATTTATTATTTGCTTTCTTCTACTTTGGGGGCTCAATTTGTTCTTCTTTTCCTAGTTCCTTCAGATTTAAAGTTCATTTGTATTTGTAAAACTTTCCATTTTACTTGTTATTGATTTCTGGTTTTATCCCATTGTGGTCAGAAAAGATACTTAGAATAATTTAAATCTTCTCAATTTTGTTACAAGTTTTTTTGTGACTTAGCATGTGATCTATCCTAGAGATTTATGTGCACTGAGAAGAATGTTCATTCTACTGTTATGGGTGAAATGTTCTGAATATGTGTGTTTGGTCCATGTGGATATAGCATTGTTCAAATCTGCTCTTTCCTTATTGACTTTCAGTCTGGATGTTCTATCCATCAGTTAACATGGGGTATTGAAGTCACCTTTGTTATGTATTATTATTTATTTCTCCCATTAGATCTGTCAGTGTTTGCTTTATATATTTAGGTGCTCTAGTGTTAGGTGCAATATATTTTTAATTTTTACATTTTCTTGCTGAATTGACCCTTTCATCATTTATAAAACTTTCTTTATCTCCTATAACTATCTTTGACTTAAAGTCTATTTTTTCTGGTGTAACTATAACAACCCCTGCTCTATTTTGGTTTCCATTTGCATGGAATATCTTTTTTTCACTCCTTCCATTCAGCCTATAACAACTTAACTTCAACTATATACAAAAACTCTGCATTTTTACTCTGCCCCCACACACATACATACACTATGTTATTGATGTCATAACTTACATTTTTTAATTGTGTAGCCATTCCAGAGTTTTTGTTTATAGTTATTTTAATACTTTTATCTTTTAAATTTTATACCAGGGTTAAAAGTGATTTGTACACTACGATTACAATATTACATTTCTCTGTATTTGTCTAGTATCTACCTTTACTGATGAAATTTATACTGTTATATGCTTTGTGTTATTGTTTATCATCCTTTCAACATGAAAAATTTCTTTTAGCACCTCTTGTTAGGCAGGTCAAGTGGGGATGAACTTCCTTAGTTTTTGTTTGTCTGGGAGAGTCTTTATTGCTTCTTTATTTTTAAAGTACAGTTTGCCAGTTTGGGTCCTACAACTTTGTTCTTTTTGAAGGTTGTTTTGGCCGTTTTGGATCCATTGAGATTTTACATGAATTTTGTTGGCAGTTTTCTTCTTTTAGCTCTTTGATTGTATCATTTCACTCTTTTCCGGGCTGCAAGGTTTCTGCTTAAAACCTGCTGATAGTTTTATGGAAACTCCCTTATATGTGACAAGTTACTTTTCATTCTTTCAAAAATTTCTCTTTGTATTTGACTTTTGACAATTTATTTACAATAAATTGTACCTTGGTGTAGACCATTTTAGAGTCAAACTATTTAGGACTTTTTAGACTTCTTGAATCTAGATATTTATTTTTGTCCCCAAATATAGGAAGTTTTAAGCTATTATTTCTTTACATAAGCTTTCTTTCCACTTTCTCTTTCTCTGCTTCTTCTTGGACTCCTATAATGCATGTATTTGTTCTCTTAGTGGTGTCTCATAAGTCTCATCGACTTTCTTCACTCCTTTTCATCCTTTTTTTATTTTTGGTGTTCCAACTAAATAATTTCAAATGATCTGTCTTTACGTTTACTGATTCTTTCTTCTGCTTAACTAAAATTGTACTGAAGCTCTGTATTGAATTTTTCAGTTCAGTTAGCACCCGAATTTCTGTTTGGTTCTTTATTGTGTTTTCCATCTCTCTGTTGAACTCATTTTTGTTCATTTCGTGTTGTTTTTCTGATTATGTTTAGTTGTCTGTATTCTCCTGTAGCTCACTGAACTCCTTTAAGATGATTATTTTTTCATTCTTTTTTCAGGCAATTTGTAGATCTCCTTTTCCTTGAGGTTAGTTACTTTATTTTCTTCCTTTGGTGGTGTCATGTTTCCTTGATTCTTGATATCTTGATATTTTTTTGTAGCCTTGCCTTGGTATCTGTGCATTTGAAAAAGCAGCCACTTTTTCCACTCTTTATAGGCTGGTATCAGAAGATAAAGACCTTCACAGTCAGTGGGGTAGACATTCTAGGGGAGGAATCTTGCACATTTTTATGGGTATACCCACCCTACTCCTCACACCCCCTGCTGGGGCACAGGGAGTGAAGTCTTAGGTATTGTATGCCTTCTCTTAATTCTGCACAGCTGTGCTGGGTGCTGAGCACCACCTACTCCTTTTCCCTAAGGCAGTGCCCTGAAATGCCAGGTCACTGGGTGCAAGCTCCACTTTTATCTAGGATTGTGTACCTTCTCCCAAACCTGCAGAGTCCAGCTGGCTGCTGAGATCCCTGCACTGTTTTTGGGGGCAGACATGAGATGCCATCTGAGGGGGCACATACAGGTATGCAGACAGATCTGACTCCATCTGAAAAGCTGATTTCATCTGAAACTAAGTCACCAGTTCTGAGTGAATAAGTCCAGATCTTGGACCCCCTCTCCTTCCCCTAGGTGAACTCTGGAATAGGTACAGAGGTTTTGGGCTACTCACAGAGTTCCCATTAGTCCTTTCTATGCCACAAGGAGCCCTAGATGTTATCTATCTCCCTGGTACCAGGTCCTGGTGGTATCTGGCTTCTCAGTCTCCCCAATCACTTACAGACTCTTTTCCTAGCACATAAGTCTATGTCTAAGGAAGATAAAAGGGAATTGTCTAAGAAGTGAAAGACAGGAGATCTGACTGCCCTACAGCCACCCAGAACCATTTGTGTACATAAGTTTCCTATTAAATTCTCTAAACTGACACGTTGGACTTGCCTGCCTCATTCTTTGGCTTATCAGCTCTTTCTGTATTTGGGGGCCACTTTGCCCCCATGGTCTTTTCACAGAACAATGGGGCACTGTTGCAGGGTTATATTCAGGCTAGCTGCTGGGGTCCACTGGGCGGCCAGCTGGCTGGCTGGGTCCTTGGACTGATTGCTGAGGTCCATACATCAGTTTCTGTAATTCCTTAACCCTTTTTTTTTGTTCTCAGATATCCCTTGATTAGCCAGATATGTGAATTCCCTCAGCATTCTAGGTGAGGCAAGGCAGAAGGAGATTTCTCAGGCAGCATTGAAAAGTCTAGGGAAGCTCATTTCATTCTCTATTTCTCCTGTGGGAGTACTGAACTGGTCCAGCTTGGGGACAAGGTAATATGAGTAAAGAAAAAATGTCCTTTTTATCTTTTTTGATGTGGCTATTCTCAGATCTTGTGCTCCACTGGAGCACCGAACCTCTCAACTAGACTCTGGTGTTCTTAAAAAGGTATTTTTGTATATGAATGGTAGTAAAACTAGTGTTTCTTTGGGAGAACCAGGGCTAAGACCTCTTATTTCACCATTTAGCTGATGTCACTCTAATATATCTCTTTTTAGTTTCTTTATATGATCCCCCAAATAATAAATACATGATCATTGTAAGTAATTCAAACATTCTACAAACAAAAATCCACTACAATCTCTGTGATAACTATTAATGGTTTTATATTAAAAAAATAACTTTCCTACCAGAATAAAATATATTTTAGAATATGCTTCTTCTTTTTCGCTTAAGAATATCTCTTAAACAACTTCCCAGTGTCAGAATGTTTTTCTGCTACATTCTTTTTGCTTTTGATTATTTTTTTTCAGTTTTACCTACAAATAGCTAAATGTCAAATAATGTGCTTTAAAATGTGTATAACAACAGTCTCTTATATTCCCCACTCCAATACTTTCCCTTTTCCATACATATGCAAACAACACATTATCCATTGACTTCTTATTTGTAGATTTATCCTTTCCTTGCCTTATCTTCCTAATATAAAGACATCTCAATTTCTGTTAAATACATATTCAAATGCTTTCTTTATTATGACCATGTAAAATACTGTTGGTTCTCAGCCAAGAAATGATTATAATTACATTTCCCTTCTTGTATAGCTTTTAGTTTATCTTGGAGTTAATTGCCTCATTGTTTCCTTGCCTTGTTTTCATTAATCATTTGACTATCTTCCCATACCATCCATTAGCTCTGTAAAAAGTGATTCTCAATATAATTTTCTATCCAGTAAATCTGTTATATAATATGGAACATCTGAGCTCATATTTCATCATGAACTGGTTATCTTCTATGCCTGATACACAGCAATTATCTTGAGACTTCTTTTTATCATCACCTTAGGCAACCCTTTTACCTACCTCCTCTGTGAGATACCCCAAATTTTATATCTCATGATATTCTCTCTCTCTCTCTCTCTCTCTCTCTCTCTATATATATATATATATATATATGTATATATACATATGTGTGTGTGACTTATTTAAATAGTTATAGTAATAATGTATTATTTTGTGACTTTAAACCAAATTATTCTATAATTTTATATCAATTTTTAAAGTTAAGTACAAAATTTTAAACAGTTCAGGACTGTTGAAAAGAATCCACATGCTAAGAACTATGTAATAAAGACCAGTTCTCAAGACTTCAAGAAAAGATGAGGCAATTGGAGTAGGAAAGAACTGAAATAATGGTGGCAAACAATAGAGCAAAACAAAATTGGCCAAAGTTAAATCAATGTCAAATACTGGTTATTAATTACATTATCAATCAGCGGAAGAGAAAGAAGGAAGAAGGAAGGACTCCACTGATAAGAGTCATGAAGTCATCAAAGAAAAGAAGGTTACTGCTATGTCTACACAAGATGGCCTAAAGCTCAGGGGAAGTCTGTTTTGATAGGTAAATAATGTCTTCCTTATCAAGGAGATCAAGAGAGGGGAAAAAGTAAAATTTCCAAGGTTCTTCAGAGGGGAAAAAGTAATAATCTGTGAAATCATGGCAGGTAAAGAAATGTTTCCTTTTTTTTCACACCAGAATCTTCTTTCTTTCTTTCTTTCTTTCTTTCTTTCTTTCTTTATTTATTTATTTATTTATTTTTAGATGGGGTTTTTTAAATTTTTTAAATTGTTGTTCAGGTACAAGAAATGTTTCAACATCTAGGATGTTCAAAACCTACTGTAAAATTAGGAACCTTACCATGGAAGAGACTGCTAATCCTTCTAGAACAGGAAATCTACCATATTTTGCCCAGGTTCTAGTCAGCACTGGGGAGGATCACTACTAAAACAAGAACTAGGAACTAGCCATTAATATCTAAGAGATGAATAAGAAAAGTGCTTATAAGAAAAACTAAACTTAGATTTCACTGTAGACCAGTTAATATAATATAATATAATATATAATATAGGCTTTTTGATTCTTATATTTCCTTGAACCTTTTAAACATTCTACTAGTTTTCCTCTTTCCTTACCAGAAACTTTTAGCCTCATTCCGAACCTCTTTCTCCTCTGCAGGACCAGTAAAGACTGGGACAAAGGCTCAGACCTGGGTCCCTTTCACTTCTCCATGTACATATTCCTTTTATGCGATGTCAACCATTCCCATTGCCTTAATACCCTTTATATGCTAATAGTTCCCGAATTTATATCTTTATCCCTAGTGTCCTGGCTCACATCACCAAATACCTACTTGGCATCTCCATTTACACATCTAATATCTATCTATCTATCTATCTATCTATCTATCTATCTATCTATATCTCAAATTTCAGATGTCAGAAAGAAAAGAAAAACTGGATTCTTTTTCCAAGTCTTTCCTTCTACTTCTTACATGAGTAAATGGCACCATTGTTATGGTAAACTATCAAATCTCCTTTATAGCCCAGAAATAGTGATTTAACTGGTCTAGCCTGGGACTCAGGCAGCACTACAGACATACCTCATTTTATTAAACTTTGCTTTATTTTGTGTTTCACAGGTATTGCACTTTTAATAAATTGAAGGCAAAACCCTCCACCAGCGCAAAGAGTATGACTAGCTTTATTGTGATACTCACTTTATTATGGTTGTCTGGAACCAAACCTATAATATCTGTAGTATATGCCTATATTTTTAAACTACACAGGTGATTCCAGTCCATTTAATAGGAGAAACATCCATTTTTGCATGTAGATTACATGAGGTAGTCTTCAAGAGGAAATTAATCTCAGTGAAGTTATGTATTTATTTTCAGGTACTTTAGGAGAAAACTGGTGACAGCCTTATGGACTTGAGAAACTAAACTAGAGTTGAAACATCCCCAATCTTTCTCTCATTCCTATCTACAGTACATTGCCCATTCCTCTTCCCTCAGAGCCAGCTGCTAAGGATGGTGGAGAAAACAGTGCAAGTCCTATTAGTGTCTGAGGAAGGGAAGCCAGGGACAACAAGGCAAAATTGTTGTGGGGTGGGTAGTGGCCAGTAATGACTTAAGGACTAAGGAGAGTATTCCCTTGACATTCCTCCCTAAATCCTAAACCTGAAATCACAAACTGGCAGCTGGAGACCAGGATCCTATCTACAGATATTTGGCCCCAAGAGTGCTTTTTAAAAAAAATTGCAGCATAAAAAAATGAGACAATGCATCTAGAAAAAATTCTGATTTTATACTTTTCTTTAGAAATATTTTCCAGATATCTGACCACATTGGAACCACATTCTTACAGGGCAACAATTATCTGGTGCTAAGTAGCATTTGTCCTATTCTAATGAACTCTACACTTCATTCCTGGCCTGCCCTACTTACATTACTCATTTATTATATCTGCCTGACACCTGTAAACATTCAAGTTTCTAATCTCTAGCCTAAGCCATGACATTTACTCCATCTCATGTTAGTCAAAGGAGCAAATAAGCTAGTCCCAAAATAACAGAGCCTGATCTCCCTTTCCTTTTGGGAACCACCCTGTCTGGTTTCAGAAGCCGTAACCCCCATGGCTAAGGCTGAGTAAAGAGACCTTGCGTCCATAAGCCACTAAGGAGACAAAACTTATCTTCCTGGTAGGGGCACTGCCTCTGCCCCTTTTTACTTCACCCTGCTTGGCCCTGGGCAGTTGACTGGTTAGCCAGTGATGGGTAAGATTCCTCAAGGGAGGGTCGACCTAAGACAGGCACGGTTGTGAAGGGACCCTCAGGTAAGGACTTGGGGGGCTATAGAAAAAGGGGATGATGGACCCTTGCCCCTTGGCTTTGACATAGCCTGAGTCCTCATTTTGTCTGCAAGAAGTCTCCTAGTCTTTTGTCTGCCTTACTTCCCCTGCTTGACTTAAGCCTGAAATAATGCCGGAGGGTGGTGTAGCCCTGGGCAGGAACAGGAAGTTCCCCTGGGAGATCAGGCCTAAGAAAGAATGCATAAAATCCTGTAAAACCTGCTTTGCTAAGAACATCCTCAGTTTTCTGATAAGGGTCCAAGCATGAAATTAGGTTGTTTCCCAAAGTTTTATAGCCCTTTGGCTAACTGACCCTGACTCAAATAAAACCTCATAGTTCTTTGAATGTTATCTATTGTTTGATCATTACTGCCTGACAATGATGAATGAAGACCTACCTTGAGGTAATGCTCCCAGAAAAGCAATAAAAGCCTATGCAGGCAAGGGTTGGGGTGCTCTCTCAGTCAGAGAGGGGCCATGCCATCCCTTTTCCTCCACAGGACTTCTGCAGTCCGGGTGAATTTGTACATCACATCCACAACATATGGACCCCACTGGACGGAGTCTGCATCACTTATCCACTCACTATTCCACCCCCAAACAACACTTGGACCATGTGTGACTTTAGGTCATTTTTCTGAAGCTTTTAACCTCCCTTAGGGTCCATGGTATATGTAGATATGAAGAAGATTGCTAAAGATGGGTGCAAAACAGAGAGAAGGTAACCCTGCTCCAGAGTCACTAAACAGACATTTTATTCTATATTTCCAGGTGATGAGAATGGGCTGAGAAGTGCCTTCTCAACTAGAGAGACAGGAAGTCTGACTCCCTGAGTTTCCTCTTCCCAGTGGTTAGCTAAATATACTTCCTATGGGAAGAAAGGAAGGAGACTATCAGACCTCTAGAATGAATGGTTTACATCCAAAACCTTTACTTCCTTACACCTAGCCCCATCACTTTTCTGAATTGCATTCTTAAAAAGGCACCAACATCCAGATGCAGGGGTCTTTTCTCTCTATTCTGGTGCTTTCCCTCCTTTTAGCTTTCAGTAAACCACACCATCTTAGTCTTCTCTATCTTTCTGGCTCCTCCTTAACTGTCCTTGGCTTGACTTCTCCTAAGATTCCTGTCCCATAAATAGATTTGCTTCCCTAGAATCTACTGACTGGACACCTCCTAGATGCCCCACAATCACCTTAAATTCTGCTTTTCTCTCTCCCTTCATTCATTTCCATAGACTGAATATGATTAATACTCCTAGTGACCCAAGGAAAGGAGAATATCCCTATCAAAGGCCCTCTCTGGATCTGATAAAAATCCAAGTTATAGGATAAATTCATAGGACAATTTAAGACAAAAAGAAAAGTAACTTGAATATCTAACTTCTCAGAAAAGAAAAGGTAGAAAGGTACAGGAAAAGAGCCTGCTTATGAGAGACAACAGAAAATATAATTTGAAAAGGCGTAGTCACAATAAAAAAAGATTTTTAAAAAAGGCATAGTCAATATTATAATTTTATATTTAGAAAGCAGAGGGAGGAATATGGTGGTGAGGTAAGTAGGAACTGAACTCACTTGCTCATGCGCCCAACTGGGACATCTAGCCAATCTTCCAAGAAACAAACTGAATAGCCAACAGAATTACAGCTGAAATGAAGTATGGAAGCCAAAGGTTGCAGAGAACATTTGCAAACAATGGTATGGAGATTTTGTAGGCCAAGGGGAGGGGCCCTGGGCCCTGCCCCAGAGACCACAGCTGCCAAGGCAGCTTTGGAGGAGAGCCAGGTCAGTGATTATGACTTTGCAGCTCCCTCCCCTCCCAAAGCAGTAAGATTGCCAACCCACCCCAGGAGAGATCGGGGCACTTAAAAGTCACTGCGGGGATAAAGACACAGTAAGAGACACAAAGCTGGCAGTGTATCCCAGCTGGGACGGTACCAGAGAAATTGGAGAGCCAGGTGACACCTGGACCTGGGAGAAGAGACGAGCCATGACTGGCCGTGACCCAGATAGTCTCTGGACTGGTCAGAGAGTTGGTCTGTGTGGAAAGCCGGGCTCTTGTTAGGAACGGCCTGTGGCAAACAAGGGGAATTCGCTCAAAAACTCTCTCAGCCACTGTGTAAGGACCTCTCACTCACAGCTGCTGGGCGGGCAAAGGGGGGACATGATTTGCTCCCAAGCAGGACACCTTACAGATTGATCAAAGGGGGAGACCATGGGCTCAGAGATGTAACAGCACCCAGAGAGACTTAATTCAATAAGGGAACTTAACTGCCCTGAAGGGACTTTGCACAGGCTCGGACACAGGCCCAGGCCAATAAAGAGGGAGAAGGAGGGGTGTGGTTTGCTCCCACTCAGTGTACCTCACAGACTAATCAAAGGGTTGGACAATGAGGTGGATTAGAGGCACCAACCTGGTGCACATATGCACTGGACAGTGTATGCTGTACAACACTCTGAAGGCATGGGCCTGAAACTGGGCAATATTGAATATTGCTGTGAATATTGAAGCCTAGACCAAGGCCCCATCCTCAAGGAAACACAGGAAAGGGGAAATAAAGGGGAAAAAAAGAAAAAAAATGGAGCCCAGCATCACCGCCCGCCCCCCCTTCCTGTAGCATCCAGGAAGAAAACAGCAAAACCTGCTTGGCAGATTTAAAGTAAGCAGGAAGTACTTTCCCCCGCCACAAGTGTCAAACAAAAAGACCTGAGCTGTGAGAAGACCAAAGACAGAGCCAGAAAGAAGTCAGAAGGCTAATACCAACAGCTGAGACAAATCTCAATTTGCTCTCTTTCAGAACTTGCATTTTATTATTTTTTTAAATATATTTGTTTGTTTGTTTGTTTCTTTGTTTTAGAGAGAGAAAAAGGGAAAGAGAAAGAGAGGGAGAGAAATATCAATGTGTGGTTGCCCCTTGTGCACCCCCTACTGGGACCTGGCCCACAACCCAGGCATGTGCCCTGACTGGGAATCCTACCAGCCACCCTTTGGTTCCCAGCCTGCACTCAATCCAATAAGCTACACCAGCCAGGGGTTTTTAATTTATTTTTTATGTTTTTTATTTCTCTTCTTTCTGTTTAGCTTTTTTGGTTTTGCTTCTTTGGTTGAATTCATTGGTTCATTGGTTTTCTTTACTCTACCTTTCATAATTATATTTTGATTTTTCTTCTTTCACTTCACTCATATTCCAATAACACACTACTCTTGATCTTTTACTTTTTATTATTTTTATTCAGATTATATATTTCTAATCATATTATTGTTCTTCCAAATCCCACAGGGCACACTACCCTGGTCTTAATCCATTTCACCATCTTCCTGAGCTTTATTTCTATTGGTGTTAACATTATATTCTCACACACTACACCACGTTTCTATCCCTTACTCTCACTGCATCTCACCATCTAACCTCACATAAATGCTCTGCTTTCTAAAGTCAGCTCACATTCTTTTTTCCTTCCAATAAGAGTCTTATTTCTTTTTCACCCTTTATAAAAAGTGGCTACTTGGGTGAAATATCACAGTTATTGCTGTACTTCTCTAAAGGACCTCCTATCTGTTCACTATATATCTGTATTTTAAATCCCATAGAATACTCTCCTGCTGTCTTACTACATTTCACCTTTGCCCTGTCCGTGGTCATATACAAGACAAGGTGGAAGTTGTGAGTTCCAAGAAACCACTGGAGGGAAGAACCCACTGTCAAAGGAGCTACCAACAGGTAAAGCCCTGTCTTTACCTGTACTCTTCCAAGAGATCCATACAAATGGAAGGAAAGGCGACCCTAGAGCATCCAGATAAGGAGATCAAAGAGACCACACCACTGAGTCCCACAGAATTCCTACCACAGAAGTTCACCCTACAAAGAAGGCTGGCAAATCACAGATTGCAGAAACAAACAAAAAGTCACCTAACTGGGGAGGCAAAGAAAAATCCCACAATCAAAAGGAATGGAAGACTCCTCAGTAAAAGAGCTAAATGAATGGAGGCAAGCAAACTATCAGAATTTGAAAAAATAGTGATAAGGATGCTCAAGAAACTCACAGACAACTACAAGGAATTCAGTGAGAACTACCACAGTATGAAAAGGAAATAGAAACTATAAGAAAGAACCAGGAAGAAATGAAGAATATAATTTCTAAAATTAAAAAAATTAAAAAAAAAACACTAGAAGCTATTACAATCAGACTAGATGAAGCAGAGGAGCAAACTAGTGAGCTGGAAGACAAGGTAGAAACACCCACATAGAGCAGCTGTAGGAAAAAAGATTCAAAACATATGAAGATAGCTCAAGGGAATTGCAAGACAACATGAAACACAATAACATTTGAATTATAGGAATACCAGAAAGAAAAGAAAAGGAACAGGGATAGAAACCCTATTTGAAAAAATAATGACAGAAAACTTCCCTAACCTGGATAGGTGAAAAGCCACACAAGTTCAGGAAGCACAGAAGGTCCCAGTCAAGATGAACCCAAAGAGGCCTAAAGCAACACACATCGTAACTAAAATGCTGAGTTTTAAAAACAAAGAGAAAATCTTAAAGTCAGCAAGGGAGAAACAAGAAGTAGCATATAAGGGAACTCCAATAAGGCTAGCAACTGATTTCTCAACACAAACACTTCAAGCCAGAAGAAAAGGGCAAGAAATGTTCCAAGTAATGAAAAGCAAAGGCCTGCAACCAAGACTACTCTACCCAGCAAGGCTTTCAATTAAAATGGAAAGTGAAATAAGGAGTTTCCCAGACAAAAGGAGGCTGAAAGAATACACCTCCACCAAACTAGCATTGTAAGATAGGCTAAAGGGACTGCTTGAAGAAGATGAAAACAAAGAGTGATAGAGAGAGGAACACGGATACAAGAGGAAAATTGTAATGAATAAGTACCTATCAATAATAACCTTAAAGGTAAATGGATTAAATGCTACAATCGAAAGACATAGGGTAGCTGAATGGATAGGAAAACATGACCTGCACATATGCTGCCTAAAGAGACCCACCTCAGAACAAAAGACCTTAACAGACTGAAACTAATGAGTTGGGGAAAAGTATTCCAAGCAAATGGGCAGAGGAAAAGAGCTGGTGCAACAATACTTATATCAGACAAAATAGAATTTAAAACAAAGGCCATAGAAAGACACACAGAAGTACACTTCATGCTGCTAAAGCAAAGAGTTTATCAAGAAGCAATAAACATTGTAAACATATGTACACCCAACATACGAGCACCCAAATATATAAGGAAAATCTTGGAGGAATATATAAAGAAATATATAAACAGTAACACACATATACTACAGGATTTTAACATCCAACTGTCAAAAATGGATAGATTTTCCAAACAAAATATCAACAGAGATATTGAGGCATTGAACAATGCCATAGATCAAATGGACTTAATTGATATATATATGTATATATAAACTTTCATTCCAAAGAAGCAAAATACACATTCTTTTCCAATGCACATGGAACAGTTCCAAAGATAGGTCACATGATAGGACACAAAACAGCTTCAACAAATTCAAGAAAATTGAAATCATATCAAGCATTTTCTCAGATAACAAGAGACTGAAACAACAAACCACCCTCAAGGAAAAAACTCAAAATACTGAAGTCCATGGAGAATGAATAGGTTGCCATTAAACAATGAATGTATTAATAATGAGATCATGGAAGAAATCCAAAAGTTAATGGAAACAAATGAAAATGAACTCACAACAGTCCAAAACTTATGGGACACAGTGAAGGCAATCCTCAGAGAGAAGTTCATACTGATACAGGCCTACCTAAAAAAACGATAGAAACATTTCAAATAAACAACCTAACCCTATATCTACAAAAACTTGACGAACAACAATAAAGACAACCCAGAGCAAGTAGAAGGAATTAAATAACCAAGATCAGAGCAGAATTAAATGACATAGATACTAAAAGTACAATTCAAAGGATCAATAAATCCAGGAGCTAGTCCTTGGAAAAGATTTACATAGTAACCAAGTCTTTCAGCAGACTCATCAAGAAAAAAAAGAGAAAAGATGCAAATACATAAAATCAGAACTGAAACACGAGAGATTATAACTAATACCACAGAAATACAAGGATTATAAGAAATTACTATGAACAACTATAGGCCAAAAATTTGAAAACCTGAGAGAAATGGACACATTTCTAGAAAATATAACCTTCCAAAAATGAATGAAGAAGAAGCAAAAAGCTTTAACAGACTGATAACAGCTAGAGAAATTGAAACAGTTTTCAAAAACAAACTCCTGGTACCTAAAAGCCCTGGGCCAGACGGTTTCACAGGAGGATTTTACAAAACACTTAAAGAAGAGTTAACCCTTATCCTTCTGAGACTATTCCAAAACAATCAAAGAAAAAGGAAAACTCCCAAACTCTTTTTATGAAGCCAGCATCATCCTAACCCCAAAACCAGATAAAGACACAACAAAGAAAGAAAACTACAGGCCAATTATGCTGATGAACATAGATGCTAAATTCCTCAACAAAATATTGGCAAACCACATCCAGCAATACATTAAAAAGATCATACGCGATGATCACGTGGGAGTCATCCCAGGGATGGAAGGAAGGTACAATATTCACAAATCGATAAATATAATACATCACATAAACAAAATGAAAGACAAAAATCACATGATCATATCAATAGATTCAGAAAAAGCTTTGATAAGGTACAGCACCCATTTATGATAAAAATACTCAGCAAAGTGGGAATAGAGGGAGCATTCCTCAACATAATAAAGGCCATATATGAGAGACCTACAGCCAGCATTATACTCAATGGGCAAAAACATAGCTCAATGAGCTTTCCCACTAAGGTCAGGAAGAAGGCAATGATGTCCACTTTCACCACTCTTATTCAACATATTATTGGAAGTCCTAGCCACAGCAATCAGACAAGAAAAAGAAATAAAAGGCATCAAATTAGGAGGAAGTAAAACTGTAATGTTTTCAGATGACATCATATTGCACATAGAAAACCCTATATACGGAGGTACCGGCCAAGATGGAGGTGTAGATAGACACACTGTGCTTCCTCGCACAACCAAAAGAAGGACAACAACAATTTAAAGACAAAAAACAACCAGAACTGACAGAAAATTGAACTGTATGGAAGTCCACCAACCAAGGAGATAAAGAAGAAATGTTCATCCAGATTGGTAGGAGAGGTGGAGACCAGCAGCCAGGGAGAGAGGACTCGAGCAAGGTGGAAGCTGGAGGACCCAGCAAGGTGGCAGATTGTGGAAGGGGGCACGCCAGGCTGCAGCTAGCAGACCCGACAAGGTGGTGGCTGGCAGAACCCATGGCCCCACATTCGTGCATAGATAAACTGGGAGGAATGGCAGGGGAGAGAAGCAGACTGCGCAACCCAGGGCTCCAGCGCAGGGAAATAAAGCCTCAAACCTCTGATTGAAAACACCCGTAGGGGTTGAGGTGGCAGCAGGAGAAACTCCCAGCCTCACAGGAGATTTCATTGGAGAAACCCACAGGGGCCTAGAGCATGCACAAGCCCACCCACTTGGGAATCAGCACCAGAGGGGCCCAATTTGATTGTGGGTAGCGGAGGGAGTGACTGATAATCTGGCAGAGAGTGGAGTGAGCACCATTACTCCCTCTCAGCTCCTCCCCCACGCACAGTTACACAGCACAGCGACCAGCGTTACTGCGCCCTGGTGAACACCTAAGACTCCTCCCCTTTACATAACAGGTGCACCAAGACAAAAAAAAAAAAAAAGGCCCAAATGAAAGAACAGATCAAAGCTCCAGAAAAAATACAACTAAGCAACCAAGAGATAGCCAACCTATCAGATGCACAGTTCAAAACACTGGTAATCAGGAAGCTCTCAGAATTGGTTGAATTTGGTCACAAATTAGATGAAAAAAAATGAGGCTATGCTAAGAGAAACAAAGGAAAATATATAGGGAACCAATAGTGATGGGAAGGAAACTGGGACTCAAATCAATGGTGTGGACCAGAAGGAAGAAAGAAACATCCAACCAGAAAAGAATGGAGAAACAAGAATTCAGAAAAATGAGGAGAGGCTTAGGAACCTCCAGGATATCTTTAAACAATCCAACATCCGAATTATAGGGGTGCCAGAAGGAGAAGAACAGCAACAAGAAATTGAACACTTATTTGAAAAAATAATGGAGAATTTCCCCAATCTGGCTAAGAACATAGACTTCCAGGAAGTCCAGGAAGCTCAAAGAGTCCCAAAGAATTTGGACCCAAGGAGGAACACACCAAGGTACATAATAATTATATTAGCCAAGATTAAAGATAAGGAGAGAATCTTAGAAGCAGCAAGAGAAAATGACACAGTTACCTACAAAGGACTTCCCATCAGACTGTCAGCTGATTTCTCAAAAGAGACCTTCCAGGCAAGAAGGGGCTGGAAAGAAGTATTCAAAGTCATGAAAGGCAAGGACCTACATCCAAAATTATTCTATCCAGCAAAGCTATCATTTCGAATGGAAGGGCAGATGAAGTGCTTCTCAGATAAGGTCAATTTAAAGGAGTTCATCATCACCAAGCCCTTATTATATGAACTGTTAAAGGGATTTATCTAAGAAAAAGAAGATTAAAAATATGAACAGTAAAAATGACAGCAAAATCACAGTTATTAACAACCACACCTAAAACAAAAACAAAAGCAAACTAAGCAAACAACTAGAACAGGAACAGAATCACAGAAATGGAGATCACATGAAGGGTTATCAACAGGGGAGTGGGAGGGGAGAGAGAGGGGGGAAAGGTACAAAGAATAAGTAGCATAAATGGTAGGTAGAAAATAGACATGGTGAGGGTGAGAATAGTATAGGAAATGTAGAAGCCAAAGAACTTATATGTATGACCCATGGACATGAACTATAGGGGGCAAATGCAGGAGGGAAGGGGTGGGTAGGATGGATTGGAGTGAAGAGGGGGAATGGGACAACTGTAATAGCATAATCAATAAATATATTTAAATATATATAAAAATAAAATAAATTTTAAAAAGGAAAAAAAGAAAACCCTATATACTCCACCAAAAAAACTACTTGACCTAATTAATGAATTTGGCAAAACAGCAGGATACAGACTCAATATTCAGAAATCAAAGGCATTTTTGTACACCAACAAAAAATATCAGAAACAGAAATCAGGAAAAAGATCCCATTTGCTAAAGCAATGAAAAAAATAAAGTACCTAGGAATAAACCTAATGAAAGAGGTAAAAGACCTGTACTTAGAAAACTATACAACATTAAAGAAAGTAATTAGGGAAGACACCAATAAATGGAAGCATATACCATGTTCATACATTGGAAGAATTAACATCATCAAGATATCCATACAACCCAAACCAATTTACAGATTCAATGCAATCCCTATTAAAATACCAATAACATATTTCACAGACACAGAACAAACATTTCAAAATTTATATAGAACCATAAACAAACGCAAATAGCCACAGCAATTTTGAGAAAGAAGAACAAAGTAGAAGGGATCACAATACGAGATATCAAACTATATTACAAGGCCACTGTAATCAAAACAGCCTAGTACTGGCATAAGAAAAGACATATAGATCAATGGTACTGAAAAGAGAGGCCAGAGAGTTCCGGCCAAAATGGAAGTGTAGGCAGAAACCCTTCACTTCCTCACAGAATCAAAAGGAGGATAACAGCCAATCTAAAATCACTAAACAAACAGAACTGCCAGAAAATCAACTGCATGGAACTCCAACAACCAAGGAATTGATACAGTCAACCAGAACAAGCGGACTGGTAAGGCAGCAGATGGAGAGAACCCCCCCGTGAGGCAGCCAACTGCATGGGCAGGGTTCACTGAAAAGGAAACTGAGACTCAAAGCTTACTGTGGATGATAGCGGTTCCTGTGGTGGGAGAAACTCCCAGTCTTGCACAAGAGCTCTTTGCAAAATTAGGCTAGCAATGAGCAGGGGAGCTGCATTCTGCCCTCTCTGGCCTCTCCCCCACAGGCAGCACCACAGGGCAGCAAGAAGGGTTGCCCTGCCCTGGTAAATACATAAGGCCCCACCCCCTTACAACTTAACAGGTGCCCTGAGGCAAAGAAATAGGACCAAAATGAAAGAACAGAGCAAAACTTCAGAAAGAGAGCTAAGCCGTGAGGAGATAGCCAACCTATTGATAGAGAATTTAAAGTCCTGGTAATCAAGATGCTCACAGACCTGACTGACGTTGGTCAAAAAAATGAAAAGACAAATTAAAGATACCCAAAGTGAAATAAAACAAAATATTCAGGAAACCAGCAGTGACAGGAAGGAGACCAGGAGTCAAATCAATGGTTTGGAGCAAAAGGAAGAAATAAACATTGAACCAGAACAGAATGAAGAAACAAGATTTCAAAAAAAATGGAGACATAGGAACATTTGGGACAACTTGAAGTGTTCCAATATCCAAATTATAGGGATGCCAGAAGGAGAAGAACAACAGCAAGAAATTGAAAGCTTGTTTGAACAAATAATGAAGGAAACCTTCCCCAATCTGGCAAAGGAAATAGACTTCCAACAAGTCCAGGAAGCCCAGAGAGTCCCAAAGAAATTTGAACCAAAGAGGAACACACCAAGGCACATCATCATTAAGTTACCCACGATTAAAGATACAGAGAGAATCCTAAAAGAACCAAGAGGAAAGGAGACAGTTACCTACAGAGTGCCCATGAGGCTATCAGCTGATTTCTCGAAAGAAATCTTACAGGCAACAAGGGGCTGGAAAGAAGTATTTGAAGTCATGAAAGACAAGGACCTACATCCAAGATTACTCTACACAGCAAAGCTATCTTTTAGAATGGAAGGGCAGATAAAGTGCTTCCCAAATAAGGTCAAGTTAAAGGAGTTCATCATCACCAAGCCCTTATTACATGAAATGTTAAAGGGACTTATCTAAGAAAAAGAAGATAAAAATATGAACAGTAAAATGACAACAAACTCACAACTATCAACAAATGAACCTAAAAGAAAAGAAAAACAACAAAAACAAAAACTAAGCAAACAACTATAACAGGAACAAAACCCAGAGAAATACAGATCTGGATCATTTTCAGTGGGAAAGGGGTAGGCAGGAACGGAGGGGAAAGGTACAGGGAAGAAACAAAATTGGTAGGCATAAAATAGATGGAGAGAGGTAAAAAAAAATGGTATAGGAAACAGAGAATTCAAAGAACTTATATGTACAACCCATGGACATGAACTACGAGCAGGGGAGGGGGAATGCTGGAGGGTTGGGGGTGCAGAGTGGAGGGGAGATAAAGGGGAAATATTGGGAAAACTGTAATAACATAATCAATAAAATATACTTAAATAAAGACCGGCCAGAAATAAACCAGTCTCTATGATCCATTAATATTTGACAAAGGGAGGATAAGCATAAAATGGAGTAAAAATAGCCTCTTCAACAAATGGTGTTGGGACATCTGGACAGCTACATCCCAAAAAATGAAACCTGACTACTAAATAACACAATACAGAAAAATAACTGAAGGTGGATAAAAGACTTAAATATATATCGGAACACCATAAAAGTCCCAGAGGAGAACATTAACAGGTAAATCTCAGATATTCCACATGGCAATATTTTCACCGATGTGTCCCCTAGAGCAAGGAACATAAAGTAAAGAATTCACAAATGGGACTTCATCAAAATAAAAAGCTCTGCACAGCTAAAGAAAGAAAGCATCAGCAAAATGAAAAGGGAATCAAGTGTATGGGAAATTACATTTGAAAATGATACCTCGGACAAGGGTTGGATTTCCAAAATATATAAAGAGCACAAAGGACTTCACTCCAGGAAGATGAACAACCCAGTTAAGAAATAGGAAAAAAGACCTGAACAGACACTTCTCCAAGGACACACAGAGGGCCCATAGACATGAAAAGATGCTCAGCATAACTAGCCATTAGAGAGATGCAAAGTAAAACCACAATGATATACCACTTTACACAGGTCAGAATGGTCATAATAACCAAATCAACAATCAACAAGTGCTGACGAGGTTGTGGATAAAAGGGAACTCTAGCACACTGTTGATAGGAATGCACACTTGTGCAGCTGCTGTGGAAAACAGTATTGAATTTCCTCAGAAAACTAAAAATGGAACTGCCTTTTGACCCAGCAATTCCACTGCTGGGAATATACCCTAAGAATTCTGAAACATCAATTCAAAGGAACCTATGCATCCCAATGTTCATAGAAGCACAATTTATAATAACCAAGTGCTGGAAGCAACCTAAATGTCCATCTGTAAATGAATGGATCAAAAACTATGGCACATATACACAACGGAATACTACACAGCAGAAAGAAAGGATGAGCTCCTACCCTTCAGGATAGTATGGGTGGATGTGGAGAGGTAAGTGAAGTCAGCTAGGCAGTGAAAGAAAAATACCATACGATCTCACCTATAAGTGGAACCTGATCACCAAAACAATCAAGCGAAATATAAAAGACATCGAAATAAAGAACAGACTGATGATAACTGGAGGGGAGAGGGATAAGGGGGAAAATATGAGAAGGGTTGTCAAGAAACATGTACAAAGGACACATGGACAAAGCCAAAGTGGGTAAGATCGAGGGTGGGAGGCAGGGATGGATGGGGCAGGGTGAGTGGTGAGGGGGAAATGGAGAAACTGTATGTGAAAAACAATAAAATAAATAAATTTTTTTACCTAGGAAACAATGTTTTTATTTATTTTTTAAAATATTTTATTATTGTTCAATTACACTTATCTTCATTTTCTCCCTACCACTCCCCCCATCCCAGTCAAACCCACCTCCCGCCCCCACCTCTACCCTCCCCCTTGGCTTTGTCTGTGTGTCCTTTATAGTAGTTCCTGAAAACACTTCTCCCCACTGTCCCTATCACCCTTCCCCTCTGGCTATTGTTAGATTGTTCTTAACTTCAATATCTCTGGTTATATTTTGTTTGCTTTTTTCTTTTGTTGATTATGTTCCAGTTAAAGGTGAGATCAAATGGTATTTGTCCCTCACTGCCTGGCTTATTTCACTTAGCATAATGCTCTCCAGTTCCATCCATGCCGTTGCAAAGGGTATAAGCTCCTTCTTTCTCTCTGCTGCGTAGAATTCCATTGTGTAAATATACCATAGTTTTTGGATCCACTCGTTTGCTGATGGGCACTTAGGTTGCTTCCAGTACTTTGTATTGTAAATTGTGCTGCTATGAACATTGGGGTGCATAGGTTCTTTTGGATTGGTGTTTCGGGGTTCTTAGGGTATAATCCCAGCAGCGGAATTGCTGGGTCAAAGAGTAGTTCCATTTTTAGTTTTCTGAGGAAATTCCATACTGTTTTCCACAGTGGCTTCACCAGTCTGCATTCCCACCAACAGTGCACTAGGGTTCCCTCTTCTCCTCATCCTCTCCAACATTTGTTTGTTGATTTGTTTCTGTTGGCCACTCTGACTGGTGTGAAATGGTACCTCATTGTGGTTTTAATTTGCATTTCTCTGATGGCTAATGATGCTGAGCATCTTTTCAGATGTCTCTGGGCCCTCTGTATGTCTTCCTTGGAGAAGTGTCTGTTCAAGTTCCTTGCCCATTTTTTAATTGGATTTTTTGTCTTCCTGTAGTAGAGTCGTGTGAGTTCTTTATATATTTTGGAGATCAGACCCCTGTCTGAGGTATCATTGGCAAATATATGTTCCCATACAGTTGGATCCCTTTTCATTTTGCTAATGTTTTCTTTAGCCATGCAGAAGCTTTTTATTTTGATGAGGCGCCATTTGTTTATTCTTTCCTTTATATCCCTTGCTTTAGGGGATGTGTCTGTGAGGGTGTTGCTGCATGGAATGTCTGAGATTTTCCTGCCAATGTTTCCCTCTAGGACTTTTATGGCGTTATGACTTATATTTAAGTCTTTTATCCACCTTGAGTTTAGTAATTGCTTTTAAAATGCTGGATGCAGATGGTAATCAGATGGTTGAGAAAAAGAAATTTTTTAAACTGCAGATGATCATAAGTAAACAGGATAATTTGAAGAGGATAACCAATAAAACGGAGTATGGCCCAGTTGGTTGGAAAGTTGTCTGGTAACCAAAAGGTTCCAGGTTCAATTCCTGGTCAGGACACATACATATGCTGTGGATTCAATCCCCAGTCCAGGAGTGAGAGCAACTCCCAGTCCAGGTATATATGGGAGGTAACCAGTTGATGCTTTTCTCTTGCATGGATATTTCTCTCTCTCCCTTCCTGTCTCTCTAAAAGCAATGAAAAAAATGTCCGTGGGTGGATTAAAAAAGGAAAACAATTCCAGCAACCAACAGTGAAAGAAACAGAAATTAACACAACTCTCCAGATTCATTTCTTTGGAAAAATAGAGGAAAGAAAACATTACAGAATTTTTTTTCAGGTTTATGGAAAACCTATGAATGGAAATTGTTTCAATTCTCTAAACATTTAAGTTTCATGAGAAGAGAGTATTTTGCAAAGTGGCTCTTTTTTTACTAACACTGAAAATAAAAACAATTTTTAGAAAAATGTGTGAGAGAGAAGTTGTCATCAGTAGATAACATTAGTTTGAACAAGTTCAAGACATTTTGTTATTTTACAACTCACATGGAAGACCTTGCTGTTGCCATGTAGATGTTTAGTTCAGCCCATTGCCCTGTCAAACTAGTAGAGTTTAAGAGAGCTGTGGAAGAGGCAACAGGACAGGAGCTCTCAAACACTGTTTTGTACACCACCTTCAAGATCTTTGATTTTGATGGTAACAAATGTCTTAGCCATGGAGAGTTTCTTGGAATGTTAAAAAACAGGATTCATTGGGATTTATGGGTACCAAAACAACTAAGTGTACAAGATTACTGGAAATGTAAAAGAAGTCTAGAAACAAGCCAGAAAGGTCTTTTTTAGGAAAAGATCATCTGGGAATTATTGCCCTAAATGTCAGAATTTGGGATATTTTTAGTACCAGCTGTTTATCTTCTTCAATCTTCATTGATTCCTTTTGTAATATAAAGATGCCTTGCTTTCTGATTCAATACTTTCTCTTTTTTTTCTTTTTTTTTCATGTGTTCTTCATTGTTCAATACTTTCTTAATAAGATTTCATTAACAAAGTTAGTAGAAAGAAAATATTCTTTTCCAGAAACATACTGTGTTCTGTCAGAAGGCCTGAAGTAATGCTTTGTACTTTGATAAAAATGGAAAGTCTAGTTATTCACTCATTTCCTAGACACAGTGGCACAATATCCTCTCTGGAAGGGCCAACAAGTATACTTATAGAAGCAAGTAATTGATATATGAGGCCAGTGTCAATTCTACAAGTCCTGATATTCCTACTAGGGCAAATTAAGTTAACATTTCAGGTTTTCTCATGTATCTTACATCTGCTAAACTTCATGTATATTTTATTTCAGTTAGTTGTATATTAGTTGTCTTTGAAATAATGTATATTTCAATATTCTACCTGGGAACAGAATGAAGTATTTATACAAAGATACAAAAAAATAGTAAGTACTCAAAATACATCATTTCCTAATTAATTCACTACACTTTACTATTTTATGCTCTTGAGATTTTTTACATCTATTGTATGTGGATAGTGGAAATACAACATAATGGTACATGTCTTTATGCAAATCCTTCCACAGAAATGGACAAGTGCCACAAATCAGGGGGTTGTGGTTTTATTTGCTGTTTTTATTGGGGAGGTGGTTGTTAAACATTACCAGCACACCACTTTCCTGTCACCCCCCACCAGAAGAAAAATGAAACACATCTGTTACTCCATTATCCAGACCAGTTTAAACTCTTTGTCACAGTAGTTCCCTTTTCAGAACAGCTCTGGGGCCTAGATCTGAACCAGGAGGCCTACTGAGGAGTTTTTCTAAACCCTAGAGACTTTTACTGCTCAGATTAATTTTACCACAAGCATAAAATTTTCAACTGTTGCTGTGGCTTTCTAAAAATATGCATTTACAAATTTTTGACTAATCCTATTTTCATTAGTGACTATCGAACACAAGTATTCAATATTAAAATAGCTCAGGAGAAGTCAGAGTGAATGAAGAGGGCAGGGAAACTTGTCATGATTTTGGAAAAACTTAATCTTGCTCACAGGAAGGAGTTAGGAGAGAATGAGCTGTTGAGGGGAAAATGCTAAAAATAAAGCTAACGGAAAGGCTCCTTTCTGTGAAGGGGATAATAAAAGCAAAGGAAATGTGCCCCTCTATGGTTTGAGTCATTTCTATTTTAATTCTTCCTGTTTGTCCTTGGTTTTTCTACAAATTAATTATTGCATCTCTCCTTTTCAAGCTTATGGCCCCTCCCAGGTCATAATTACCACAGCTCTGGTGTTGGGTAAATGTGGTGGTGACTTTAAAGCACTTTGATGTTGAAAGCTGTTAGAAAACCGGAAAGGACTTTTAATTTGCAAACTTTCCAGTCACTGTGAGCCTATCTGATTAAACACATTGATACAAGCTCCAGACCTAGTCCTGCTCTGAATGTTTTCTTCTCTATCTCTCTCTCTCACGTATGCTTGCTCTCACTCTCTCCCCCCATCTGTTCTTATTATTTCTTCTTGATCTGTTCCCCCTTTACCCTCCTTTCGTTGTTTCTTTCTTTCTTTCTTTTTTTGAGTGTTGCTTTCAGTGCTTTAAATGTCTCAATTGGAAGTGCTGTCACAAGGAGAGGAAGTAAGAGTCTAAGCATAAGATTTTGAGGCTCATAGCTGAATTATTTCTAGTCAACCAGAGGCATGAAAAAGAGACAGATAAGAGAAAAAAGCAAAACAGTGTCCCTAAGAAAGAGGAACCATAAAAATGAAACTTCTTAGTCTTTTTTTTTTTTTACATTTTTCCAAATATGAGTACCTACATCTGAGAAAAATTATAGCTCAACTCTGTGTGGCTACTTTCTTCTGGAGTGTTCATTCAAGTAGCTGAAAAGGACATGGACTTTGTGGTGAGACAACCCTGAAAGTAATCGTGGCCTCCTCTTCACTGGCTGTTTGACCTTGTGTAAGGTGTTCAACCTCTGTAAGTCTGTTTCCTCAAGACCCACACACAGGCAGGCCATGAAGGCATGGCCTACCAACCATTAATGGCCAGTGTCACCCTGACCAATCACTGACTATGTTGTACAAGTTGCTAAATATTTTTAATCAATTCTAATTAGATTAAATGCTGTGTGTAAAGAAAATTTCACAGAGTCTGCCTGTGAACATAATAGTAGATGTTCAATAAATTTTAGTTCTATCAATTCTTTTCCTAACCACTCACCCCTAAACATTATTACCAACACAGTTCTTTTGGGAAGCAGTAAAAAAAAAAAATACTACTCTTATATTCCACAGCTTAGAAAGGAAAAACTTAGGCAAGAGGTAAATGGACTGAAAACACAATAGTTAGTCAGAGACACTATCACTTGATCGAGGCTCCTCATGCCTGATTTAGAGCTTTAAGAACAAGATTCTGGGCCTCTCTGGTGATCAATTAACAGTTTTAAAGTGGAAAGAACTTAAACTTTGGAATCAGAAAGATCTAGGTCCAAATACTATCCTTATGATTTGGTATATACACAATCTTAAACACAGGAAAGAAAAGGAGGTTTTCAACATGATCTTGTGTTTCCCTTCTCCCAGAACCAAACTGGAAATTCAACTAAATTGGGGAAAAATCACCCTGATTGACCAACTGAAGACTGGCTGAAGAGAAGATTTATAACCAAGAAGAAGAAGCCACATTGAGACTGGTAGGAAGAGCAGAGAAGCAAAAGAGGAAGTCCCTGTTCTTTCTTTAGTGTCTTATAATTTTCCAAGTACAGGTCTTTTACATCCTTGATTAGGTTTATTTCTAGGTATTTTGTTCTTTTTGCAATAATTGTGAACAGGATTGTTTCCTTAATTTCCCTTAGTTCATTATTGGCATATAAACATGCAACTAATTTCTGGATATTAATTTTGTATCATGCTACTTTGCTGAATTCATTTATCAGTTCTAGTAGTTTCTTGGAGGAATCTTTGGGGTTCTCTATGTACAGTATCATGTCACTTGCCAATAATGACAGTTTTACTTCTTTCTTTCCAAATTGGATGCCTCTTATTTCTTCTTCCTGTCTGATTGCTGTGGTTAGGACTTCCAGTACTATATTGAATAAGAGAGGTGAAAGCAGACATCCCTGTCTTATTCCCAATCTTAAGGGGAATGCTTGTAGTTTTTGCCCATTCAAGTATCATGCTGATAATGGGTTTGTTATATATGGCCTTTATTATGTTTATATATTTTTCCTTTTATTCCTATTTTGCCGAGAGTTTTTTTTTTTTATCACAGTTAGGTGCTGGATTTTATCAAATACTTTTTCTGCATCTTAGTGATATAATCATGCTTTTATCCTTTATTTTATTTATGTGATGAATCACATTTATTGATTTCCAAATATTGAACCAACCTCGCATCCCTGGAATAAATCTCACTTGTTCATGATGTATGATCTTTTTGATGCATTGCTGTACTCAGTTTGCTAATGTTTTGTTGAGGATTTTAGCATCTGTGTTCACCAGGGATATTGGCCTATAATTTTCTTTGTAGTTTCCTTATCTGGTTTTGGAATTAGGATAATACTGGCCTTGCAAAACATGTTTGGGAGACTTTCCTCCTCTTGAATTTTATGAAATAGTTTAAGAAGGAGAAGGGTTAGTTCTTCTTGGAATGTCTAGTAAAATTCACCTGTGAAGTCATCCAGCCTTGTTTGTTGGGAGTTTTTTTGATTACTGTTTCAATTTCACTAGGTGAAATCTGTCTATTCATATTCTCTCATTCTTCCTGATTTAGTTTTGGAAGACTGTGTGTTTCTAGGAATTTACCCATTTTGCCCAGGTTGTCCAGTTTGTTGGACTGGCATATAGTTGTTCATAATATTTTCTTAAAATCCTTTGTGTTAGGTGTTAGTTGTTATTTCTCCTCTCATTTCTGATTTTATTTAATTGGTTCTTTCTCTCTTTTTCTTGATGAACCTGGTTAAAGATATGTCAACCTTGTTTATCTTTTCAAAAACCAGCTCTTGGATTCATTGATCTTTTGTATCATTTTTTTAGACTCTATTTTGTTTATTTCTTCCCTGATCTTTATTATTTTCCTACTACTCATGTTGGGCTTTGTTGTTCTTTTTCAATTTCCTTTAAGTATAAAGTTAGATAGTTTGAGTTTTTTCTTGTTCTTTGAGATAGACCTGTAATGCTATGAATTTCCTTTTAGGATTGCTTTCTCAGTGTCCCACAGGTTTTGGATTGTTGTGTCCTCATTTTTATTCATTTCAAGGTATCTTTTGATTTCTTCCTTGATCTCATTGTTGACCCATTCTTTGTATAATATGTTATTTAGCTTCCATGTCTTTGAATGCTTTTCAGTGTTTTCTCATGATTGAGGTCTACTTTCATGACATTGTGGTCAGAGAAGATGCTTGATATGATTTCAATCTTCTTAAATTTACTGAGACTTTTGTGTCCTAACGTGGTCTATCCTAGAAAACGTTCCATGTGTACTTGAAAAGTAAATATATTCTTCCACTTTATGAAATACTATGAAGATATCAATTAAATGCATTTGATCTAGTGTGTCATTTATGGTCACTGTGTCCTTGTTGATTTTCTGCCTGGAAGATCTATCCATTGAAGTTAATGGGGTGTTAAAATCCCCAACTATGACTGTATTTCTGTAGATCTCTCCCTTTATGCTCATCTGATTTGCTTCACATATTTAAGTGTTCCTAAGTTGGGTGTGTAAATGTTTACTAGACTTATATCCTCTTGTTGGATTGTTTCCTTTATCATTACACAATGTTTTTCTTTGTCTTTTACTATAGCGTGGTATTAAAGTCTATTTAGTCAGCTATAAGTACTGGTAACTTAGCTTTTTTTTTTTTCCTTTCCATTTGCATGAAATATCTTTTTCCATCCCTTTACTTTTAGCCTGTGTGTATCTTTTCATCTGAGATGGGTCTTTTGGAAGTGGCATATGTAGGGGTCTTGTTTTCTTACCTCTTCAGCTACCCTCTTAGTTGGAGCATTTAAACCATTTACATTTAAGGTGATTATTGATAGACACATACATAGTGCCATTTTATGTTAGACTGTTTTCCTCTGTTTTTTTATTTCTCTTTTCCTTCTTCTTCTTAAAACAAGCCCTTTAACATTTGTTATAGTACTGGTTCAGTGTTAACAAACTCCTTTAGCTTTTTGTTGTCTGGGAAGATCCTTATTTCTTCTCCTTCAATTTTAAATGATAGCTTTGCTGGGTAAAGTAGTCTTGGTTGTAGGTCCTTGCTCTTCATCACCTTGAATATTTTATGCTACTCCCTTGTGGCCTGAAATGTTTCTGTTGAGTAATCAGATGACAGCCTAATTGGTTCTCCATTGCAGGTAACTACCTGCTTTTCTCTTGCAGCTTTTAAGATTCTCTCCTTGTCTTTCAGCCTTGGCATTATAATTATGATGTGTTTCAGTGTAGGCCTCTTTGGATCCAACTTGTTTCGGACTCTCTGAGCTTCCTGGGTGTGTGAGTCTTTTTCCTTCACCAGATTAGGGAAGTTGTCAGTAATTATTTGTTCAAATCGGTTTTTGATCCCTTGCTTGTTCTTATTCTGACATTCCCATGATGTGGATGCTGCTATGCTTCATGTTGTCCAAAATGTTTCTTAAATTCTCCTCAATTTATAAAATTATTTTTTCCATTTTGCTGCTCTGCTTGGGTGTTTTTTTTCTACCTTGTCTTCCAAATCAATGATTTAATCCCCTATTTCATCTAACCTACTGTTTATTCCTTCCAGTGTATTATTTATTTTAGATACTGAATTTTTTATCCTGACTGATCCTTTTTTATGGTTTCTATGTCTTTTTTTTTTTAACACTGTTGAGTATCCTTATAATCATTACTCTAGACTCTCTATCTGACAAATTGTTTCTATCTATTTCATCTAGTTCTTCCTCTGGAGAATTCTCTTGTTCTTTCATTTGGGGCCTTCTTCTTTGTCTTCCCATTATGGCTGCTTCTTTGTATTTTCCTCCATAGTCATTAAACTAATCACTTGTTAAGCTAATCAGATGTAATCAACAGCCCAGGGTAAGGTCCAGAGGGTGGGGCAGAGTAATTCCTATGGGCAGGGCTATCGTTTCCCCTCAGGCTGATGCCACTTCAGAGCAGTGCTCTGCCTGAGAAAGATGGCTTCTGCGATATGAGGAATGACTCAGTTCGGGGATTCTGGCAGCTGTTCCTTCAATTCTCTACCCAGAGCTACCAACCCCAGGCTCCTCCTTTCAAGTGTCTCTAGTCCACTCTGTCCTCCCTCTTCTGAAGCCCAGGATAAGTGACTGTCAACAAAATTTTGTGCATTGACCCTTTAAGAAGCTCTGTACACTTCCAGCCATCTCTCCCTGGCAAACAGAAACCCTTCTGCTTTTCACAGCTGAATGTTATTTGGGTTCCTTTCCAGCTCTGGTGCTGTAGGTCCGGGAGCCCAGCTTGGGGTTTAAACCTAACACTTCCAAGGCAAAGCTGCAAGACACTGAAATAGCACTCTGGAACATCAGCTGCTGCCCATACGAGCCCAACAAGTTTTCTCATGCCTCCTCTGCATGCCCAACCAATCTTGTTCTGGTGAAGTTGTTTCTTCTGTCTGTCCTGGATTATAAGGCTTCCCTCCAGCTAGCATTCAATTGGTTATTCAAGATAATTTCTCTACAATTTAGGTGAAATTCCATATTGGTCCTAGGAGGACGTTAGTGTAGCTGCCACTTCCCCCTCTGCCACCTTAGATCTCCACTTTAACCACTCATTTTGAATGTGAGGGCCAAACAGTACACATGCTCACTCAAGGGTGTCTACTGCCCCCACTGACAGTGAAGTCATCATTGTTCACATGTGTGCATTCCAGTCCACTCTCCTCGGCTGCTGGGTAATATCAATGTCGCCCAAACCATTCTCATTATATTAACAATGGCTGGACTTTTTCTGGAAAGACCTCAATATTACTTATCAATAATAACCTTAAATATAAATTGATTAAATGCTCCAATCAAAAAAACATAGGATAGAGAGACCTGGTTGCCTGAAGTTGCAGGGAGGGGAATAAGGACGAATTGGAAAACCCAGAGAGACCATGGGTGCTGGCTGAGGAGAGTTGGGCCATGTGCGATCCTGACCGGGACAGCCCCCGGCCTAGCTGGAGAGGTGGGCTGTGTGAGAGGACAGGCCCTTCCTTGTACAGAGGGAGCCACAGGAGTGAGCAGGAGGATTTTTCCCAAAAAGGAAAATCACCCTCTGGGGCACTTTGGGGAAATCCCCTGCAGCAACAGCTCCAGTCTCCTCTCTACCCGGCCACCCGTCAGGGGACTCTGTGCACCTCATCTCCGAGGGAGCTGAGATTACAGGCACCACCCAGGGCAGGGTGCCCAGCAACCGGGAGTGTGCCCAGTGACCGGGGAGTGCCCGCACCTCATCTTGGAGGGAGCTAAGACTACAGGCACCACCTGGGGGAAGGTGCCCAGTGACCAGGAGTGTGCCCAGTGATCGGGGAGTGCCCGCACCTCATCTCAGAGGGGCTGAGACTACAGGCACCAGGGAGAGTGCGAATCAAGGAAGGCTCTGCATGCACACCCATAACCCAGAGCAGACCTACCATAAAAGAAAGAGTGGGTATAAGCTGGAAACACCAGGATTCCTCCTGGAAGACGAAACCCACCAACAAAAGAAACACCAACAGATAAGAAGAGAAGAAGGTGAGGAGGGGGGGAACCACACGAAGTCAACCCAGGACCTATCTGAAAATACAAACAAATAGTGAAGAAATTACTAAGAACAAACAACTGAACAAGAGCAAGAGAAAAGCCTCAAAACCTTGTACACACAGAAGAACCAGCTCCAACACAACCTGCCCACACCTGCACAACAGAAGACAAGAGGTGGGGGACAGACTGACCCTCAGGTAACCAGCTGGTGGGAAAGACCCACCAAAGAAAGACCCAACAAGAACCAAAAAACAAAGACATACACAGAGCAAACATAAACCACAGGCCAAGAACAGCAAGATTGGGAGATCAAGGAGACTGTACGCTAAATCTTACAGGTATTCTACCACAGAAGTTTACACCAAAAACCCAGGGGGTCAGTACAGAGCAACTTAAGAAGCAGCGGCTAACAGGAAGAGTCTCACAAACAATGGGAAGACAAAGAAACAATCCCCAAATGAAAGGAAAGGGGGAAGTCTCAGAAACAATGCTAAATGAAAAAGAGGCAAGTCAACTATCAGATATTCAGTTCAAGGAATTGGTTATGAGGAAGCTTAATGAGCTCACACAGAATTACCAAAAACTACAAGGAAACTACAATGAACTCACTGCAAACTATATCAACATGAAAAAGAAAACAGAAACTATCAACAAGAGCCAAGAGGAAATGACGAATACAATTTCTGAACTGAAGAACACAGTAGAAGGAATCAAAAGCAGGCTCGATGGACCAGAGAACTAGATCAGAGAACTGGAGTACAAGGTAGAAAAAAACACCCAGAATGAGCAAGAAAAGGAAAAGAGTCTCAGAAAGACTGAAGAGGAGTTAAGTGAAATACAGGACAACATGAAACGCAATAATATCCATATAATAGGGATACCAGAAGGGGAAGAGGAAGAGCAAGGGATAGAAAACCTGTTTGAAATAGTAATGATGGAAAACTTCCTTAATTTGATGAGAGAAAAAGTCACGCAAATCCAGGAATCAGAGAGAGTCCCAATCAAGAGGAACCCAAAGAGGCCCACTGCAAGACACACAATAATTAAAATGGCAAAATTCCAAGACAAAGAAAGAATCTTAAAGGCAGCAAGGGGAAAAAAGGAAGTAACATACACGGGAGCCCCAATAAGGTTAGCAACTGACTTCTCAGTGGAAACGCTCCAAGCCCGAAGACAATGTCAAAAAAATATTCCAAGTAATGAGAACCAGAGGAATGCAACCAAGACTACTTTACCCAGCAAGGCTCTCAATCAAGATAGAAGGCCAAATAAGGAGTTTCCCAGACAAAAGAAGTCTAAAAGAATATACCACCACCAAACCAGCTCTGCAAGAGATGCTAAAGGGACTACTTCAAGAAAGGAAGGAAAAGAGAGAAAGAGGGAAGAACACAGGTACAAAGAATTTGGCAATAAATAACTACCTATCAATAATAACCTTAAATGTAAATGGATTAAATGCTCCAATCAAAACACATAGAATAGCTGAATGAATAAGAAAGCATGACCCACACATATGCTGCCTACAAGACACCCACTTCAGGACAGAAGACCTACACAGACTGAAACTGAAGGGTTGAAACAAATTTTCCAAGCAAATGGACAGGAAAAAAAAGCAGGGGTAGCAATACTCACATCAGACAAAATAGACTTCAAAAAAAAGGGCCATAAAGAGAGTCCCAGATGGTCACTTCATAATACTCAAAAGAAGAATCCACCAAGAAGACATAAACATTGTAAATATATATGCTCCCAACATAGGAGCAGCCAAATACATAAACAAAATCTTGGAGGACTTCAAGAAAGATATTGACAGCAGCACAATTATAGTAGGGGATTTTAATACCCCACTGTCAAAGATGGATAGATCTTCTACACAAAATATCAACAAAGATATTGTGGCATTGAACAAGGACTTGGATGAAATGGGCCTAACTGATATACATAGAGCCTTTCATCCCAAAGAAGTAAAATACACATTCTTTTCAAATGCACATGGAACATTTTCAAAGGTAGACCACATGATAGGACACAAAGCAAGCCTCCACAAATTCAAGAAAATTGAAATCATATCAAACATTTTCTCTGAACATAAGGGACTGAAACTAGAAACAAATCTCAAGGAAAAAAAACCCCAAACACTCAAAAATATGGAGATTGAATAGCATGCTATTAAACAATGAATGGGTGAAAAATGAGATTAGAGAAGAAATCAAAAACTTTCTGGAAACAAATAAAAATGAACTCACAACAAACCAAAACCTATGGGACACAGCAAAGGCAGTCCTGAGAGGGAAGTTTATAGCGATACAGGCCTACCTAAAAAGAATATAAACAGCTCAAATAAACAACCTAACCCTACACCTACAAGAACTCCAGGAACAACAACAAAGACAACCCAGAGCAAGTACAAAGAAGGAAATAACCAAGATCAGAGCAGAATTAAATGACACAGAGACTAAAAGCACAATTGTAAGGATCAACGAATCCAGGAGCTGGTTCTTTGAAAAGATAAACAAAATCAACAAGCCCTTAAGCAGGCTCATCAAGAAAAAAAGAGAGAGGATGCAAATAAACACAATAAGAAATGAAAGGGAGAGACTACAACAGATACCACTGAAATACAAAGAATTGTAAGAAATTACTACAAAGAACTATATACCAAGAAATGTGAAAACCTGGATGAAATGGCCAAATTTCTAGAAAAATATAACCTTCCAAAACTCAATGAAGAAGAAGCAGAAAGCCTGAACAGACCAATAACACTTGATGAAATCAAAACAGTAATCAAAAAGCTTCCAACACACAAAAGCCCTGGACCAGATGGTTTCACAGGAGAATTCTACAGAGCATTTAAGGGGGAGCTAACCCCCATATTCCACAGATTATTTCAAAAAATTCAAGAAGATGGAAGACTCCCAAACTCTTTTTATGAAGCCAACATCATCCTAATCCCCAAACCAGATAAAGATAAAACAAAGAAAGAAAACTTCAGGCCAATATCACTGATGAACATAGACGCTAAAATCCTCAACAAAATATTGGCAAACCGCATCCAGCAATACATTAAAAAGATCATACACCATGATCAAGTGGGATTCATCCAAGGGATGCAAGGATGGTACAATATTTGCAAATCAATAAACATAATACATCAAATAAACAACAGTAAAAATCACATCATCATATCGATAGATGTGGAAAAAGCATTTGATAAGGTACAGCACCCATTTCTGATAAAATCCCTCAACAAAGTGGGAATAGAGGGAGCATTCCTCAACATAATAAAGGCCATATATGAGAGCCATCATACTCAATGGACAAAAAATTAGAGCTTTCCCACTAAGATCAGGAACAAGACAAGGATGCCCTCTCTCATCACTCCTATTCAACATAGTACTGGAAGTCCTAGCCACAGCAATCAGACAAGAAAAAGATATAAAAGGCATCCAAATTGGAAAGGAGGAAATGAAACTGTCACTGTTTGCAGATGACATGATAGTGTACATGGAAAATCCTATAGACTCCACCAAAAAACTGCTTGACCTAATAAATGAATTTGGCAAAACAGCTGGATATAAAGTCAATACTAAGAAATCAAAGGTATTCTTGTACACCAACAATGAAACATCAGAAACAGAAATCAGGAAAAAAATCCCATTCGATATAGCAACAAGGAAAATAAAGTACCTAGGAGTAAATCTAACCAAGGAGGTAAAATACCTGTACTCAGAAAACTACACAACACTGAAGAAAGAAATTAAGGAAGACACAAACAAATGGAAGCATGTACCATGCTCATGGATTGGAAGAATTAACATCATCAAAATGGCCATACTACCCAAAGAGATTTATATATTCAATGCAATCCCTATTAAAGTACCCATGACATATTTCACAGATATAGAACAAACATTTCAGAATTTCATATGGAACCATAAACAACCCCAAATAGCTGCAGCAATTTTGAGAAAGAAGAACAAAGCAGGAGGGATCACAATGCCTGATATCAAACTGTATTACAAGGCTACTGTAATCAAAATAGCCTGGTACTGGCATAAAAACAGGCACATAGACCAATGGAACAGAACAGAGACCCGAGAAATAAACCCAAGTCTTTCTGCTCAATTAATATTTGACAAAGGAGGCAGGAGCATAAAATGGAACACCAATAGCCTCTTCAACAAATGGTGTTGGGAGATCTGGACAGCTACATGCAAAAAAATGAAACTCGATCACCAACTTACACCATACACAAAAATAAACTCAAGGTGGGTAAAGGACTTAAATATAAGTCATAACACCATAAAAGTCCTAGAGGAAAACATTGACAGGAAGATCTCAGACATTCCACGCAGCAACATCCTCACAGACACGTCCCCTAAAGCAAGGAACATAAAGGAAAGAATAAACAAATGGGACCTCATCAAAATAAAAAGCTTCTGCATGGCTAAAGAAAACAGCATTAAAATAAAAACAGAACCAACCATATGGGAAAACATATTTGCCAATGATACCTCAGACCAGGGCCTGATCTCCAAAATATATAAAGAACTCACACGACTATACTCCAGGAAGACAAACAACCCAATTAAAAAATGGGTAAAGGACTTGAACAGACACTTCTCCAAGAAAGACATACAGAGGGCCCAGAGACATATGAAAAGATGCTCAGTGTGACTAGCCATCAGAGAGATGCAAATTAAATCCACAGTGAGGTACCATTTCACACCAGTCAGAGTGGCCAACAGAAACAAATCAACAAACAAATGTTGGAGAGGATGAGGAGAAGAGGGAACCCTAGTGCACTGTTGGTGGGAATGCAGACTGGTGAAGCCACTGTGGAAAACAGTATGGAATTTCCTCAGAAAACTAAAAATGGAACTGCCCTTTGACCCAGCAATTCCGCTGCTGGGATTATACCCTAAGAACCCCGAAACACCAATCCAAAAGAACCTATGCACCCCAATGTTTATAGCAGCACAATTTACAATACCAAGTACTGGAAGCAACCTAAGTGCCCATCAGCAAACGAGTGGATCCAAAAACTATGGTATATTTACACAATGGAATTCTACGCAGCGGAGAGAAAGAAGGAGCTTATACCCTTTGCAACGGCATGGATGGAACTGGAGAGCATTATGCTAAGTGAAATAAGCCAGGCAGTGAGGGACAAATACCATTTGATCTCACCTTTAACTGGAACATAATCAACAAAAGAAAAAAGCAAACAAAATATAACCAGAAACATTGAAGTTAAGAACAATCTAACAATAACTAGAGGAGAGTGGGGAGGAGACAGTGGGGAGAAGGGATTACAGGAACTACTATAAAAGGCACATGGACAAAATCAAGGGGGATGTTGGAGGTGGGGGAGGGAGGTGCGTTTGGCTGGGGTGGAGGGGTGGAGGAATGGGGAAAAAAGGCAGACAACTGTAATTGAATAACAATAAAATTTTTTTAAAAAGAAAAAAATAAAAGTGGAATAAAGACTTTTTTTTTTTAATAGAATGAAGGATTAAAATAATTCATGGCTAGAAGACTCGCACTACCACAAAATACATACGTTAAAAGAAGTTCTTCCCCTGGCCGGTGTGGCTCAGTTGGCTGGAGCATTATCCCATAACTGAAAGTTTGCAGATTTAATTCCCACTCAGAGCACATGCCTAGGTTGCAGGTTTGATCCCCAGTCTGGGCACATACTTGAGGCAACCAATCTGTTTCTCACATCAGTGATTCTCTCTCTCCCTCCCTGTCTCCCTTCCTCTGTCTCTAAAAGCAATGAAAAAAATTTATTTTGTGAAGATAAATAAAGAAGTTCTTAAGGATAAAATAAAAAGATTCCAGCCCTGGCTAGTGTGTCTCAGTTGATTGAGGACTGGCCTGCACACCAAAATATTGCTGGTTCTAATCCCAGTCAGGGCATATGCCTGGGTTGTAGGCCAAGTCCCCAGTTGGAGGCATAAATGAGGCAACTGGTGGATTCTCTCACACATAGATGTTTCTCTCCCTCTCTTTCTTCCTCCTGCAGCTCTAAAAATAAAAGTAAAATATTTTTTAAAAAATATCCCAGATTGAAGCTTGAAACTTGGTTACAAACAAAGGAATAAAGAGGATTAGCTATAATCTCAACTAACAAATGTAAAAGCAGGCCTTGAATTATGAAGCCATTTCCAAGTCAAGTAACTATACACACAACTCAAAATTATTTTTTAAAGTACAAAAAAATTCAATAACCTAAAATTCACAGTATCTGGCATCCAATAAAAAATTATCAGACATGTAAAGAAGCAGGAAATTATGACCCATAACAAGGACAAAAACAAATAAATACAAACAGAACCAAAAAATTACACATATAGTAGAATTAATAGAAATAGATATTTAAACAGCTATTATAAACATATTGATGTGTCCAATAAGGTAGAAAAAATATATACGTAATAAGGAGAGCTGTGAAGAATATAAAACAGGCCCACACTGAATTACTAGAAAGGAAAAATACAATGTCTAATATCAGAATAAAATACACTGGGTGAATTAAGATCTAATTAGACACTGCACAAGAGAAATAATGGCCAAATTTCCCAAGTTTAATAAAATTATAAACCCATATATCCAAGAAGTTCAGTAATCTCAAACACAAGGAACTGAAAAAAAAAACTGTCAAGGTACATCACAATCAACTAACAACTTGTTTATTAGTAACAAGTTACTAATAAATGGAAAAGCTTAAAATCTTCCAGAGGAAAAAAGACACATTATATAGAGAGAAATAAAGATAAAAATACATCATAATCCAGTTGCTTAGAACCAGTGATGAAGACAAAAGCTTAAAAACAGCCAGAGAAAAAATACAAGTTATATACAGAGGAATAAAGATAAGAATAACAGCAGACTTCTCAATTGAAACAATTCAAGCCAGAAGACAGTGAAGCAACATTTTAAGAATGAGAGAAAAAACTGTCAACCTCAAATTCTATACACAGTGAAAATAGCCTTCAAAAACAATGCTAAAATAAAGACCTTTCAGACTTTTGAAAGTGAAAGAATTTGTTACCAGCAGATTAGCACTAAAAGCAATGTTAAAGGATGCCCTTCATGAAGAATGAGAATGATACCAGATGGTTTAATCAGAGAAAGTACACAGCAACTACTCAACTCCTTTCCTTATGCCTCTACTGATGTGCTCCAGGTGAGGACTCTATAGAGATGTCTAATGGTACCTCAGAACAACGTCAAATGATCTGTATGAGCCCAGTTAGTTCTCACCTTTTTAAAATGGCTTGAGGACTTCCGGCCAAGATGGAGGCATGGGTAGACACACTGTGCCTCCTCACACAAGCAAAAGAAGGAAAACAACAAATTTAAAACCAAAAAAACTCAGAACTGACAGAAAATCAAACTGTATGGAAGTCTGACAACCAAGGAGTTAAAGAAGAAACATTCATCCAGACCAGTAGGAGGGGTGGGGACAGGCAGCCAGGCAGAGAGGACTCACAGCAAGACAGCGGCTGGAGGACTGGGGAGGGCAAGACTGCGGCTGGCAGGCAAGGCAGCAGCTGGTTGACTGGGGTGAGGTGGCGGCTGGCAGATCGGGCGGTCCCGCATTGCGTGTGGATAAACCGGGAGGAACAACTGGGAGCAAGACAGACCACACAACCCAGGGTTCCAGCACAGAGGAATAAATCTTCAAACCTCTGACTGAAAACATCTGTGGGGGTTGAGGCGGCAGTGGGAGAAACTTGCAGCCTCACAGGAGAGTTCATTGGAGAGGACAGGATCACTGGCAAGCAGTATCCACAGCGTTGTGGCTGAGACAAGACAAATTCACACGGACTACTGAGTCCTGTGGAGGAAAAGGGACAGCAAGGCCAATCCCTCCAGGGGAGAGTGCCTCGCCCCTTGCCTTGACAGGCTTTTATTGGCTTAATTTGCATAGGAATACAGGATGTATATGGAAAGCTCATCAATCACTGTCAGGCAATAATACTCAAATAACATTCAAAGAACTCTGAGGGCTTATTTTGAGTCAGGGTCAGGTAGCCAAAGGACCATAAAACTTTGGGGAAACAAACTCATTTCATGCTTGAACCCTTATCATTTAAATTGAGGTTATTAGCAAAGCAGGTTTCACAGGATTTTATGCATTCTTTCTTAGACCTGATCACCCCAGGGAACCCACATTTCCAGCACAGGGCTACACCCACCTCCAGCATTGTTTCAGGCGTAGGTCAAGCAAGGGAAGTAAGGCAGCCAAAAGATTAGGAGACTTCTTGCAGACAGAATGAGGACTCAGGCCATTGTCAAAGCCAAGGGGTGAGGATCCATCACCCCTTTTCTCTGTAGCCCCCCAAGTCCTTCCCTGAGCGCCCCCTCATGACCATGCCTGTCTTAGGTCATCCCACCCTTGAGGAATCTTACCCATCATTGGCTAACCAGTCATGCACTGCGGGCCAGGCAGGGTGAAGTAAAGTGGGCAGAGGCAGTGCTCCTGCCAGGGAGATAAGCTTTGTCTCTTTAGTGGCTTAGGGTCTCAAGGTCTCTCACTCAGCCTTAGCAATGGGCGGTTACAGTCTCTAAAACCAGGCAGGGCGGTTCCCAACAAAGAGACCCACAGGTTCCTAGAACATATACAAGCCCACCCACCCAGGAATCAGCACCAAAAGGGCCCGATTTGCTTGTGGGTAGCAGGGGAACTGACTGAAAACCAGCAGAGAGTGGAGCAAGCAGCATTGTTCCCTCTCGGACCCCTCCCCCACATACAGCATCACAACTCAGAAACATGGGTTGCCCCACCCTGGTGAACACCTAAGACTCCACCCCTTACTACATCACAGGTGAATGGAGACAAAAAAAAAACATGGCCCAAATGATAGAACAGATCAAAGCTCCAGATAAAATACAACTAAGCAACAAAGAGACAGCCAACCTATCAGATGCACAGTTCAAAGCACTGGTAATCAGGATGCTCACAGAATTGGTTGAGTATGGCAGCAAAATAGAGGAAAAAATGAAGGCTATGCTAAGTGAAATAGAGGAAAATGTACAGGGAACCAACAGTGACGGGAAAGAAACCGGGAATCAGATCAACGGTTTGGAGCAGAAGGAAGAAATAAACATTCAACTACAACAAAATGAAGGAACAAGAATTCAAAAAAATGAGGAGAGGCTTAGGAACCTCCAGGACATCTTTAAATGTCCCAACATCTGAATCATAGGGATGCCAGAAGGAGAAGAGGAAGAGCAAGAAATTGAGAACTTATTTGAACAAATAATGCAGGAGAATTTCCCCAAGCTGGCAAAGGAAATAGACTTCCAGGAAGTCCAGGAAGCTCAAAGAGTCCCCAAGTAGTTGGATCCAAGGAGGAACACACCAAGGCACATCATCATTAAGTTACACAAGATTAAACAGAAAGAGAGAATCTTAGAAGCAGCAAGAGAAAATGACACAGTTACCTACAAAGGAGTTCCCGTCAGACTACCAGCTGATTTCTCAAAAGAAACCTTGCAGGAAAGAAGGGGCTGGAAAGAAGTATTCAAAGTCATGAAAGGCAAGGACCTACATCCAAGATTGCTCTATCCAGCAAAGATTTCATTTAGAATGGAAGGGCAGATAAAGTGCTTCCCAGATAAGGTCAAGTTAAAGGAGTTCATCATCACCAAGCCCTTATTATATGAAATGTTAAAGGGACTTATCTAAGAAAAAGAAGATGAAAATATCAACAGTAAAATGACAGCAAACTCACTGTGATTAACAATGAAAACAAAAACGAAAGCAAACTAAGAAAACAACTAGAACAGGAATGGAATCAGAGAAATGGAGATCACATAGACAGTTATCAGCTGAGGAGTGGGTGAGGACAGGAGAAAAAGGTCCAGAGAATAAGTAGCATAAATGGTAGGTAGAAAATAGACAGGGGGAGGTAAGAATAGTATAGGAAATGTAGAAGCCAAAGAACTTATATGTATGACCCACGGACACGAAGTAAAGTGCGGGGGGGGATGTGGGTGGGAGGGTGTGTGCAGGTTGGAGAGGAATATCGGGAGGGAAATGGGACAACTGTAATAGCATAATCAATAGAAAAAAAGATAAAATTGCTTGATTCTGGATTGTGTGTTTTCTCTTGGGCACTTTGCCTAATAGAATAAAGAGACATCAAATAAATATTAGTGAGTTACAGTTTCATAATTCAAGGAGTCAGGGATAGTAATTCACTTAAAGAGACCATTATTCAAAACTATCCTTTGCCAATATTAGTGATATATAGCAAGTGTTGTTTTGATCATCGGCAATCAAGTATGTAGCACAGAAAGTACAGGCAGGCAGTATTTGTGTGAGACTGAGAGTCAGAAAAAATGAATTGTACAAATTTATGGTTCATAGTAGTTGAAAGCATACTGAAGCTGACTCCTAAGAAAAAGTGCTAGGCCAGCTCTACAACTAGTTAGTAGATTTACTGTACAACTTGCTTGAGACTTACTCTTTTTTTCTGGACCTCAGTTTCTACACATTTATAATTAGGATGTTGGTTAAATGACTCTGAAAGTGCTTCCAGTCCTAACTGCCTGATATGCTGTGAGTGTAACTGAATTCAGACTAATCTCTTCCTGTCAGTGACTAACATGCCCTTCTCAATCTGACTAGTTTTCACCAGGGAAATTCCCACAACCCTCAAATAGCCATTATTTTTATAATGGAAAAATTAAAATTTGACAACATGATGGACCTTGAGGGTATTATGCTAATTAAAATAAGTCAAAGAAAAATAAATACTTTATGATCTCACTTATATATGGAATTTTTTTTTAAATCATAGATACAGAGAACAGATTGGTAGTTGCCAGACATGGGTGTGGGGTGAAAAGTGGTCAAAAGGTACAAACTTCCAGTTATAAAATAAATAAGTCATGGGAATATAATGTACAGCATAGTGACTATAGTTAATAATAATATATTGTATATTTGAAAGTTGTTAAGATAGTAGATATTAAAAGTTCTTGGCACAAGAAGAAAAATCTTTAAGCATATTGATGGATGTTAACCAGACTTACTGTGGTGATTCTTTTCTAGTATGTGCAAATATCAAATCATTATGTTGTACACCTGAAACTAATACAATGTGTTAATTATATCTCAATTTTTTAAAGTTAAAATTTGATAAATTATAGTTTGAAAATTTTCTCAAGATTTATATAATATATAATGTCCTTGCAAAGGCAAAACTATAGGGACAGAGAACAGATAAGTGGTTCCCAGGGTTGGCAGGTGGGGAAGGGGTCAACTGCAAATGGGCAGCACAAGGACATTGTTCTATATCTCAGTTGTAGGGGTGGTTATGACTGCACAGATACATAAAAGCTCATAGAATGAGCTTTTTAAAAATTTATAAAAAATAAATTTTTAAAAATTTATTATTTAGAATGAGCTTTTTAAAAATTTATAAAAAATAAATTTTATAGTATGTAAATTTAAAATTAATTTTGAAAGAATAAATGAAAAGTTACAGTAGTAATTCACATTTGTTAACATTCTAAAGCCTTTGTTTAGCATCATATAGATTATTTCATTATAACACTTAACTTCAAAGAGCAATCTAACAATAACCAGAGGGGAGTGGGGAGGGGATAGTGGGGAGAGGGGTTTTCAGGAACTACTATAAAGGACACATGGACAAAACCAAGGGGGAGGGTGGAGGCAGGGGAGGGAGGTGGGTTTGTCTGGGGTGGGGTAGGGGGAGGGGAGAAAATGCAGACAACTGTAATTGGACAGCAATAAAAAAAAAAAAGAAAAGAACTCTCCACCTGAAAATAAATAAATAAATAGAAAAAAACCCCACTTAACTTCAAGACAGCCATAAAAATAATTTCCTGACAACCACCTAAGACCCTTTGGAGCAAATATCTAGGGGTGGATATTTCCCCTCTGTCTAGGGGTGGGTGGATAAATACAATAAGATTAATAATGTACCTCAATTAAAGGGACAAAGCTACTGTACAGTAGGTCTCCATACATAGTTTAGGTACCCAGGGGACTTGCCAACTTGAAATGCACAAGACCTCCTGTTATACAGTTTGATAGTTATGATACATGACTGCAACTTAATTTCTCTGGTGGCACTGGCCACTGGAAGGTGAAGCTTTTAAAAAGATTTGTCATTATGTAATGATAATGTTGATTAAAATATATTTATAGGGGATTTTTATGAATTGGTAGATTTTATACATATTTTCAGTTCGAATATGAACAATTAAACACCTCTTAATTCTATTGACTGATTACAGAATTGAAGAAGTAAATTCAGAGCACTAAAATAAGCAAATGAAATACTTTTTCAGTTTAATTTTTTAGAATTTTCAAATCAGGAATATCTATTCTGACTATTCAGACTTCTTTTTGTTCTTCCTTTGCAATTAATGTCAGCAATTACTTCATTCTTTTTCATGGTTTCTAATAGCTGTCTTACTTCTTCAGCTGCCATTTCTGGCATGATGGAGAAGCTGTTGTTTGGCTTCTGTATTCATTTCTTCACAGTCACCTGGACTCCAAGAGGTCCCAGTATGGGGGCCATGACCACAGGCTTCCTGTCGATGAAGCAGAGGTCCACTGGCTCGCACTCTCGAGGACAGGCAGCCAGTGAAAACACACGCTCTGGGATCCCAGGGCTGGGCACCTGGTGAAGCACCAGGTAGCCAAACATCGTTGGCAACGTGGTGGCTCCGCCCCTCCAAGCAGCCAGCTCCACCTCTTTTTTTTTTAAGTTTACATAATTTTAATATATTCTAGATAATTTTCCAAACACTAAATTTAACTTCTTATTTGAATACTTAGTCTCTTAAAAATTCCCCAATTCTTAGTATATACTTTAAACACACAGAATTATAATGTAAAATAAGTAAATTGTTTTTAAAATATGACAGTGTATCCTTAAGAGACTTTTTAAAAACAGGCTTATTAAGGTACAATTATGTAGCATAAATTCATCTATTTTAAGTGTACAGTTCAATGATTTTTAGCAAATTTAGAGTTGTATAACTATCACCTCAGCCCAATTTTAAAACATTTCATCACACCAAAAAGATCTCACAAACATAGTGATAAATGAAAAACTAAGTCACAAATGAATATGTGTTGTATGATCCATTTATATGAAGACATAAGCAAAAATAAGCTATATTCTTTAGGGATGCCAACATCCCTAAAGTTTAACACTTGTTAAACTATAAGAAAAAAGAAATGATTATTACCAAAGACAGGACAGTGTATGGTTTTTTTTTTTAAAGATTTGATTTATTTACTTTTAGAGATGGGAGAAGGGAGGGAGAAAGAGAGGAAGATAAACAGCAATGTGTGAGAGATACATCAATTGGTTGCCTCTAACATGCCCCCAACTCAGGACCTGGCCAGCAACTCTGTGATGTGCCCTGACCGGGAATCGAACCTGTGAGCCACATCAGCCAGAGCAGGACAGTGTTATGAAGTGTGAAGAGAAGGGACATGTGATATGGAGAAGCATACAGAGAGCAATGTCCTATTCTTTAAACTGGATGGTAGTTATAATAGGGTTTGCCTTAACTTCAAACTACTTCACTAAATAGCATATAGTATATTAAATCATGAAATTACTATTTTCAAGCATCAAATCTGTCAACTAATGGTTGTTGGTGCCAATTCAAGGTCAACAGAAATCTGCAATTTGGGGCACAGTGAAGAAGAAAACTTTATTCAATGCAAAAACAGCTCAAGTGTGACAGCATGGTTGTGAAAACAGCACAGCTGTAAGACAGCCTTCAGGCCAGGCCTCTCTCTGCCTACACAGCTTTGCTCTTCTCCTCACTGCTCTGTTCTGCTCCTTACTGGTCTGCTCCATTCTGTGGCAGTCTGGTCTGGCCTGTGCTGGTCTGGTCTGCTCTGTTCTGCTCTACTAAGACAGCTTTGGTGTTTGGCAAGAGTTAGGGAAACAGTCTTCTATCTTTGGAGTCAAGGGAAAGTGCACTCCCAAAGCCAGAGAGGAGCTTAATTATATAGACAGAGGTTCACACCCCTAGTCCCTGACTGGTCCATCCTCATGCAAATGAGGACTCAAAGTCCTTGTGGTCTGATTGGTCCAAAAGGCACTGTCCTGATTGGCCACAATAAGATGCACTGATAACTCAATGAAGAAGTTGATGGGGAATATGGCTGTGCGGTTCCAATTTGTTGGGGAAAACCTCAGTTCTACTGGTTGAAATAGGATTCCAGAAACTCCTTCAAAAGAGCTGGCTTAGGTGGTAGGAACAGTGCAGAAGCCCTTCTTAGTAGGTAACTACTTTCTCAGGGTTCACAAATTTAAGCAAATATTGACAATTTCACATGGTTCAATATAAAATATATGTATGTGTGCATTTATGCCATATGATCTGTGTATGATATATTTTACAGTAAAAAATGAAAAAAGAAACCTTGGATGGGAGTCTGGAAACCTAGTGTGTAAGTTAACTAGTTGGACTCCTATTTGGATTCTAAGATCACACAGGAGCACTTTACCCCTGTTTCTATAGAGAAGCAGTATAGACTGGTGGTTAAATGCTAGGGCTCTGAAGACAGGAAGACCTACATTTGAATCCTGGCCCTGCCACTTGTAAGCTCCATTCCAGTGACCTGATTAATTTGTTCAGTCATGTTTGTCTTTGTTTGTAAAATAGCTGTAATAGTATCCATCTTATAGAGTTTTTATAAAGAGTGTGTATATACATAAATTGAAATGAAACAAGTGTAACAGCATATATAAATAAATATCCTAGCACAATGTCTGGCACTTTGTAAATAATTAATTGACTTTAGTCATGTTATTGAGTTGAAAAATCACAAGACTCTATGCAAGCACTATGTCTATTTTTATCTTCTTGTGTCCATGTTAGTCCATTACCAATTATCACAAAGTCAAGACAACATTGGAGGCAAAGTAGCCAGCAGGGATTAGGATAGAACCACCACTGCCTTACACACAGTGTCATCTGACATTTATCTTAATAACATCTGAGTTTCTTAACTGACAATTAAACCATACTTTGCCCAACTCCAACCTCCTAGTACAAAATTGAGATTATAGAAATCAAGAGAACAAGACCTTTCAAAAAACCACCTATAGGTCAACTAATCAAACCCTCTCAACTCACAGATTTAAAAAATCAAAGCTCAGAAAGACTAAAACAAAAGCAAAGCCACCTTTCAGGGGATCTAGCTATGCCAGTGAGGCTCAGTCAGCTGAGACCTCCAGGATACCAGGGTAGCAAGGTACCAGGTCCATTTTCAGACAGAGCTTCAGGTTGCTCAGATCAGGGTGAATTTCTGCCTCACTAGGACCAGCAAAAGGCTAAGCTTAGCTCTAAAACGATATTTTAAATTTGAATTGTGCTATTTTTATATAAAACATTAAAAAACAAAGAGGAAGTAGGAGGCATCTGTTACAGAAACAGGATGGACTATGCCAACAGTCCTCACTCCACCTTTTTAAGTCACACCACCTCACTCTCAATAGCAAGAGTTACCAAAGGCTGTAAGCTCAATTTAAATCCGGAACCAAAAGAAAGGTTAAAATCTCTGGCTGATTTTATTTTCAAACTCAATCAGTGTACTTTAAAAGATAGGCATGTGGAAGAAAGCAAGTTATGTAAAAATGTAAGCATAGTATGGCTCTCTTTCAAATTTTAAGTGAAAACACAAAGTTTTATATTATACCTTGTCTGGTACTGTTGTGTGAATGAGAAGAAAGCAACTGGCTTCCCAAAATTGAAAGCCAAGTGCCCACTTGCATCTTTTTTAAAAAAATAACTATGATATGCTCATCCCATAATGGCATAGATGGCTGGGTCTAATATCTGGACCACTGTTTTTTTGAGTATCAGTCATTAGTACAAAAACTCCCCTTGGTACCACTACCATAAATTATGGCCCAGTACTATTCCAGAAGCTCAAAGGGAACTAATCACTAATTTAAAAAATAAAAATGAAAATAAATACTAAGACTGAGCATATACATTACCATCCCCCATTTCACCCTTTTCAAGGTATGTGTGATTCAAGTTGCAGTAGCTGGACTGCTCATCTATGGTTACTTATATCATGTAGCAATGCTGGTAAATCCCCACAAACTGTGGTCCAGAGTAAAAAAAATTTGTCAGTGGTTTTGCTACTGTTGAGTGACTTTGTGAAGGTCACCCACAAAGGTGATCAATATGAAAGGGTGTCAACTATAATTGGCAGATTAAAAATAAATTAAATAATTTCTTTAAAAGAAAGAAAGTACTGTATGTATTTTTTTCAATCTGACCTCATATGAAAAAGGCATTTAGAAGCTTCTGGTCAAGATGGTGTCATAGGTAAATGCTGTACTTAGAGCCTCCCACAACAAAATCAAAATTACAACTGAACTACAAAACAGCCACCTGTAATCAGAACCACCTGTAATCTAGTTGAACCAAAGTCCTGCAACTAAGGGTACACAGAAGAGGCTATGTGATGAATGGTAGGAGGGCTAAAGACACTGTACAAATGGGTTCCACACCCAGACCATACCAAAGAACCACCCAACCACCTCCACAAATGACATACCCAAAGGGCAGACTCAGCAGGCACCAGAGCCCTACTACAGTGAATCCTGCTCCCTAGGGTCAGGTCCTGCACAACATTGTAGTCACAACCAATCAGCCTAATTGTCAATACCTCCAAGTGACATACAAGAACAGCAAAGGCTCAACTGCAATAACAGGGCAAACACATCCCACACAAGAGACACACCTGGAGCTGCTGGTTCAGGTAACCAAAGAAACAGTGCCACTGTTCCCCACAAGATACCTACTACATAAGGCCACTCTACCAAGATTGGGAGAAATAGCAGATAAACCTAATATATAGAAACAAACACAGGGAGGATGCCAATGTGTGGAGACAATGAAACATGTCCCGAATGAAAGAACAGAATACCCCCCCCCCAAAAAAAGAACTAAACAAAATGGAGACAAGTAATCTACCAGATACAGAGTTCAAAACACTGGTTATAAGGACGATCAATGATCTCAGTGAGGACTTAAATAAAGAAATAGGATATATAAAAATGGAGATAGAAAATATAAAAAAGAACAGTTAGAAATGAAGAATACAATCACCGAAATGAAGAATACATTAGATGGAATCAACAGTAGATTAGATGAAACAGAGAATCAAATCAGCAATTTGGAAGATAAGAAAGCAGAAAACACCAACTCAAAACAGCAAAAAGAAAAAAGAATCAAAAACTGTGAATAGTTTAAGGGGCCTCTGTCCCAGACAGCATCTGGAACAGCATCGAGCATACCAACATTTGCATCACAAGGATACCAGAAACAGAAGAGAGAGGTCAAGGGATTGAAAACATATTTGAAGAAATAATGAAGGAAAACTTCCCTAACCTGGTGAAGGAAATAGACATACACGCCCAAGCAGTACAGAGAATCCCAAACGAGATGAGCCTAAAGAGGCCCACACCAAGGCACATGATAATTAAAATGCACACTGTTAAAAACAAAGAATCTTAAAAGCAGCAAGGTAAAAGCAGTCAATTACCTACAAGGAAGCTCCCATTAAGACTATCAGGTGATTTCTCAACAAAATCTTTGCAGGCTAGAAGGGATTGGCATGAAATATTCAAAGTAATGAAAACCAAAGACTTATAACCAAAAGTACTCTGCCCAGCAAAGTTATCATTTAGAATGGAAGAAGAGATAAAGAGCTTCCCCGACAAGAAAAAGCTGAAGGAGTTCATCACCACCATATCAGTATTACAAGAAATGTTAAAGGGCCTTCTTTAAAAAGAAAAAATAAAAAATATGAATAATAAAATGTCCATAAATACATAGCTATCAACAATTGCTTTAAATGCAAATAGATTAAATGCTCTAATCAAAAGACATGCAGTGACTTAATGAATAAAACAAGATATTTATATATGTTGTCTACAAGAGATTCACATTAGATAGAAAAACATACACAGACAAAGTAAAATGATGGAAAAAGCTACTTCATAAGAATGAAAACAAAACAAAACAAAAATCTGGAGTAGCAATACTTATACTAGACAAAATAGACTGTGAAACAAAGGCTAGAACAGGAGACAAAGAAAGATCCCCCTACCAAAAGAGATCGAGAGAGAAAGAGAGAGAGAGAACCCTGCAACTCCACCTATGCATAATTATCTGAAGAAACCCAAAACATTAAATTGAAAAATATATACATCCACACGTTTATTACAGCATTATTTACAATAGCCAAGATATGGAAGCAATTTAAGTGTACAACAATAAATGAGTGGATTAAGAATAAGTGGTGCATATATGCATTGGAATATGATTCAGCCATAAAAATGATTAAAGTCTTGCCATCTGCAACAACATGGATGGACCTAGAGGGTTGTTATGCTAAGTGAAATAAGTCAGACAGAGAAAGATAAATTCCAGATGATTTCACTTATATATAGAATCTAAAAAACAAAACAAATGAAGCAGAACAGAAACAGATTCATGATAAAGAGAACATTTTGATGGTTGCCAGATGGAAGAGGGGTTGGCGGTCTCGGTGAGAAAGGTGAAGGGATTTAGAAGTACAAATTGATAGTTACAGATAGTCACAAGGATGTAAAGTAGAACGTAGAGAATATAGTCAATAAACTGTAATAACTATATATGCTGTCAGATGGGTATTGGATTTATTGGGGTGATCACTTTGCAAGTATATAAATGTCTAATCATGGGGCTATACACCTGAAAGTAATATAGTATATGTCAACTTTAATTGAAAAATAAAAATGGGGAAACCACCCGGAACAAACAACTGAGCAATAGCCAGAGAGAAGCATATAACTTCAGACATACAGAACCAGCTTTGGCACAACCTGTCTGGTAAGAAACGAACGCAGTAGAGACTTGAGAGGGCTGACTGGGTGCCCATGGGCGGCAGTGTAGGTGAGGGGTGGATAATTAAGCAGCTGGTTGGATCCCCTGAAGAAGATTGGGATCTAAACCCTAAGCTGGGATTCCCAGCCTAGAAGACCAGAGCCCAAGAAGCACACAGATAACAACCAGTGGAAAAAGCAGCAGGGTTGCTTTCTGCCAGAGACAGATGGTTGGAGATGCAAGGGCCGGGTTTAAAGGGCCAACACACAAATTTTCATTTGCAGCCACTTACCCAGGGCTCAGACAAAGGCAGGGACAGAGTAGGTTGGAGACGCCTGGGGAGAGACTGGGGACAGAAGCCTTGGGGAGAGAACTGAGAGAGTAGCCACAGGGATCCTGTTGCTGAGTCATCCCCTAGACCACAGCAGCCTTTGTGCTCAGGCAGACCACTCCCCTCTGAGCAGCAGTTGCCTGAGAGAAAACAATAGCCGTGACCCCAGGAGGGTCTCTGACCCTGGCCCTTTGGTGCTTAAGCCTGACTGGTGATTCCTAGTGACCAGATAAACAACCAAAGAAGACAGCCAGAGACAGTAGATCACTGGCAAAGGCGGGGGAGAGTGGACTAGACAGACCTGAAGAGAGACTGGGGGTGGAGGCTTTGGAGAGAGAACTGAGAAAGTAGCCACCTGGATCCTGTGCTGAGCCAACCCCCCCCACACACACACACAGCAATCATCCTGCTCAGGCAGACCCTTGGCGAGGGTCACTCCCCTCCATGCAGCAGCTACCTGAGGGGAAACAATAGCCCCCACCTCAGGAGGAATTCATTCCTGCCCTAAGGTGTTTAAACCTGACTATTGAGTGCAGAGGGACCATATTAACAATTGAAAGAGACAGCCAGTGACAGCAGATCAGGAACAGGCTGCCTAAGGTCAGATGGGGTCAACATCTGACATCACCAGAGGCAGATCCAGAAAGAAAAAAAACAGTGGTAAATACAAGAGACTACTGATATGAAAGCCACTGTGGTCTTCATGATTTGCAATATTTTCTTTCCTGCATAGCTTTATAACGTTCATTTCTTATCCAGCGAATTTTTATATAATGGCACTAGATTTTATACTATAGTGTATTTCAATCCACATATTTTGACCCTCCCTTCTCTTAGCCCATCTTACCTTCCTCTTTCCTTTCAATATTCTCATTTCAAATTTGGTTTTCTCTCTAGCTACAACTTGTTTCCATCCCATACTCTTACTATTTCTCCCCTGTCCATACACTCAAAATAAATTATCTTGTAAAGGGTCATTTCACATCCTTTTGCCCAGCTATTAAAATACCCATGTTCTCTCTACACCTGTAACAAACTTTGCTAGTCGGTTGTGGGTAGGGTAGTTGTTGCATCATTTTTTCAAGGTTATCTCTAGAGCTTCACTAATTCTGTATTTCAACTAACAAATTTTACTGGACCCCTCTCCTACTCTTTTTTTTTTTTTTTTGGCTCAAATTTTAATTAAGCCTTCTTAGCCTGTTTTTTTTTCTTTCTTTTTTGTCTTTCTTCTATTTCTCTTTCATCCTGCCCTTTTATTTTTCTTTATTCTCCTTTTTTCTATTCCTTTACATCCTAAATTTTCATTTTTCCCTCACTCAGTCTAGTTTTTGGTCCCCACTCTTAGTATTTTCTCTCTCTTTACCATTACTAAATCACTTCCCATTCCTCTAAATATCTCTTAGACTTTTCTTTGTTTCTTTTTTCCCTCTTATCCCAATACCACCTATATTAATTTTAGCTCATTTGCTGTTGATAGTACTCCAGAGGATCTTTCTCTCCAATTTGGCTCCTATATTTTTATTAATTATTTAATATTTTAAAGTATTTTTTATTGTTTATGCTATTACAGTTTTCCTAATTTTTCCCCCTTTATCCCCACTCCACCCTGCCCCCCTAGCCCTCCAGCATTCCCCCTCCTTAGTTCATCTTCATGGGTCACACCTGTAAGTTCTTTGGCTTCTCCATTTCCTATACAGTTCTTAACCTCCCCATTTCTATTTTCTACCTACCATTTGCTACTTATTCCCTGTACCCTTTCCCTCTCTCTCCCCCTCTCACTCCCCCACTGAAAATCCTCCATGATATCTCCATTTCTGTGATTTTGTTCCTGTTCTAGTTGTTTGCTTAGTTTATGTTTTGGGGATTTTTTAGGTTCAGTTGTTGATAGCTGTGAGTTTGTTGTCATTTTATTGTTCATATTTTTGATCTCCTTTTTCTTGGATAAATCCCTCTAACATTTCCTATAATAAGGGCTTGGTGATGATGAACTCCTTTAACTTGACCTTATCTGGGAAGCACTTTATCTGCCATTCCATTCTAAATGATAGCTTTGCTGGATAGAGTAATCTTGGATGTAGGTCCTTGCCTTTCATGACTTTGAATACTTCTTTCCAGCCCCTTCTTGCCTGCAAGGTTTCTTTTGAGAAATTAGCTGATAGCCTTATGGGAACTCCTTTGTAGGTAACTCTCTCCGTTCCTCTTGCTTCTTTTAGGATTCTCTCCTTCTGTTTAATCTTGTGTAACTTAATGATGGTGTGCTTTGGTGTGTTCCTCTTTGGGTCCAACTTCTTTGGGACTCTCTGGGCTTCCTGGACTTCCTGGACTTCCTGGAAGCCTATTTCCTTTGACAGATTGGGGAAGCTTTCTTTTGTTACTTGTTCAAATAAGTTTTCAATTTCTTGCTGTTGTTCTTCTCCTTCTGGCACCCCTGTAATTCAGATATTGGAATGTTTCAGGTTGTCCCAGAGGTTTGTAAGAGTCTTCACTTTTTTAAATTCTTGTTTCTTCATTTTGTTCCAGTTGGATGTTTATTTTTTCCTTTTGTTCCAAATTGTTGCTTTGACTCCTGGTCTCCTTCCTGTCACTGTTGGTTTCCTGAATATTTTGTTTTATTTCACTTTGGGTATCCTTCATTTGTTTTTTTCATTTTTTTACCAAACTCAATCAGATCTGTAATTTTGATTACCAGGGCTTTAAATTCTCCATCAGATAGGTTGGCTATCTCCTCCTCACTTAGTTCTCTTTCTGAGGTTCTGCTTTGTTTTTTCATTTGTTCCATATTTGTTTGTCTTGGCGCACCTGATAAGTTGTAAGGAGGCAAGGCCTTAGTTACTCACCAGGGTGGGACAACCCTGTTTGTTGCATGGCCTGTGATGGAGGGGCCAGAGAGGGAATAGTGCAGCTTGCCTGCTCGTCTCTAGAGCACTTTCCAACGGACTCTCATGTGAGACTGGGAGTTTCTCCCACCATGGCAACTGCTGTAGTCCACAGTCAGCTCTGAGTCTCAGTTTTGCCTTCAGCTGACCCCGCCCACCCAGTCTGCCATCTTGCCATGGTTTTTCTGAGTCAGCCGGCATGGTCCACTGCCTTACTGATCTGGTTGTTCTGGTTGATTTTTTTTTTAATTCCTTGGTTTTCAGAGTTCCATGCAGTTTGATTTTCTGGCATTTCTGGTTGTTTACTGATTTTCAATAGGTTGTTATCCTCCTTTTGGTTGTGGAAGGAAGCAAAGGGTTTCTACCTATGCCTCCATCTTGGCTGGAACTCCTAATTATTTAATATTTTTCCTTCCTTTTTCTTTCTCCCTCTCAGTTTATTTTATACTATTTTAATTTATGTTTCAACCTAGTATTATATGCTTCTCTTCTCATACTCCATTCCACACTCTTCATTTCCTTTCCTTATTCATGAGGTAAACTTTACCTTCTCTCCTTCCATTGCTCCAACTCCCAACTCTTATTACTGTTCCTCCCTCCACCCTCTCAAAGTCATTTCCCTTTCAGTAGGTCAGCCCATATCCACTATCTTTTCTTATAATAGTCTTAATCTCATTACACCCTTGTTAATACTGGTTCATTAGCTATTGATAGGGGATTGTGGGGTGGGGTTATATTTGCGGGTGTGGGTTTGTTTCTTGGGCTCTGTGGTTTTGTTCAGGCAGTGCCTGCACAACAGCACAAAAGACGTGGTGGGTAAAGTGACACTCAGCCAATCGGTGGCAGGGAAGGAACCACAAAAGAATGACCCCAAAACAACCAAAGCCCAATTACATACAGAAAACCAGCATAAAAGGCATAAAGGACATCCCAAGAACATCAAGTTCAGGTGATCAAGGAGACTGCGCCACCATATCTCACAGGCCTCCCACCATAGAAGTTCACACCACAAAGTCAGAAACTCAAAACAGGTAAATTTAAGAAACATAAGCAAACAAGAAGAGTCCCATAAACAGTGGGAAGGCAAAGAAATAAACCCAAATCTAAAGGAAAGGAGGAACCCTCAGAAAGAATGCTAAATGAAATAGAAGCAAGTCAACTATATGATACTGAGTTCAAAATAATGGCTATAAGGAAACTCATTAACTCAGTGAGAAATACCACAAACTATAGGGAAATTATGAGAAACTTAATGCAAACTATATCAGCATAAAAAAGAACACAGAAACAGTCAACAAGGGCCAAGAGGAAATGAAGAATATAATTTCTGAATTAAAGAACACAGTAGAAGGAATCAAAAGCAGGCTCAATGAAGCAGAGGATCAATCAGTGAGCTGGAGGACAAAGTAGAAAAAACCTCCCAAAAAGAGCAAGAAAAAGAAAAAAGACTGAAAAAGAATGAAGAGGGGTTAAGGGAAATGCAGGATAGATGTCGGGGGGCTTTAACTCAGTCCCCCGGTCCACCATGGATGAAGCCATGGCGATGGTGGCTCGAAGCCTCTGGTCCATGCAGGTCCCGAAAATCCTCAGGTCCCTGTTCCGGGTGCCAGACGTCGGGGGGCTTTAACGCAGCCCCCCGGTCCGCCACGGATGAAGTAAAAGACTACCAAGACATGATCTGCTTGGGGAGGAAAGGTGGCCGCTTCCCTCAAAGAGGAAGGGCCCAGAGCCTCTCTCTACAGGGGCTTTTATTAGGTTCATTCGCATAGGAATACGGATAAAGCTCATCAATCATTATTAGGCAGTAAGGGTTAAACAATACAAGATTTACAGAGAACTTTGAGGGCTTATTCTGAGTTACAGCCAATTAGTTAGAGGGCCATAAAACTTTAGGCGCCAGACTCATCTCAGGTCTGGACCCTTATCTTTTAAACTGAGGGTACAAATTAAGTAGGTTTCACAGGAATGTATGTATTTTTGTTAGGCCTGATTCCCCAGGGAATCCACCCCTCCCAGCACAGGACTGCACTGCCCTCTGTTATTGCTTCAGGCTTAAGTCAGGCAAGGGAAGTAAAGCAGCCAAGAGATTAAGAGACTTCTTGCAGACAGAATGAGGACTCAGGCTATTTCAAAGCCGAGGAGTGAGGGTCCATCACCCCCTTTTTCCACAGCCCCCCGAGTCCTTCCCTGCGGGCCTCTTCTGTGACCATGCCTGTCTTAGGTTGATCCTCCCTTGAGGATTATTACCCGTCATTGGCTAACTGGCCAAGCTCAGGGCCAAGCAGGGTGAAGTGGGCAGAGGTGGCACACCTTCCAGGGAGATAAGCTTTGTCTCCTTAGTGGCTTATGGTCCCAACTCTGACTCAGCCTTAATCATGGGGGGTTACAGCCTCTGAAACCAGGCAGGGCAGTTCCCAACAGATAACATGAAATGGAAAAATATCTGCACATAGGGATACCAGAAGGAGAAGAAGAGGAGCAAGGGATAGAAAACCTGTTTGAGAAAGTAATGGAAAACTCCCATAATTTGATGAGAGAAGAAGGCACACAAGACCAGGAAGCAGAGAGGGTCCCAATCAAGAGGTACGCTTTGGGTTCCCAAAGAGGTGCGCTGCAAGACACATCATAATTAAAATGACAAAATTTAACAATAAAGAGAGAATCTTAATGGCAGCAAGGGGAAAACAGGAAGTAACATACAAGGAACCACCAATAAGACTAGCAGCTGACTTCTCAATGGAAATACTCCAAGACAGAAGGGAATAGCAAGAAATATTCCAAGTAATGAAAAACAAAGTCTTGCAACCAAGACTACTCTATCCAGCAAGGCTTTCAATTAGAGTAGAAGGCCAAATACGGAGCTTCCCGTACAAAAGAACCATCAAAGAATACATCTCCACCAAACCAGTACTGCAAGATATGCTAAAGGGACTGCTTTAAGAAGACGAAGAAAAACAGTGAGAGAGAAAGGAATAAAGGTACAAAGGTAGTAAAATGGCAATGAATAAGTACCTATCAATAATAACCTTAAACATAAATAGATTAAATGCTCCAATCAAAGGACACAGAATAGCTGATTGGATAAGAAAGCATGACCCACACATATGCTGCCTACAAGAAACCCACCCCAGAACAAAAGTATTACACAGGCTGAAAGTGAAGGACTGGAAACAAATATTCCAAGCAAACAGACAAGCAAAAAAAGCCAGGGTAGCAACACTTACATCTGACAAAATAGGCTTCAAAACAAACACCATAAAAAGAGACCCAGAAGGATGTTTCATAGTACTCAAGGGAAGAATCCATCAAGAAGACACAAACATTGTAAATATATATGCACCCAAAATAGGAGCACCCAAGTGCATAAGGAAAATTTTGGAAGACTTCAAGAAAGATATAGACAACAACAGTTATAGTAGGGGATTTTAACCCCCCACTGTCAAAAATGGACAGATCTTCCAAACAAAATAACGACAAGGATATTGTGGCATTGAACAATGCACTAGACCAAATGGACTTAACTGATATATATATATAGAACTTTTCATCCAAAAGAAGCAAAATACACATTCTTTTAAAATACACATGGAACATTTTCAAAGATGGGCCACATGATGGACACAAAACAAGCCTCAACAAATTCAAGAAAATTGAAATCATATAGAGAATCTTCTCAGACCAAAAGGGCCTGAAACCAGGAATTGACCCAAAAGAAAAAAACTCAAAAACACTCAAATTCATGGAGATTGAATAGCATGCTATTAAACAATGAATAGGTTAAGAATGACATCAAGAAAGAAATAAAAAAAGTTTCTGGAAACAAATGAAAATGAACTCACAATAGTCCAAAACTTATGGAACACAGCAAAGGCAGTCCTGAGAGGGAAGTTCATAGCAATACAAGCCTACCTAAAAAAGATAGAAACATTTCAAATAAACAGCTGAACCCTTCACCTACAAGAACTGGAGGAACAACAACAAAGACAGCCCAGAGCAAGTAGAAGGAAGGAAATAACCAGGATCAGAGCAGAATTAAATGACACAGAGACTAAAAGCACAATTGTAAGGATCAACGAATCCAGGAGTTGGTTCTTTGAAAAGATAAACAAAATCAACAAGCCTTTAAGCAGACTCATCAAGAAAAAAAGAGAGAGGACCCAAATAAACACAATCAGAAATAAAAGAGGAGAAATTACAACAGACGCCACAGAAATACAAAGGATTGTAAGAAATTACTACAAAGAACTGTATGCCAAGAAATTTGAAAACCTAGGTGAAATGGACACATTTCTAGAAAAATGTAATCTTCCAAAACTGAATGAAGAAGAAGCAGAAAGCCTGAACAGACCAATAACACCTGATGAAATTGAAGCTGTAATCAAAAAACTCCAAGCACACAAAAGCCATAAACTGGAAAGTTTCACAGGAGAGTTTACAAAACATTTAAGGGAGAGCTAACCCCTATCATTCACAGACTTTTAAAAAAAAATCCAAGAAGAGGGAAGACTTCCAAACTCTTTTTATGAGACCAGCATCATCCTCAACCCAAAACCAGATAAAGACACAACAAAGAAAGAAAACTTCAGGCCAATATCGCTGATGAACATAGATGCTAAAATCCTCAACAAGATATGGGCAGACCGCATCCAGCAATACGTTAAAAAGATCATACACAATGATCAAGTGGGACTCATCCCAGGGATGGAAGGATGGTACAATATTCACAAATTGATAAGCGAAATACATCACATACACAAAAGGAATTACAAAAATCACATGATCATATCAATAGATGAAGAAAAAGCATTTGATAAAGTACAGCACCCATTTTTGATAAAAAGCACTTAGCAAAATGGAAATAGAGGGAGCATTCCTCAACATAATAAAGGCCATATATGAGAGACCTACAGCTAACATCATACTCAATGGACAAAAACTTAAAGCTTTCCCACTAAGATCCAGAACAAGACAAGGATGTCTGCTTTCACCACTTTTATTAAATAAACATAGTATTGGAAGTCCTAGCCACAGCAATCAGACAACAAAAAGAACTAAAAGGCATCCAAATTGGAAAGGAGGAAGCAAAACTGTCAGTTTGCAGATGACATGATAGTGTACTTAAAAAAACATACAGACTCCACCAAAAAACTACTTGATCTAATAAGTGAATTTGGCAAAACAGCAGGATACAAAGTCAATACTCAGAAATCAAAGGCATTTTTGTTTACGAACAATGAAATATCAGAAACAGAAATCAGGGGGAAAATCCCATTTGATATAACAATGAGAAAAATAAAATACCTTGGAATAAACCTAACCAAGGAGGTAAAAGACCTGTGCTCAGAAAACTACACAACACTGAAGAAAGAAATTAAGAAAGACACAAAAACAAATGGAAGCATGTACCATGTTCAAGGACTGGAAGAATTAACTACATCAAAATGTCTATACTACCCAAAGCAATTTATAGATTCAATGAAAACCCTATTAAAATAGCAGTGACATATTTCACAGACACAAAACGAGCACTTCAAAAATTTATATGGAACCATAAATGACACTGAATAGCTGTAGCAATTTTCAGAAAGAAGAACAAAGTAGGTGGGAATCACCATACCTGACATCAAACTATATTACAAGGCCCCAGTAATCAAAACAGCCTGGTACTGGCATAAGAACAGATACATAGATCAATAAAACAGAATAGAGAGCCCAGGAATAAACCCAAGTCTCTATGGTCAATTAATATTCAACAAAGTGTTCAGAAACATAGAATGGAATCAAAATAGCCTCTTCAACAAACAGTGTTGGGAGATCTGGACAGCTACATGCAAGAAAATGAAACTTGCACCAACTTACACCATAACCAAAAATAAACTCAAGGTGGATAAAAGACTTAAATATAAGTCATGATACCATAAAAGTCCTAGAGGAGAATATAGGCAAGAAAATCTCAGATATTCCACATAGCAATATTTTGACTGGTATGTCCCCTAGAGCAAGGGACATAGAGGAAAGAATAAACAAATGGGACCTCATCAAATTAAAAAGCTTCTGCCTGGCTAAAGAAAACATTAGCAAAATGAAAAAGGAACCAGCTGTATGGGAAAATATATTTGCCAATGATATCTTGGACAAGGCTTTGATCTCCAAAATATATAAAGAACTCACACAACTCCACTCCAGGAAGACTAAGAATCCAATTAAAAAATGAGCAAAAGACCTGAACAGACATTTCTCCAAGGAGGACATACACAGGCCCAGAGACAAATGAAAGGATGCTCAGCATCACTAGTCATCAGAGAGATGCAAATTAAAACCACAATGAGATACCACTTCACACAGGTCAGAATGACCATCATAAACAAATCGACAAACAATAAGTACTAGCAGGGTTGTGGAGAAAAGGGAACCCTAATGCACTGTTGGTGGAAATTCAAACTAGTGTGTCCTCTGTTAAAACAATATGGAATTTCCTCAAGTAACTAGAAATGGAATTGCTTTTTGACCCAGCAATTCCACTGCTGCGTTTATACCCTAAGGATCCTGAAACACTAATTCAAAAGAACCTATGCACCCCAATGTTCATAGCAACACAATATACAATAGCCAAGTGCTGGAAGCAGACTAGGTGCCCATCGGTAAATGAGTGGATCAATAAACTATGGTACATTTACATCATGGAAAGAATGAAGGAGCTCCTACCCTTCGCGACAACATGGGTGGAACTGGATGGTATTATGCTAAGTGAAGTAAGCCAAGCGCTGAAAGACAAATACCATATGATCTCACATATAAGTGGAACCTAATTAACAAAACTGGCAAGCAAAATATAGCCAGGGACATTGAAATCGACAACAAAATGACAGTAACCAGAGGGGAGGGGAGAGGAAAATAACATAGGAAAGCAGGAAATGGGACATAAATGAACATGAATGAGGGACCTCTGGACACAGCCAACGTGGGGTGGGATTGAGGGTGGGAGGTGGGCGTGGGTAGTACAGGGGAAAGTAGTGGTGGGAAAATGGAGACAACTGTATTTGAACATCAATTAAAAAAAGTGAAAAAAGAGAAAAAGAAAAATGTATTAAAAATAAATAATTTTTTTAAAAAGAAAAGAAAAAGGACCTTGCACCTCAATTGCACTGGTCAAAATTCACGTTGAGCCATTGTTACTCACAAAGACCAACTCCAATGTTTAAAATTGAGTGAAGATTATGGTCCAGCTATTGACATAGAAGCCTCTGAGGAAGATTCTTCTTTGTCTGTTAAATACTTATTTGAGCCTGGGACAGTGATTTGAAGCTGAAATTGAGGTATCACCTGATTAATCATTTGACACATGTCAAATTGCTGAGCTTGGAATAACATTTTGCAAGTGATAGGAAACCTGGCAAGTCTCAGTGACTGCTATCCTCCATCAGTCTACTTCAGGGACCCCATACAGCCTACACTATTATTTTGGCCTTATCATTAGCTTACAGTGGATGAGGAGCCATGATAATAGGTAAGGTTCTTATTCATTAATTTTTTTAAATGAACACCAATCCTCCAGCCCTCCTGTCTATGACACACTGCTTCTATGTGGAGCTTATGACATTAAATTTTTATGTGGCGGAACTGTTGAGGTCCCAAGGAACACCTCACCCTCTTGGTTAAGAATGAAGTCTTTCCTGAATGGAAGGTCATGCTCTGGCAAAGGAAGTGGAAAATTGTGAATTTATCATTGTGCAATATTGGCCTAATGAAAGATACCTATGGATGAGGCAAATAGGGAACAGGGATCAAGTGGGACAGCTGGTACCTGTGGTCAGGTTTCACAGCTCATGTAGGGAGTCTCTATGTTGGCAAAACTTGTTTTGTTTTTTTTTATTGAATGAGTCAGCAAAATTTTTTACAACCAAATGCTTGAAAAGGATGTGTGTTGTTGATTAAATAAAATAAGAAAATGTTTTGAAAGTTTTTAAATGCTATTCAATTCGCTTGAATAGTTGCATAATGTAATATGTGGATCTTTCAGCAAAGTTAACACCATTATACAGAATCATACAAATTATTTTTAAATATACCAGATGAATACAAAGTATAAAGAATAATAATAAACATCTATGTAATCAGCACCTAGTTTAACAAATAAAAATTACCTTTACTTAAAATTTTTAGAGTATACTTGCTGACTTCAACAAAATATAGCCAAAGTCCCTGTGACCACTCTTTGAGAGTTTTCCCTACACCCAGATATAACAACTACCCTGAATTTGGTGCTTACCATTCCAATGCATTCTTTTTATACTTTTACTGTGATTGATTGTGATGCATGTTTTTAAATTTTAAAGTAGCATGTTATATGTATTCCCTCATAACTTTCTTTTGCACAATATTATGTTTAAAAATTCATTAATGTTTGTTCATGATGCTTTAGTTTGTTTTCTTTTGGCAGAGGGAATATGACCTTTACTGAGTTTATCCCCAGGGTAAAAATAATGTCTATACAAAATCAAATGTTTGTTACTGTAACTTTTACATCACAATTAAAATCCAAACGGTTTTTTAAAAACAGTGAACTCAATCAAAACCCATTACTTCAGAATCAATAGCTTCTTTGAAACCACAGTAACACTAAAATGTGGTTGATTCAAATGCAGAAATTTGGTTAGTTGGAAAGCTAATTAAACTTCCAACTTGCTCAAACAGAATTATAAAAAGGCAAAATTGTGTTTTTCACAGAGATACAGTCCACTGGAATCACCAACACTGGACAGCTGTTAGAGTATTTAGAGTCCTGAGATAAGAAATCCTGGCATCCTTTGGTCAGTCTTCTGTTGTTCTTTCTTCCAAGAGATTTGTGGATGTGTGGAATGACACCACCACCAGCAATTGTAGCCTTGATGAGAGAGTTCAATTCTTCATCTCCGCAAAAAGCAAGTAGCAAATGAGGACAGGTAATACACTTTACCTTTAAGTCTTTTGATGTATGTCCTGCCAATTCAAGTACCTCTATGGTGAGGCACTCCAGAATGGCTGCACTGTAAACAGCCGCAGTGACGCCTACACGTCCCTGACTGGTCATCCTAGATTTCAGGTGCAGACGAATACAGCCCACTGGAAATGCAAACCACCTCTCTGGGAGTGGGGAAACCACCTTTGTCTTATCCTTTCCAAAGTCTTTCCCAGACTTATCACCAGCCATTTCAAGTTCTGTGGAGGCTCAAACAAGCAAGGCAGAGAAAGGACTAGTCAGTTACACACCCAGCAAAATCCCACTGCCTGTTCTGATGCACAATGATTCAAACTGCCTCTAATGTGTTTTCACTGCTGTATAATATTTCTCTATATGAATAAACTATAATGGTGGATATTTGAGTTTTTTTCTTTGTTTTGCTTTCTTTGTGTAAAAGAAAGTTGAAATGCATGTCTCCTTGAGCACATATTCGAAGAGACTTTTAGTCCCTCTGCCTAAAAGCAGAATTACATTGTTATCAGGTGGAGGCCTCATCAAGAGTATCAGATATTATGGAATCATTTTCCAATTGATTGAAGTAATTGTCACTACTGTTGCCTCATCAGGTGCTAGCACCTGATATTGTCAGACTTCCATTTTTGCTGATTTTCTTCATGTGAAATGAACTCTTATGGTGATTTTAATTTGTATTTCTCTGATATTTTATTAGTTTACTGGGAATTTGGTTTTCCTTTCCTGTGAGTTACTTGTCAACTCTGCAGTCCAGTTTTTAATTGAGTTATTTGTCTTTTCAATTGTAATTTATGGAACATCTACATATATTTATTCTTTATTCTAATACAAGTATATATATTACAAATATCTTCTCCCAACCTATGATGAAACTTTTCTTTTTTCAGGGAATTTTTTAGATAAAAATTATTTTACTTTAATGTAGTTAAATTTACCAATATTATCTTTTACAGTTTGTCTTTTTTTGTGTCTTCAAACAAGGTGCAAAGTGGTGTAGCTACAGTATACTATAATTTGTGGGAAAGGTGGGTGGGGAAGAAGATAAATTGTATTTTGTATACATATGAAGAAAATTTGAAAATATGTAAAGAAACTATTAACTGTAGCTATTTGGGGTAGAGGGTAGTTGTGCAGGGTTTGTGCAGGGGCAGAACTAAGTGGGCAATCTAGGAACAAATAAATAAATCTAGTTACAACATAGTAACTAGATTACAATTTAGTAACAAATAATGAAGTCAGAAGCAAGACTTTCTTTTCAACAAATGGGCAGGGTGAGTACTGTCCTGCTAGAAATTTCTCTCACCAGTTGTTGCAAAATGACATTTACTTGGAGCAAGTCTGGAAAGTTTTTGGATTTTATTGCCAAGATTCAAGTAGAAGTCCTGCCAATTATCTTTGTGGTCTCAGGATACCACAAGAGGATTCCCGTAAATTTCCAGTGGGTCTGAAATTCAAGGAAAATGTGTATTGGTTGCTGATCCCAATATATAAGGAAAAACAGATTAATAGCAAGCAGCTGTTTAAATGGATAGGAATGATATTTCCTTATTGTGATAGGCATGGTTCTAAAACAGGAGCTTTATTAATAGCTTGACTTCATTAGACCTGTTGACCCCAAGAAGGACTCCTTGTGATTAACTGGGTCCAAATTTATAATCAGAGCCTAGCAACTATTGCTTACAGGAAGCCACTCACACAATCTGCATTTCAGAGGAAAGCCACAAACTGGGCTACTAAGCCTCCTGCATTGTGATCCTGCAGTTTGAACCAACCCTTATAAAAGAGTTCCTGGAATTGTATTTCTATCAAGGGACTGAGATGAGCACCCTCCAATTGGAGCTGTGCAGCTATATCCTCATTTCCATCTTTACTGACCAAAGTGGCTCCATAATGACCATCAGGACATATGATTCCAACCAATCAGGACAGTGCAATTTGGACCAATCAAACTGCAAATTTGAATTCTTCATTTGTATAAAAATGGACCAATCAGGGATCAAAGCAAGTCCTTTCTCTTCATATGTGAGCCTCCCCCATTGTCTTGAGGGAGCTTACATTTAGTTTCCACTGCAGGCTGCATCTTCCTAGTTTGCCAACTGTTCACCTGAATAAAGTATCTCTTTTTATTACACCCCATGCTAGGGATTTGTGTTGGTGGCAGCAACCTTTTATTGACAGACCCCTCTCCACAAAGTTTGAGCAATGTCTTCTGGGAATGCAACTTGATTTGACCTATCCAGTCAGGTCTATGAATGAATTGCCCTTAACATCTTATAGTAATTTAACACATTATCCATCATATAGATATTTCACCAATGCATAATCATTAGTGACCAGACATCTCTTAGGCCTATCTATTCATATTTCATGTGGGAAGGGTCCTAGTCTTCTGTTTCTTATAACACTCATGTGCATTCAAATTAGACAGAACATCTGGCCACTGTACTTTGGATAAATAAACTGGCATGATCCTTGGCCAGTTTGATTTTTTTTAAGTTCTACGTTGATGAGCTAGGTGCATTAAAATAAAATAAAATAACACCATATTAGTCTCCAAGAATTATGAATGTAGGATCTGATTTTGGAGAAGAGCAGTATTTGATAGAATTGCCAGAGGAATAGTCAGTTGATAAAGAACCAAAACACCTGTGGATAATTGCCACAGCCGTGGCTGTGTTATTAACCAAACTAACTATTTTTTAACAACCAAAACAGAAAGTAAGAAAGAACTTGAGAAATGTTCATTTGTCCAGAAGTGAGAAACTCCTGTTTTTACAATTAATAAAGTACTCAAAACATAGCCACAGTCCATCTACATGTTAATTTTTGAAATGAGTAACCACTCTGGAGAAGCAATGTTTGCAACCTATGCAAAATGCATGAAAACAGTGAGACTCAACTGTCTCACCATGAGCATAGACCACAAAACAAGAGATGAATTTTCATTTCTCTCAGCTACCTCAGTTTTACATTTTTTTTTTAAATTTCAAGATACCTTTGCAAAGGAAAAACACTTCTCCTGTGTGTTCCTCCTTTACTCTCACACTACTACCACATTCACAATACTTCACTTCTGACACCGAATGTGTGAGTTTTCCACAAGTCAAGCAAGTCTTCTTGATACCTACCATCTGGTGTCCTACAATTCGATTCAGTTTTGATACTACCTACCTGGCGATAGCATCAGATCCCACAGATTAAGGTCTCAGTCCCACAAGACTGCTGCCACTTTAGACATCAATCACAAGTCCCCAGGTTGTCACCTGTACTTCTAACCAAATCGCTATAAATTGGGGTTTCCTTGATCCTTTCTTGAGTTCAATAATTTGCTAGAACAGCTCACAGAACTCAGGGAAATACTTATGTTTGCCAGTTTATTGTATCATAAAGGAAATCATAAAGGATACACATAAATAAACAGATGAAGAAGAACACAGGGTGAAGTCTGGGAGGATCTCAAGCACAGGAGCTTGTCCCCATGGAGTTGGGGTGCTGTATCCTCCTCATACATGTAGATATTCATCAGCCCAGAAGCTCTCTGAACCCAATGTTATTGGGATTTTTATGATCAATTATTAACTCCATTCCAAGGCTTTTCTGGAAAATGGCATAGGGAGGCTGAAAATGTCAAGCTTCTAATTATGGCTTGGTCTTTTTGTGAGCAGCCTCCCATCTAGGAGCCCACCAAGAATTGCTTCATTAGAACAAAAGACATTTCTATCACCCAGAAAGTTCCAAGGGATTTAGGAATCTTGTCAAATACCAGGGTTAAAGACCAAACATTAGAACAAAAGATGCAGCTAGTGGAAATTACAAGGCTTTCAGGAGCTCTGTGCCATCAACTGGGGCAGAGACTATATATATATAGTCTCTGATATATATATATCTCTTTCCAGATGGTATCCAGTCCTGTAATATGAAAAATAAAGACATTTATTGAAGAAGATACAAGATACAAGAAACATTGTTCATAGGCAATAATGCCTCAGTCACCTTCAAAGTAGGCTGGAGACCTCACACAGTTCTCCCAATTGCCATCAGCTGTCCCGTCATATTTTCCTGAATCTCATTGAAGTTCTGAAATTTCTTCCCTTTCAAAGGTGATTTTACTTTTAGGGAAATCCGTAAGTCACAGGGTGCCAAATCAGAGCTGTAGTGGGGCTGAGTCACCTGGGTGATTTGATGTTTCACCAAAAAACTCCGCATGAGACATGATGCATGAGCAGGCGCATTGTCATGATGAAGCTGCCAATCACCAGTTGCCCATATCTGTGGCCTTCTGAATCATCTGGATAGTTTCTGCCAAGGAATGTTTAAGCTTAACACAAAATTTGGTGCAGACTCGTTGCTCTACTCACTCAGTCATTTTGAATGCAATGGCCACACAGTGGTGTCTACTCAATGGTGTCTACTCAAGGGTGTCTACTGCTCACTCAGTGGTGTCTACTGCCTCCACAGATCTGTATAGTGAAGTAATCATTGTTCATGCATGTGCATTCCAGTCTACTCTCCTTGGAAGCCAGGTTACATCGATGTCATGCAAACCATTCTCATTGTATTAACAATTACTGGACTTTTTCCAGACAGACCTTGTATATTTCACAACTTTATTTTTTATTCTAACTTTTAAATCATTTTTTATTTTCAATTACAGTTGACCTACATTATTACGTTAATTTAAGGTGTATACCCCAGTGATTAGACATTACATAACTTAATAAGCGATCTCATATGGATAAATCTGGCACACATCTTACACCAAACATAATTTTAGACTATTATTGACTATATTCCCTGTGCTGTCATTACATCCCAAGGACTATTCTGTAACAATCAATTTGAATTTCTTAATCCTTTCACCTTTTCTTGCTCACTCCCCCAAGACCTCCATTCCATCTGACAACAGTCAAAACATTTTCTGTATCTATGATTCTGTTTCTGTTCTGCCTCTTTGTTTATTTTGGGCTTTTATGTTCAATTGTTAATAGATATGTAGTTATTGCCATTTTATTGTTCATATTTTTTATCATCTTCTTCTTAAAGAAGACCTTTCAACATTTCATATTGTACTGGTTTAGCTTTTTCTTGTCTGGGAAGCTCTTTATCAGTTCTTATATTTTAAATCATAGTTTTGCTGGATCAAGTAATCTTAGTTTTCATCACTTTGAATATTTCTTGCCACTTTCTTTGGCCTGCGAAGTTTCTTTTGAGAAATCACCTCACAGTCTCATGGGAGCTCCCTAGTAGGTACTACTTTTCTCTTATTGCTTTTAAGATTCTTTCTTTCTTTGTTTTTATATCTTTGGCATTTTAATTATGATGTATTTTGGTCTGGGCCTCTTTCGGTTCATCTTATTGCGGACTCTACACTCCCTGAACTTGTATGTCTATTTCCTTCACCAAGGTAGGGGAAGTTTTCTGTCATTATTTTTTTCAAATAGGTTTTAAATTTCTCTCTCTCCTCCTTCCAGCATTCCCATGATGTGAATGTTGGTACACTTGAAGTTGTCTCAGAGGCTCTTTACACTATCCTCATTTTTTTAATTCTTTTTTTCTTTTTGCTCTTCTGATTGGGTGTTTTTTGCTTCCTTATATTTAAAATTGCTGATTTGATTCTTGGTTTCATCCACTCTACTGTTGATTCCCTGTAAATTATCCTTTGTTTCCATTAGTGTATCATTTACTTCTGTCTGGTTCTTTTTTGTGCTGTGGATGTCTTCACTGAGTTCAGTGAGCATCCTTATAACCAGCGTTTTGAACTCTGCATCTAGTAAATTGCTTGTCTCCATTTTGTTTAGTTCTTTTTCTGGAGTATTGCTCTGTTTTTTCATTTGGGCCATGTTTCTTTGTCTCCTCATGTTGGCAACCTCCCTGTGTTTGTTTCTGTGTATTAGGTAGAGCTGCTATGTCTCCCAGGCTTAGTAGAGTGGACTAATGTAGTAGATGTTCTATAGGGTCCAGTGACATAGCCTCCCATATTGCCAAAGCTAGATATTCAAGGTGTGCCCCCATGTGGCCCGTATACCCTCCTCTTGTACGTGAGCCTTGGTTGCTGTTGGCACATCAATGGGAAGGATTTACCCAGGCTGATCAGCTGAAAGAACTGATTGTGACCCCTGACAACCAACCTCCCACCACCTTGGAGGATCAGCTGCACAGTGACCTAATCCACAGGGCAGAAATTCCTTCAGCAGGGTTCTGGTCAGCAGCCTACTGAGTCCATCCCTTGAGTGTATCACTTGTGGAGGTGCTTGAGTGGTAGTGCTTTAATGTGACCTGAGGCTGTCCACTAGGTGCGCTGGCTCTGGGGCCAAGGTCAGCCACTACCTGTGTCCTGTACAAGGCCGCCTGGCGTAAGCTACAAAGCGGTCTGCAGATGGCTGCTACTTGTGCTAGGCTTAGAGGTACCCAGGTGAGGCCAAGTTGTGAACCAAGACTGGCTGCCTCTTCAGTTGGGCCTCGGACCACTTAGTAAGAGGAGAGGTATGGAGCTTGCTCAGGTCAGATACTACTTGTTTAAGACAATTTAGGGAAATCTGAAGCATGAATCAAGGCAAGCCACTCATATGGAAAAGCCACTGGAAACAGCTTGGGAGGCCAGAAATTTGGGTGAGGCAGGACCTCAGGGAATCACCAGGGTGGGACAAACAGTGTGAGCCAGGTTGATATACTCTCCAATATAGTGCCTGTTGCTGGCTCTGGGGGCGAAGGCTTAGCAAAGGAAAAATGGGCTCTGGAATCACCTCTGTTTGGGAGTAAGTTACCCCTACAAACCTCATCATGATGCTAGACAATTCATTTCCTTCCTGTATGTGTCTAGTGCCTTTCAAGCTGCTGCCCCACTGCTGGAGCTCAGAGGGAGTGAGTCCAAGTAAGTCTGTGCACAGGCCCTTTAAGAGAAACTGCTTGGGACTCCAGAAGTTTTCATCTTCCTCAGCCTCAATCCCCACTGTTTTTTACAACCAGAAGTTATAGGTACTTCTCTTTCTGGTACTGCAACCCTGGGAAGAAGGTCCTTGTGTGGGGCTGGAATCCCATGCTCCTCAGGAGGGCCCTCCGAAGCTGATATATCACTCCTGATTTTGGCCACCACACATGAGTGTTGGACCAGCCCATTTTGCATCTCTGTCCTTCCTACCAGTCCTGATGTGGTTTCTTATTTAGTTCCCTAGTTGTAGGACTTCCAGTCAGTTCAATTTCTTGTGGTTCTGAATGATGGTTGTTCTGTAGTTTAGTTGTCATTTTGATGTTGTTGTAAGAGGAGGTGAGTGCTGTGCTTACCTATGCCATCACCTTGACCAGGAGTATTTCACAACTTCAGTATGATAGTTACATTATTTGATAGTCAAAACAATGTTTTAAATGATATTTATTTAAGCCTTTCATACTATGACTTACAAAACAAATCTTATCAAGTATTTTATAAGAAAATACGTTGACTGGACTTTCAGCCAAGATGGAGACATAGGTAGACACACTGTGCCTCCTCACACAACCAAAAGAAGGACAACAACAAATTTAAAAACAAAAAACAACCAGAACATACAGAAAATAGAACTGTATGGCAATCCAACAACCAAGGAGTTAAAGAAGAAGTATTCATCCAGACTGGTAGGAGAGATGGAGACAGCAGGCTGGGTGGAGGAGACTCAAGACAAGCCAGTGGCTGACAGACCGGACGAGGCAGTGGCTGGTGGACTGGGTGGTCCCACGTTTGCCTGCACATAAACCGGAGGAACAACCGGGGAGTGAGATAGACTGTGCAGCCCAGGGTCCCAGTGTGGGGGAAAAAGCCTCAAAGCCTCTGAGTGAAAATATGTATGGAGGTTGAGTCGGCAGGAGAAACTCCTAGCCCCACAGGAGAGTTCGTTGGAGAGACCCACAGGGTCCTAGAATGTACACAAACCCACCCACCCAAGAATCAGCACCAGAAGGGCCCAATTTGATTGTGGATAGTGGAGGAAGTGACTGACATCCAGCAGAGAGTGTAGCAAGTGACACTGTTACCTCTAGGTCCCCTCCCCAACGCACAGCATCACAATGCAGAGATATGGGTTGCCCTGCCCTAGTGAACACCTAAGGCTCCACCCCTTACTACGTAATAGATACCATGAGACTAAATAAATAAATAAATAAAATTGCCCAAATGAAAGAACGGATCAAATCTCCAGAAAAAATACAACTAAGCAACAAAGACATAGCCAACCTATCAGATGCACAGTTCAAAACACTGGTAATCAGGATGCTCACAGAACTGGTTGAATATGTTCACAAATTAGAGGAAAAAATGAAGGCTATGAAAAGTGAAATAAAGGGAAATATACAGGGAAACAACAGTGATGGGAAGGAAACTGGGACTCAAGTGAACGGTTTGGAGCAGAAGGAAGAAATAAACATTCAACCAGAACAGAATGAAGAAACAAGAATTCAAAAAATTGAGGAAAAGTTTAGGAACCTCCAGGACATCTTTAAACATTCCAACATCCGAACCATAGGGGTGCCAGAAGGAGAAGAGGAAGACCTAGAAATTGAAAACTTATTTGAACAAATAATTCAGGAGAACTTCCCCAAGCTGACAAAGGAAATAAACTTCCAGGAAGTCCAGGAAGCTCAGAGAGCCCCCAAAGAAGCTGGGCCCAAGGAAGCACACACGAAGGCACATCATAATTATATTACCCTAGATTAAAGATAAGGAGAGAATCTTAAAAGCAGCAAGAGGAAAGGACACAGTTACCTAAAAGGAGTTCCCATCAGACTATCAGCTGATTTCTCAAAAGAAACCTTGCAGGCAAGAAGGGGCTGGAAAGAAGTATTCCAAGTCGTGAAAGTCAAGGGCCTACATCTGAGAATACTGTATCTAGCAAAGCTATCATTTAGAATGGAAGGGCAGATAAAGTGCTTCCCAGATAAGGTCAAGGTAAAGGAATTTATCATCACCCAGCCCTTATTATATGAAACATTAAAGGGACTTATCCAAGAAAAAGGAGATCAAAAATATAAACAGTAAAATGACAACAAACTCACAGCTAACAACAACTGAACCTAAAAACAAAAACAAACTAAGCAAACAACTAAAACAGGAACAGAATCACAGTAATTAAGGTCACATGGAGGGTTATCAGCAGGGGAGTGGGAGAGGAAGAGAGGGGGAAAGGGTACAGAGAATATGTAGCATAAATGGTAGGTAGAAAATAGACAGGGGGAGGTTAAGAATAGTATAGGAAGTGTAGAAGCCAAAGAACTTATATGTATGACCCTTGGACATGCACTGAAGGGGGAGAATGCAGGTGGGAGGGGTTGTGCAGGGTGGAGGGGAATAAATAGGGGAAAATGGGACAACTGTAATAGCATAATCAATATAATATATTTTAAAGAAAGAAAAAGAAAATACATTGACTGATTTTATTATCTTAATGTGAATGCTATGCAGAAGAAATATGCTAATATGTAGACTAGTATATAGAGATTAAAAACACACATTTTAATTTGTTTAAAAGTTGCCAAAGATATATTCACTAATGAATTCGATATTATTTTACTCCAAAGACAAGTAAGAAACTTAGAAAATATATTTAATTAATATTCTGAGGCAATGCAATAACTTAATATTGAGAAATTACCAGAAAAAAACAGTAACACCTTAAAACTTTACACAGATAGTATAAATGGATTAACTCTGCACATCCACATAATGTGCAAAATTGCCTAAGGTTTATATAAATAAACAATTTATATAGATACCACTCATTAAAATTAGGACTCAATGTGTTTGTATACTTCTAAATAATAGAGTAGGTATTTAACCTACAAGACAAGTATAAGGCATTTAGAAAGTTTCATATAATCTAGTTTTTTGTTAAAACATAAATACAATGTTTTGAATTAATTAATGTACCATGTTTGCATTTTTTCATGTTGTGACAAACATAAGAAAAAGACGTAGCCATAATTTTACCCCAAATCCACAAAATAATTTTATTTATTACAAAATTCATTTGGTTGGAAATATAAGTAAAATTGAATTTAAATTTAGTTTTCTTGGTTTTATTTTAACAAGTAATATAAAATTTTCAGAGGCTTGGTACAAAACAATTTCTTCCAGACTTTTAAAATTATAACTAATTTTTTCATCATTTTTACAAAACAAAGAGAATTAGGCCAGAGTCTCTTGCATTTATTTGTAATCAAATTTAGATAGATTTCCCCCCACTCCACCTTGAAAGTCTTTGAGATCCCTAGAGATTTGCTATACGCCAGTGGCCGTCTTGTACTGACCTTCTTTCTCCATTTGAAAAGCAGTTCCTGGCTTGCCTCCGGGAGCTGGTACACACTGAATGTCTGCCATGGGATGCCAAAATATCATGCAACTCAAACTGCACATCAAAAACTGGGTGTTTATCTGAACCACAAAGTATAAAATTAAATGTGTTTCACATCAATTCATTATAAATCAGAAGTGAAATATACAAGCCTGGGCCTGAGCAGGTGTGGAATGTACAAGTAAGTTGCATAAGCACATGGCATGGTACCTGCTCCAAATGCTTTTCCATCTCTTTCCTTACTCCACATCTACAGCCTCATAGTGAGCTCCCTATGAACAATCACTAGAGGAAAAGAAGGTATTGGCCTCTATCTGCTCACTATGCTAGCTCCAAACAGAAAAGCATCCCTTCTCCACTACAGCCCCACTCAGTAGTAGCTTCAAAGTCAGAAAATTTCTCCAGTGGGCAAAACTTCAAGCTGCATATCTAGGTATCCACTTTATTTGGAAGGAGGTAGATTGAAGTATGTGCCTAGATCAATGAAGCAGCATCTCACAGTGTATGACCCAGTGTGTGATCATATTGGGTTGTACACTGTGATCAGACACTTAAAAGAAAAACAACTTAAAGAAGTCTAGGAAAGCATATTGTGAAACTGTCAAGAGTGTGGAGGTATTTGTGTCCTATGTAAATGTCCTTTAAAATACTGAAGTTCCCTAATTTCCCTAAGCTCAGGGTTCCTCAGCTGTGACACAAACCTACTGTATGCAGAGCATCCACCGGGGCTTCTCTGCATCATCCAATAGGACTTGGAGGCAAAGGGAACCGAGGCAAACATGAAGTTCTTGCTACCTACCTGCTGGGCCATGAGTAACAAAGTTCTTTGTCTCTGAACCAGGAGTCTTGTGTCTTTTGTCAGCATCCATGAAACAGTGACAGGCAAACTTCTCAGCTTGTAAGTGGGATAAAATCACAGATTCTTCACAGATGTTGACAGTTTTGGCAATAAGGATAAATGCTGACAGAGATATGGTTTCTGGAAGAGGAAAGAACAAGGGCTTTTTGTGGGCCAGATTAGGAGATACTGGGACTTCTTGGGATCCAGTAGTAAATGCTCTCATCCAAGTGATAGGCAAAAGCTGCGGAATGAAGGTCCCCACTATTCTACCTGTTAATCGAAGCAAGCTGTCCAAATAGTGTTGTTTGTTATTCATTTACCTGAGTGGAAGGAGGAAAGGATGTTACTGTGACAATGCAAAAACATCCCCACAGCACCAGCCATAAGACATAAAGTAATGGTCACTGAGTCAACATATCCCCAAATCTAAAAGTAATGGTGTCAGTATTGAGGAAATAGAGCCTCAGGCAGACCGAAATCAGAAGTTTGTTTACTTTAGACTGGGACACCACTAGTCACATGAAACTGAAAGCAAGTGCAAAGCCTTGTTTACTAGCACATAGACACACTCAAGAGGTTGGTTAAGTCATTGCCCTCTGCTCCAGAGAGAAACACTGTCTTTACCTTCCAAGGGGATTCTAGGCTGAACTACTTTATATTAGTTGTTTCTAGGAAATGTCTGTGAGGTAACATTAAGCTAATGTTTGAGTGACAACAGCCTGATAACTGAAGATCAAGTGGTAAGCATTCCAGTCAGAAAATAAACACATAATGCAAGGACCCTTCATTGAAAAGGAGCATGGCATGTCCCAGAAACAGATAAAAGGACTGACTGTAAGGGTTAAAAAAAGAAAGGAATCAAGATAATGCTTATGTTTTTTAGCCAGTAGGTGGATGGTGATACTATTTAACGAAACATGATCACCAGGAAAGAAGCAGATTTGGTCAGGGAATCAGTTTTGTTTGGCCACATTACATTTGAAATGTCTCTTAGATGTCTTTGTGAAGATAGCAACCAGGCACATAGATTTATGAATCTAGAGTTTTGGGAAGAAGTCAAGACAAGCAATAGAGATTTGAGAGTACTTGGCATATAACTAACATTTATTGGGTGTTTATTATGTGCCAGTCACCATCTAAACAGATTATGAATATTTTCTTATAATCTGAACATCCATATAGGGATGACTGTGTTATTTTCATTTTTAAGATAAAGAAACATAGAAAATTTCTCCAAGGGTCACTCAGCTACTGGAGGTAAAGCCAGAAGAAAAGCCCTGGTAGTCTGACTTCAGAGCTCAAGCTCATTACCACTATGCTATGCTAGCTGGTATATGATTTTATTTAAAGAAGGCCATGGGACAAGATGAGGTCACCCAGGGACAGTGCATAAAGAGAAATGGGCACTGAAGTATTGTAGCATTTATTTATGTCCTTTTAGAATTTACAATTCTGTCTGGTTCTGTACTAAAAAGAAAAAATACTAATTTATTAATTTGTTTGTTTTTAGTCTTTTTAAAAAGATTTTCTTTATTTCTTTTCAGAGGGCGGGGGGAGGGAGGGAGAAAGAGAGAGAAACACTGATGTGTGAGAGAACATCAATCAGTTGTCTCTTGCATTCCCCCCAACTGGGGACTTGTCCAGCAACCCAGGCATGTGCCCTGACAAGGAATCAAAGAGGCTACTTTTGGGGTTTACAGGCCAGTGCTCAATTCACTGAGCCACACCAGCCAGTGATTAACTAATTAGTTTGATCTGCCTCATCAGGAATGTGCCTGTACAAATGCCGAAACCAAGATCCCAAACTAGATCTACCAGTTGTTAGACATTAATAAAAAAGCATTCTTATTTATAATTGCTCTCTTGTTTGTATGGCTGGTTTGAGTCCATCCCCAAACATTATTTCCCTTTGATTAATTAATAAAAATAGAATGTCCAGACCTGTAGTGACCTACCAAGATGCTAACACTCTGTGCATCCTATCTGAAGCACCCAGGTGGCTTTCCTGGGCATCTCTTTAGACACAATATGTGTCATACCAGGAATTCTGGAATGAAGGTTTTCCATGTGGTTTGTTGAAAAATCAAGGTTAAATAATATTCCAAACTGAAAATGCTTAACTCAGAATTTTCCTCAAACAGTACATACTGTTTCAGCAACTATTGCTATAAGCTTTGTCCAGGCAAAGACTGCTCTCAGGACAAACCATGGCAGCTGAGGAGCTGCGTGTACCAGGTATGGGCTCTGTGGTCTAAACATGAGGGAGTTCCACAAAGCCCCTCCTTTTTCAGTTTTGAATAGTAGGTGTGTATATCAGCACATTAGATGCTCCACTTCTTCTCCTATTCTCTTTTTATTTTTATTTAAAAAAATTGTTTTAATTACTTTATTGTTGTTCAACTACAGTTGTCTGCATTTTCTCCCCACCACTCATCCCATCCCTGCCAAACCCACCTCCCTCCCTTGCTTCCACCCTCCCCCTTGGTTTTGTCCTTCTGTCCTTTATAGCAGTTCTTGAAAACCCTTCTCCCCACTGTCCCCTCCCCACTCCCCTTTGGCTATTGTTAGATTGTTCTTAATTTCAATATCTCTGCTTATATTTTGTTTGCTTTTTTCTTTTGTTGATTATGTTCCAGTTAAAGGTGAGATCATATGGTATTTGTCCCTCACTGCCTGGCTTATTTCACTTAGCATAGTGCTCTCCAGTTCCATCCATGCTGTTGTTGCAAAGGGTAGGAACTCCTTTCTCTCTGCTGCATAAAATTCCGTTGTGTAAATGTACCTTAGTTTTTTGATCCATTCATTTACTGATGGGCACCTAGGTTGCTTCCAGTACTTGACTATTGTAAATTGTGCTGCTATGAACATTGGGGTTCATAGGTTTTTTTGGATTGGCATTTCAGGGCTCTTAGGGTATAATCCCAGCAGCGGAATTGCTGGGTCAGAGGGCAGTTCCATTTTTAGTTTTCTGAGGAAATTCCATACTGTTTTCCACAGTGGCGGCACCAATCTGCATTCCCACCAACAGTGTACTATGGTTCCCTTTTTTCCGCATCTTCTCCAACACTTCTTTCTTGATTTGTTTATGATGGCCATTCTGACTGGTGTGAAGTGGTATCTCATTGTGGTTTTAATTTGCATCTCTCTGATGGCTAGTGATGCTGAGCATCTTTTCATGTCTCTGGGCACTCTGTATGACCTCCTTGGAGAAGTGTCTGTTCAAGTCTTTTGCCCAGTTGTTAATTGGGTTTTTTGTCTTCCTGGAGTGGAGTCATGTGAGTTCTTTATATATTTTGGAGATCAAATCCTCATCCGCGGTATCATTGGCAAATATGTTTTCCCATATAGTTGGTTTTCTTTTCATTTTAACCCTGTTTTCTTTAGCCATGCAGAAGCTTTTTATTTTGATGAGGTCCCATTTGTTTATTCTTTCCTTTATGTCCCTTCCTTTTGGGGACATATCAGTGAAGATGTTGCTGCACGTAATGTCTGAGATTTTCCTGCTGATGTTTTCCTCTAGGACTTTTATGGTGTCACAACTTATATTTAAATCTTTTATCCACCTTGAATTTATTTTTGTGTATGGTGTAAGTTGGTGATTGCGTTTCATTTTTTTTCCATGTAGTGGTCCACATCTCCCAACACCATTTGTTTAAGAGGCTATTTTTACTCCATTTTGCTTCTTCCCCCTTTGTCAAATATTCGTTGACCACAAAGACTTGGGTTTATTTCTGAGCTCTCTGTTCTGTTCCATTGGTCTATGTGTCTGTTCTTATGCCAGTACCAGGCTGTTTTAATTACAGTGGCCTTGTAATACAGTTTGATATCAGGTATTGTGATCCCTCCTGCTTGGTTCTTCTTTCTCAAAATTGCTGCAGCTATTCGGGGTCATTTATGGTTCCATATAAATTTCTGAAATGTTTGTCTATATCTGTGAAATATGTCATGGGTACTTTAATAGGGATTGCATTGAATCTATAAATTGCTTTGGGTAGTGTAGCCACTTTGAGGATGTTAATACTCCCAGTCCATGAGCATGGTACATGCTTCCATTGTTTGTGCATTCCTTAATTTCCTTCTTCAGTGTTGTATAGTTTTCTGAGTACAGGTCTTTTACCTCCTTGGTTTGGTTTATTCCAAGATATATTATTTTTCTCATTGCTATATTAAATGGGATTTTTCCCCTGATTTCTGTTTCTGATATTTCATTGTTAGTAAACAAAAATGCCTTTGATTTCTGAGTATTGACTTCGTATTTAGCTGTTTTGCCAAATTCACTTATTAGATCAAATAGTTTTTTGGTGGAGTCTGTAGGGTTTTTTATGTACACTACATGTTGTCGGCAAACAATGACAATTTTGCTTCTTCCTTTCCAATTTGGATGACTTTTAGTTCTTTCTGTTATCTTATTACTGTGGATAGGACTTCCAATACTATGTTGAATAGGAGTGGTGAAAGTGGACATCCTTGTCTTGTTCCTGGTCTTAGTGGGGAAGCTCTAAGTTTTTGTCCACTGAGTATGATGTTGGCTGTAGGTCTCTCATATATGGCCTTTATTATGTTGAGGAAAGCTCCCTTTATTCCCACTTTGCTGAGTGTTTTTATTATAAATGGGTGCTGTACCTTATCAAATGCTTTTTCTGCATTTATTGATATGATCGTGTGATTTTTGTCTTTCATTTTGTTTATGTGATGTATTATATTTATCGATTTGTGAATATTGTACCTTCCTTCCATTCCTGGGATGAATCCCACTTGATCATGGTGTATGATCTTTTTAACGTATTCCTGGATGTGGTCTGCCAATATTTTGTTGAGGATTTAGCATCTATGTTCATCAGCGATATTGGCCTGAAGTTTTCTTTCTTTGTTGTGTCTTTATCTGGTTTTGGGTTGAGGATGATGCTGGCTTCATAAAAAGAGTTTGGGAGTCTTCCACCTTCTCGAATTTTTTGGAATAATCTGGATGGAGGTTAGCTCTCCCTTAAATACTTTGTAAAATTCTCCTGTGAAACTGTCTGGTCCAGGGCTTTTGTTTGTCAGAAGCTTTTTGAATACTGTTTCAAATCATCAGCTGTTACTGGTCTGTTCAGGTTTTCTGCTTCTTCTTCATTCAGTTTTGGAAGATTATATTTTTCTGGAAATTTGTCCATTTCACCTAGGTTTTCAAATTTCTTGGCATACAGTTCTTTGTAGTAATTTCTTACAATCCTTTGTATTTCTGTAGTATCAGTTGTAATCTCTCCTCTTTCATTTCTGATTGTGTTTATTTGGGTCCTCTCTCTTTTTTTCTTGGTGAGCCTGCTTAAAGGCTTGTCCATTTTGTTTATCTTTTCAAACAATCTGCTCCTGGATGTATTGACCATTAGAATTGTGCTTTTAGTCTCTATGTCATTTAATTCTGCTCTAACCCTGGTTATTTCCTTCTTTTACATGCTCTGGGCTATCTTTGTTGTTCCTCCAGTTCTTGTAGGTGAAGGGTTCAGTTGCTTATTTGAAATGTTTCTATTTTTTTTAGGTAGACCTGTATCGCTATGAACTGTCCTCTCAGGACTACCTTCATTGTGTCCCATAAGTTTTGGACTATTGTGAGTTCATTTTCATTTGTTTCCAGAAACTTTTTTATTTCTTTCTTGATGTCATTATTAACCCATTCATTGTTTAATAGCATGCTATTCAGTCTCCATGAATTTGAATGTTTTGATTTTTTTTCTTTCGGGTCAATTCCCGGTTTCAGGCCCTTTTGGTCTGAGAAGATTCTTTATATGATTTCAATTTTCTTGAATTTGTTGAGGCTTGTTTTGTGTCCTATCATGTGGTCCATCTTTGAGAATGTTCCATGTGCATTTGAAAAGAATGTGTATTTTGCTTCTTTGGGATGAAAAGCTCTATATATATCAGTTTGGTCCATTTGGTCTAGTGCATTGTTCAATGCCACAATATTTTTGTTGATATTTTGTTTGGAAGATCTGTCCATTTTTGACAGTGGGGGGTTAAAATCCCCTACTATAACTGTTGCTGTCTATATCTTTCTTGAAGTCCTCCAAGATTTTAGTTATATATTTGGGTGCTCCTGTGTTGGGTGCACATATATTTACAATGTTTGTGTCTTCCTGATGGATTCTTCCCTTGAGTATTATGAAGTGACCTTTTGGATCTCTTTTTATGGCTCTTTTTTTGAAGTCTACTTTTTCCAGTATGAATATTGCTACCCTGGCTTTTTTTTTTCTTGTTCATTTGCTTGGAATATTTGTGTCCAACCCTTTACTTTCAGTCTGTGTAGGTCTTTTGTACTGAGGTGGGTCTCTTGTAGGCAGCATATCTGTGGGTCATGCTTTCTTATCCAATCAGCTATTCTGTGTCTTTTGATTGGGGCATTTAATCTATTTATGTTTAAGGTTATTATTGATAGGTACTTATTCATTGCCATATTTTTGTACCTGTGCTCGTCTCACTCTCACTGTTTTTCTTCCTGTTCTTAAAGCAAACCCTTTAGTATCTCTTGCAAGGCTGGTTTGGTGGAGGTATATTCATTGAGGCTTCTTTTGTCTGGGAAGCTCCTTATTTGGACTTCCATTTTAATTGAGAGCCTTGCTAAATAAAATAGTCTTGGTTGCAGGCCTCTGGTTCTCATTACTTGGAATATTTCTTGCCATTCCCTTCTGACTTGGAGCGTATCCATTGAAAAGTCAGCTGCTAGTCTTATCAGGGCTCCCTTGTATGTTACTTCCTGTTTTTCCCTAGCTGCCTTTAAGGTTCTCTCCTTATCTTTAAATTTTGCCATTTTAATTATGATGTGTCTTGAAGTGAGCCTCTTTGGGTTCCTCTTGACTGGGACTCTCTGTGTTTCCTGGATTTGTGTGACTTTTTCTCTCTTCAAATTAGGGAAGTTTTCCATCAGTACTCTCTCAAACAGGTTTTCTATCCCTTGCTCTTCTTCTTCTCCTTCTGGTACCCCTATTATACGGATATTATTATGTTTCATGTTGTCCTGCATTTCCCTTAATCCCTCTTCATTCTTTCTGAGCCTCTTTTCATTTTCTTGCTCATTCTGGGTGTTTTTTTCTACCTTGTCTTTCAGTTTGTTGATCCAATCCTCTGCTTCATCAAGCCTGCTTTTGATTCCTTCTACTGTGTTCTTCAGTTCAGAAATTGTATTCTTCATTTCCTCTTGGCCCTTGTTGATAGTTTCTATTTCCTTTTTTATGTTGATATAGTTTGCAGTGAGTTCATTGTAGTTTCCCTGTAGTTTTTGGTAATTCTCTGTGAGCTCATTGAGCTTCCTTATAACCATTGCTTTGAACTTAATATCTGATAGTTGGCTTGCTTCTATTTCATTTAGCATTCTTTCTGAAGCTTCTTCTTTTCCTTTCATTTGGGGATTGTTTCTTTGTCTTTCCATTGTTTGAGAGACTCTTCCTGTTAGCCTCTGCTTCTTAAATTGATCTGTTCTGACTCCCTGGGTTTTTGGTGTGAAGTTCTATGGTAAAAGACCTGTAAGATTCAGTCGTGCAGTCTCCTTGATCTCCTGAGCTCGCTGGTCTTGGGCTGTTGTTTATGTTGGCTCTCTGTATGTCTTTAGGTTTTTATTGTTGTTGGGTCTTTCTTAGGTGGGTCATCCCTTCCAGCTGATTAACTGAGGGTTGCTCCATCCACCATGTCTTGTATTCTGTTGTGCAGGTGTTGACAGGTTGTGCTGAAGCTGGTTCTTCCATGTATACAAGGTTTTGAGGATTCCCTGTTGCTCTTGTTCAGTTGTGTGTTCTGAGTAATTTCTCCACCATTTAGTTATATTTCCAGATAGGACCTGGGTTGAGTTAGTGTGACTTCCACTCCTTCCTTCACCTTTTTCTGTTGTTATCTGTTGGTGGTTCCTTTGTTGGTGGAGTTCCTCTTCCAGCAGCTATCCTGGTGTTCACAGCTTCCACCTACTCTTTTCTGTGATCAGTTGGAGGGGGAAGGCAAAATGGCTAAAGACAGTGGGAGTGTATTCTATGATATTTAAAGTACCAATTGTAGAGAAGAGATAGGAGATCCTTTGGATATGTATAGTGTTAACCACGATATTTCACCCAACTAGCTACTTTTTAGGAAGGGTGGAAAGAAGATAAGACTCTTGTTAGGGGGTGGACAGATTGTTAGTTGGATCTAGAAAGCAATGAGCTTGTGGAAGGTCAGATTATGAGGTAAAGTGAGAATAAAGGATAGACAATAGATGTAATGTGTGAGAGAATAGAGTTAACCACAACAGTATTAAAGTTCAGGGAACAGTGAAGTGGGCTAAGATCTGGGAGGAGTGCTGTGTAGTATTTGCAATTGTATGGAACAGCAATTATTTACAATAATAATGGAGCAACAATCATATGACAGAATCTATGTGATTTGGATAACAAGAATAGGAAGTATAGGACTTAGAGTAGTGTGCTAATGGAACAAAGTGAAGTGAAAGATGGTAAATTTAAAATACACTATGAAAGAGGGAACAAGGGAAACCAGTCAAAGGATGCAATTTAACAAGCCAAGGGAAGAAAACTAAACCAGAAGGAAGAGACATACAAAAATACTAATAAAATAAAAGATGTAAGAATAATGAAAAAATAATAATACCAATATACAATAACTTATAAGTTCTCTGGAGTAGCAAAGTGAAATTTGTCTCATTGTCTCAGCTGTTGGGATAATCCCTCTTTTGGTGCAACTCTGGTCTTTTCACAGCTCCAAGTTTTATTGTCTTGCTTGTGGGAATTTAAAAAAGAAGAAGAAGGAAGGAAGAAGAGATAAAAAGGGAAAGAAAGGAAGAAGGAGTAAAAAAAAGAAAGAAGGAAAGAAAGAAAGAAGGAGTTAAAAGAAAAAAAGTTACTTTAAAAAAAAGAAGCCTCCTGCTGGCTTCAAACAGGCCAAGCCAGTTCTGCTGGTCTTCCTGGCTGCAGCAAGCTGAGGGAGAATTGGTTTTGCTTTTGCTTTTCTCCCTTCCTGAACCGCACTCACCAGCCTCCAGCCCAGTTCCTCAGTTCACTGCTGGGCCCCCAGTACCTTCTGCACCCAGCCTAGGCCTTCGGTCCACCAGTTGTGCTGTCCTTGAGGTGCACCAGTTTGGGGCAATTCACACACCACCTTCTCGCTCTTTGCTGTCCTAGATGCTAGGGACTCTCAGAGTCCCTGCAGGCTAGTTCATCCCCACCCAGTGAATTATCATATTTTTCGGACTATAACACACACTTTCCCCCCCAAATTTGGGATAAAAATGGGGGTGCATCTTATAGTTCAAATGTAGCTTACCTGGCTTGCTGGGGTGGGGGGCAGCGGTGGAGCTGGGTCACAGGAGGCAGGAGCAGGGTCACCACTGCAGCATACTATAGTGCTAGGGAGGAAGATACAGGCAGTACAAGCACATTAGGAGAAGAAAGGCTGCGGGACCTGAACATGCCTCCATCACGTGACTGGTGTACCCCCCATTAACATTAACATTAACATTAACATAGGCAAATTCCACTTCAGGGTCTCCTGTCAATGTGGCCCTGCAGCTGTTGCAAAACTACAACTCCCATCATGCTTGTACATGTTGGGATGATGGCAGCTGTAATTTGGCAACAGCTGCAGAGCCACACAGGTTGTGCAAAACTGCTGTCCCCATGCAAGAGTGCTGCACAACCTGTGGCTCTTCAGCAGCATATCTCCCCCATAACAGTGCGTCATCCACTGATGTTCTCAGCTACAGTGCCCCCATAACTATGAAGGACACAGTGCTGATAGTTCTGTCATTACTGTATTTTGTTGTAGAAAGATACAATAGCCTACCCAAGTCTCCTGCTGAATCTACCATAATTGTGGAAAGACGTCAAAGCAGGAGAGGATTTCTGCTTTAAAGGATGTTATTAAATATTTTACCACACTTTTTGCTTCAATTTTTTTTTTCTGTTTTCCTCTAAAACCTGGGTGTGTCTTATGGTCTGGTGCATCTTATAGTCCGGAAAAATACAGTAAGTCTTTCTGGGGATTGCTGACTCCCTGAGCCCTGCAGTTCTCCTCTGCAGGGCCATCTCCGCCTTCCTCTTAGACAGCCAGTTGGCCCTGTAGCGCAGGGGTGCCACTGTGCCTCTTCTGCCGCTTCCCCTGGAGCACAGGGGTTGAGTGCATGGTGCCTCTGGGCAGCAGGGTCAGGGGTGTTGCCTCCCGGTGCTGTGGGCATGAGTACTTGGCCTCCGCTACTGGGATGGGATGGACTTTGGGTGAGAGTGCAGGGCCTTAGGCGCCACCATGGGAGCTCCATGTGGCTGGGCAGGTGTAGGGGCACAGGAGGCCCGGGCGGCTGCTGCAGGAGAATTCCCCAGCCACTGAGTGCCTCTTTTTTCACTTTTTCTTTTTGAAAAATTCTTCCTGCTCAAGCATGCTTTCCATATAAGGGCCTGGCCTCTCACACAGCCCAACTTTCCAACCAGACTGGGGACTATACCGGTCAGGGTCCATCGTGGTCCAACTCTCCCCAGCCAGCGTCCATAGTCTCAGTGCATGCACACAGCCCCTGTGTGTTTGCCACTTCGTCCTTATTCCCCCTCTGCGACTTTAAGCAACTAGGTCTCTCCTGGTGCTGCTCAAACCTTGATTGGCAGGGGAGGGAGCCGTTGACCCGGCTCTCTCCCAAGAACCCTGTGACAGACCAGGTGGGCGCTGGACCTGGGGCTGCAGCCACCCTGGTCCCCAAACTGGACCCAAGGACCTTATTGTCCTGAAGCACTCTCCTTACCTCTGATTTTTCAGTGTCCTCCACAGTTTTTGGTCTCCAATCTTCATATATGCTGGGGTACTGTTGGCTGTTCACTCTGTTCCTCAGAAGATCAGCTAGGTGTTTCATCCATGTGCAGGGGGAAGTGGACTTCATTCCCACCTATCTTGCCACCATCTTCAATCCTCTGATCTATTTTTTAAATTTTTTGACAAACCTATTTTATTTCTTTTTTAAAGATTATTTATTTATTTATTTCTAGAGAGAGGGGAAGGAAGGGAGAAAGAGAGGGAGAGAAACATCAACGTGCATTTGCCCCTCACACACTCCCTATTGGGGACCTGACCCAGGCATGTGCCCTGAGTGGGAATCGAAGCTGTGACACTTTGGTTTGCAGGCCAGCACTCAATCCACTGAGCCACGCCAGCCGGGGCTCTCTTTTTATTTTTAAAACGAAGTATTTATTTATAACTTTTATTTTAGTTGCCATCACTGGATCTTAATCAAATAACACTCTCTCAGTTCTCCAGGAAACCTACTGACAAATTCCTAAGGTCCAATGATTGTGACACTCACTTTTTTTTTTGATATGTTGGATTTTATTACTTTTTAAAAATTGTACAAATGGCACACGTGTGTGAGTTAAAAAAAAACACAAAGAAAATGTAGGGTGTTTAAAAAGAAACACAAAAGAAATGTGAGGCATAAAACAAAACAATGGCATTCTATGAATCCAAATAAAAAGATATTTTGCTCACTAAAAAAGTGTTATCCAAGTATGTTAAGAAGTCTTTTGATTAGGAATGCAGCACAAGACCTTTCCGAAACTATTCATTAACAGATCAGACTCAGTCACTGAATATAGGCTGGATCATTACATTATCTTACCAGCTATAGGCAGGTTATTAAATGTATGTGGATATGATGCAGTGTCTGTGATGTATTACAATAAATAAATTCTTTATTAGTCATTAAATCAAGTTAGCAGTGGATGTTAACATTTCAACTTTCCATAGAGAAACCCCATCTCCATTCCTTTTTGCCCTCCAATGATTTTCAATGGAGGTTTTTCACACTTAGAAAAAGAGAGAACACAAAAATATTTGAATGTTGTGTTAAAACACTAAATGCTACATTTTGCTTTATGTTTTTATTAGAAAAGTCTGTGTACCAAGGATGGGCTGTGTTACAGATACTTAAAGGAGAATGGGTGTGGACACACGGGAATTTATTTTACAGTTTTTGAAAAGGATCAAATCTTCACATGCCCACATTTTTACTTTGTTTCAAGCACTCTTGTGAAAAGAAGGGACGGAAGAGTGTTGGGTGCGTCAATGGAGGTACGGGGCTCCCCTTCCCCTGGAGTCTGGCGGCCTCTGGCGGCGGCATCTGACCGCATGCATGTCTGCCTCTATGCTGGCTTTCCAACAATGCCAAAGTTAACACTTTTCCCTTCTTTTTTAAAATTTTATTATTTTTACTGATGTATAATTGACATTTAATATTATATTAGTTTCAGGTTTACAACATAATGATTCAAAATTTGTATATATTAAAAAATAATCACTACCATAAGTCTAGTTAACATCCACTACCATTCAGTTACAAAATTGCTTTTCTTGTGATAAGAGCTTTTAAGATCTACTCTTTTCCCTCTTATGTTTAAATAATTAAGCAGAGTTACAGCTAAAACAATTTACTTTGTTTACTTTTTGTATTTCTGAGGTTGAAATGTTTTCCTTTGATGATTTTGAAGGGATTTGACAACGTGCCTCATCTTGAGGCACATCAAGAGCTACTGCTTTGACTGGATTACATCTTTCATCTCAGAAGCTCCAAACATTTATGAGACATTCTGGTGCAGGGTCAGAGAGAATACTGTAGCAGATGGGCAGGGCTGAGTCCTGGCTCTCCATTCACTAGCTGTGCAACCTTGAACAAATTACTCACCCACCCTAAGTCTCACCTGCCTCAAATGTAAATGGAGACAATAATACTACTACATCTCATAGGACTACTACCCTCACAACACACAGAGACATTCTGGCTAAGTAAACAAAAATGAATTCATTCTTATTTAGAAATTTGGGGCTGTGAGGTACTTTTCATACTTCACAAGTGTATGCCCATACAGAAAAGTTATGAAATTTTTCAGAAATAAAATGTGACTGATAAACTTATGTAAACAGGACAAACCCGGCAACATATTCACATATGCAGTGTTTGAATTTTACTTGAATCCACTCAAGGAGTGCTCCCTATTTCAGTCCTTTGTTTTTACAGTTTCATTTTCAAAGACTTACTTTAACAAAAGTAGTTCTCATAGTTCTAAAAGTGATTTTTTTCACTGTCCTGCTTTTCTTCATCTTCTTCAGATCCTGCTTCTGATTTAGGAGGAGAATAAAACTGACCATCAGAAAGACCACCAGATATAAGTGCCTCCCTCTCAGAAGCATCCTGAACTATCAGGAGTCTTTTTTCTGCTGCTGCTTCTTGAGGTAACACTTGGAAATCCAGGAACCACGTCTGGATCCAGACAAGGATAAAATGATTACCAAAAGCCCCTTGAGAGGATCACTTTTGCCAATAGAAAGGCACTGGTTACTGCTGTCGTCTACCCTATTGCCCACCAATGGTGCAGTCTGTCTACAGCATTAACAAGTGTTAATACTTTGAATCAAAAAACTGCCTACGTAGGTATATGTACATATACATGTGTGTGTATGAAGATGTCATACTGCACCATCTCCTTCTCTAACATATTCTCAATGCCTCCATTCACATTTAACTCTGTTATCCACAGGAATGTTACAAATAATAGGTCAAACAGAAAGTCCTCCTGACATCAGATATACCTTTTTTCCCCTTCCTTCATGGACCTCAATCCTGGCCATGAATTGTGTAGGGCTGATAGAATGGACATCATGCAAAGAAGCCTGAGAGCTCTGGCTCCCTGTAAAAGCGTTCTCCAAGTCTTGTGGCAGCGAGTACATTTTGGAGGGGAGTCAAAGTAGCCTTTCTCCAACTTCGCCATCCCTAGAGAAAAGAGATTTCATTGTGTTGTTCTGGGTGACCACCCCAGTCTGGCCCAGGAATAGCAACTCCATGGTCATGCCCGTGGGGCCCTCGGGGGCCCTCCCTTGCAGAGGAGTGGCCTTGGCAGGGGGGACCCAAGGATGGAGCCCTGCAGGTGATGCACCATCCACCACCTTGACACGCTTCTAGCAATTATGGGGCTCTTTCTGATGAAAATGAAAACCTTGAGGTTTCGTGCCTCACCCTTTCAAAGTTTTTCCATGGAGCTAAAATGGCATTTTTTAAGGAAACCTTCCTTGATGGCCCCTCTCAGGTTCATATTATAAGGTTCCCATAGCCCCCATACTCCTTCATTACATTAATCACATTTGAAATTATGTGATCAGTATCTGTTTGTGAACAAAAACTGCATCTGTATTATCCATTGCTTTATTACCAACACCTATCATAGTTCCTGGCACACAGAAGGTGCTCAACAAATATTTGTTGAATGACTGAGTGGAAAACACTAGACACAGTTAAGGCAGCTTCCAGAAACATCAACTACATGATCCTGAACCTGATTATGATGCTGAACAACATATCATATGATAATAAGAAAACTTCGGCAAAGAAACTTGAGGAGGTATTTCTAAATTATTGATATATGATAATAATTTACTTTTATTCTATACCCATAGCAATTAATGTAAGTATTGAAGTAGAGGAAGCCACCTTCTCTGAAACTCTAAGCTTAGTAAAACTTCTGAATTTCCTCTGTTCTATTGATCATGTAGGCAATTTATGGCCAATAATAATGGCCATAAAGGAGTTTTTACTAGAACTCCTTTAATTTCTGTGGCCTTTAGTAATAGCGTCTCACCAGCTTGGCTCTTATTTAGTATCATTATAATGTCTTATTGGATCATTTAAGAGGCCCACTGATGTGCTTTTGCAAAAACTCTCACATAAGGCCATCTCATATTTTGAGTTTCATAAATGACAAATTGATACAGATGGTGTAATCCTGTAACATGAGCAACTATGAATTTACCAAGTTATTTACTATATTCATGAAATTTAGATCTTTTTAACAACTTCATCTGTTAGATCAAGTATCTTAGTGTTATGTAAGGCATGTTTGGACCCCTCAAACTGTCTTAGGAAAGCAAAACTTCTTTGAGAGCCTTACTACTCCAAGAACAGAAACAGCAGCAGCAGCTGGTGCTGTGCACTGAATGCGTCCCCCCCAAAACTCTTATGTTGAAGTCCTAACTCCCAGTCTGATGGTTTTGGAGTGGGGTCTTGATTGGTAATTAGGTTTAGATGAGATCATGAGGGTGGAGACCTCTCACAAGAAGAAAAGAGATCAGAACTCTTGCTCCCTCTGCTATGTGATGATTCAGGAAGAAGGCTGTCGTCTGCAAGACAGGAAGAGGGTTCTCACAGGAACCCAACCTGCTAGCACCCTGATCTCAAGACTTTCAGCCTTAAGAACTGTGAGAAAATAAATTTCTTTTATTTAAGCCACGAGTCTGTGGTATTTTTTTTAGGCAACCGAACCTAAGACACTTGGGAATTTGTTAGAAATGCTGAATCTCAGACCCTACTGCAGACCTGTTGAATCAGAATCTGCATTTTTATAAGATCTTCGAGTGATTTTCATACTTGCTATATGGCACAATTAAAGGTTGGGAAGCCCTATGTTGGGGACCTACTTCAAAAAAGAATAAAAATCACCTAGACACTCAATCCCAGGACACAGGTTCCCTGGTGTCAAATTCCTCAGCACACTTGCAACCATAAGTCCTGCACTGCTGACCAGTCCTTAAAAATGAAACCTTCCGGGTCAGCTTTCCCTGTTTCCTTGTTAACTAGATTTCATCCTCAAGGCTGGTGGTACTCATGTTAAGATGTAATAAGTAAACAGGCAGAAGACAAGCAATCCTTTGACAACAGGTGCTTTTTCCAGCTTTATTGAGGTAAAATTGACCAACAAAGTGTTATGTATTTAAAGTATACAACATAAAGACTTGACATATAGATACTTTGTGACATGATTAGCGCAATCAGGTTTACAGATCCATCACTTCACATAGTTACCTTTGTGCGCAGTTGGTGAACACACTCAAGGGCTACTCTTTTAGCAAATTTCGAGTAGGCAACAGTATTTTCACCAGTCACTATGCTTATTCATCTCATAATGAAAAGCTTATACCCTTCAATAACAGTTCTTTATTGTAAAAACTATCCCCATCGACCTCACTCTAAAATCACACATTCACATATCAGAAAGAACAAGCTTGAAGAGAACTTAAAAGGGGTGAAAATCACAACTAAGTTAAACCATGTATCTCTTGACACAGTGAAGCCCACTCATGCAAATTTTCAGCTGTCAGTGTTGATGGACCACCAGACCCTTCTCTTCCTCTTCAATGGGCTTTACCATATTTCCAAGCTCATCAGTGACACACTTTTAAAGGACCCAGGAAAAATAGCACACAATTTCACTTTTGTTTTCTGAATCACAAGTGCCTATGCTATCACTTTTATTACTAAAACTATGTCTAGAACTAAGTAAGGTTATGCTTGGTTTTAGTTTAGTTTTGATTTTAATTGATTTTTCTTTCAGTTTTATTGAGATACTTTTGCCATGGAGCACTGTATAACTTTAAGGTATACAGCATAATGAACTGATCTACATATATTGTGAAATGTTGCCACAATAAGTTCACTTAATATACATCATCTCATATAGATACAAGAAAAAAAGAGAAAAAATATTTTTTCTATGATAAGAATTTTTTGTATCTATTCTCAGCAACTTTCAAATATCCTATACAGCAGTGTTAACGATAGTAGTTTGTACATTACATCCCCAGTACTTACCTAACTGAAAGTTTGTACCTTTTGACTCGACTTCATTTTTAAGAGCAGCTTTAGATTCACAGCAAGATTGAGCAGAAGATAGTTTCACACACATGCTGCTGCCCTCACACACACACAACCACCCCTATTATCAACATTCCCCACCAGAGTGGTATATTTCTTACAATGGATGAACCTACATTGACATGTCATTATCACCCAAAGGCCACACTTCACATTAGGTTGTTCACTAGGTATATTATTTGTGCCTGGACAAATTTATAATAACATGTATCCACAATAATAGTATCATAGGGAATAGTTTCACTACCCTAAAAATCCCCCCAAAATTCATACTTTCACTTTTAACTGCCTATCTACCCTGGGTAAAGCAGCAGCATGGGCTAACTGTGCCCAAAAGCAAGCAGAAGGGACAGGACGTAAATGAAGATCTCATACTCTTAACTTTTTTCAACCAAAGTGGTCCAGTGCCCCTTATGTGATATCAGAGAAAACAGATGGCTCTTTTTGAATGGAGACATCAAATAGTTTGCCTATCAAGCTCAATGCAGTCGCCAAGTGTTGGCTTAAGTCTGTCTCTTGCCAACGGTGCTTACCACCTCTAAAAAATAGTTTACTTACTTGGGTTGCTTATAACAGATAACAAAATCATAACATTTTCCAGTTTTATTAGTCCAAATCCCATGATGTCCTAGAAGACAGGGACAATATTTTACGTATCTTTTTATCCAAATGCATAGCACACAACGTTCTCCCAAATTTAGATTAGATTAAATGAGAGAAGCCAATGCCTTGTCCAGGTTTCACAACTCTAAGCCAGTACCTTATCCCACTTTTCCATACATACTGAAGTTTAGCCTTTGTTATGAGCTGCTAGACTATGTCTGCTTTGTCCTTTCTAACAGGAAAATGGACCCTATTCTCAGCCTACAGCAAAACCAGAGAGTTGAACAGGGATGGGGGCTCCCCAAGACCTTTCCACTCCATGACTAGTCCTGCAGCATTTGTGCTACATGACCATTTGTGCACTAATGCTGTAATGGTTTTCCGAAGGCTGACTTCCTTCTACCCCAGCCTCCCCAGCAACTGGGAAAGTATTTCCATCACTTGCTTAAACTAACAAATAGAAAGCCAGGGGCTACTTTAAGCAGCTGGTTTTCAGTTGTTTAGAAGCCACGAAACTGACTTAAGCAAAAAAAATTTGGTAAGGATTCTCTAAGAACTGGGTCTAAAGATTCTATCTCCTCACTCATACCCTCAGATTTGAGCTCCCCCTTGGCCACATTTCAAAGGCAAAGACTAGAAAATTACACAGGGGCAGCAATGTAAGTCAGTCCTAGACAATCCACCAAGCTGAGTGCCTATCTTCAATGCTATGTGTAGTATTTCCATGGAAAACCCTTCCTTCAGCTAAAAGTTACAAATACCTTTTGTTACATGGCAAATGGCTGGGATTATCCTTTGCTTTCAGCAAACCCTGAGAGGAAATATGATCCCATAAATCAAGTATCGAAATCTGGCCTCAAATCTGTTCATTCCTGGGTCCAGCGTAAGAGGAGGAGGTCTGTGAGGTTAAAACAGACCCCTCAAAAGCCCACAAAGGTTGACTCAGTGAAGGCAAGAACATATACCAACCAAAGCACTTTAAAGCCAGGGAATGTCCTAGGCACTGAATAAAGACTCACTACACCTAAAAAGTTATTACATTTGCCCATTAAGAGAAAGACAATTTGAGTCATGCTAGAAATTTGGTCACAATAACTCAAAATGTGGCTTATAGTGAAACTATAAGCCTAGTTACGAAAAAAGCCATGAAAATGGGGGCTACAGTTTCAAGGGAAGTTTCTTGTTTTCATATGAGAAAGATTTGAATGCAATTTTAAAGGAAGAAGTATATGATCCCTTTCACATGTCCCTGTTTATATTGTTAATTTTTTTAATTCATTATTCATTCAAAAAAATTTTTACTGAGCACCAACTGTACACGAGGAACTGGTATAGATGCTAGGAATACTTAGCTAAACAAAGCAAATAAATCCTCTCCTCACAAGGAAATTGTGTTATTCCCTCTTATTCTTAACTTCCTTAAATTTCTTGAAGAAAGGCACCCTGACGTCCTTACAATCCAGGTAGAGCTCCTCTGTGCTCCGCCTGTGAACATGCCACACAGGCTAACATTAGGTTATTTGGTCTGTCACCTATAGGCTGGATCTTACTCCAGGTCAAGGACCTTGTCTCTTGTCCTTACATCTTCAAAGCCTGGCAAAGCATGGGGTGGGAAGAGAAAGACTGAATCTAGTAAATAGGTCAACTCCAGACAGGAAAGTTTACATTTGCTTGATTGTTTTAACCTTAGAAGGCTGTTTATGTGCTAAGCATTTTGCTCAAAGTCACAGAGAAGCTTGGGTCTGGGTAGAGCTGAAAGAAGGGCCCTCCGCTCTTGATCATTCTAACGCTTTATTACAAGTACAATGCCAACTTAATATTTTCATTTTAAATAAGTGACTATTGTGAGACCTTCTTTTGTGCTGTGCCTGAAAGATTGGAGATAATGGTAGATATAAGACATTATGAAATTAGACATATACTTCAGGTAATTTTTTTTAAGATTTTATTTACTTACTTTTAGAGAAGAAGGGAATGAGAGAGGGAGAGAAACATCAACATGTGGTTGCCTCTCATGCGCCTCCTACCCAGGACCTGGCCTGAAACCCAGGCAGGTACCCTGACTGGGAATCGAACTGGTGACCCTCTGGTTTGCAGGCCAGAGCTCAATCCACTGAGCTACACCAGCCAGAGCTACTTCAGGTAATTTTCTTAATGAAATGTGATAAGCTGTCACTATTGACTAAAATCAATTAAGTTTTTCTGAAATTCTTATGGATCTTTCTTTCCTCCTTATATTGACAATCCCCTACCCCACCCCACAAGGCTAAGTGAATCCTCAGTTCCCACATCTGTCTCCTCTCAGAATAATTTCCCGGTCCCACATCTGAGGGACAATGGAGCAATAATGCACTCACACTGCCCCCTCCTGGCCCACCTACTCACTATCAAGAAGCACATATATCCACTCTTGCAAGGCCCTCTCCTCCCACTCCTGCAAAAAAAAAAAGAAAAACAAGAAAATGCCCCCACAAAAGTCAAATGTCTTTATTTTATATTAAAAAAAGTTTGTACAGTTTTAGTTCCTATGTTTAAGAAAAAATCCCTAAAATTGCCATAATGTTTAGATTCACTGCAAACTATAAAAACAAGCTTTTTATATATTAAAAAGAAATTTACATTTTACAATTTTCTACATGCATGCACAAGGTCTCAGTTCTGTAAACCACCTCCCCCCCAAAAAAAGAAAAGAAAAATGACTAAATCCAACAGTAGAAAATTCTACATTTACAATCTCACTTGGAAGGGACTCAAAAAGCCCCCTTCCTTTCACGCACAGAGAACAAGTCACAACAAACACACATCAGGACCAAGTCCATCAGCAGATGCTGCCCATGGGGTGGACAGAAAAATGAGAAGACAGACTGACAGACACTACAGAGGGTTGGGGAACTCATCTGGGCCCAACAGAGAAGAAGCACAAACTATGGGAAACAGATGTTTGATATGAGAAGGTCAGGGATCCCAATGTCTCCTCACAGGGTTTACAACAGGAATAATGAGGTGGGGGTGGGGAAGTGAGAAATTATGGACTGAAATGGCGGGGGGGGGGGGAGAAATATGAGAGACAAAAGGGAAATAGGCAAGAATAAACAGAGCATGAAGAGCAGGTTACAGAAAGGGACCAATGGGGACAGCCACAGAGTGGCGAGGTAGGTGTAGGACTGAGGCACAGTGTCCTGGTATAAAGGGACGGAGGGTAAGTGTTCCAAAGTGATGAAAAGAAAAGCCTAGTGGGGCTGCACTAGGGTGCCACGCAGTCAGAGACAAAGAGAACACTGGAGAGACCTGGCCACACAGCCAAAGTATCCCCTACAGTGATAAGGGGAAAGGGTAGGGGTGGGGGGCTGTGGCAACAGGTGGGCACCCCCCCAGGGAAGAATGAAAGAATGTGGAAAATGATGGAACAGACAAAGTGGAGGACACTGCTCAGAGGGACTGAGTCAGCTGCATGTCCCATAGCAGTTCACAGCATGAAGACAACCTTCCATACAGGAGAAGCAAAGGACAAACACAGCCATACACTTGACAATTCATCCCAACATTTTTAAAAATAATAATAATCAAAGAAGACAAAAATACCACAGTTCTGATGCAAAGGACCAAAAGACCACCATTCTTAGTCATGGCCCTTAGTGCTTAGAGTTGGCGGGAGGGGACTGGAGTGGGGAAGGGGGATTCTTTTTGTTTTAGGAAAAAGGAATGAAAACATCACAGTGATTAAAAACATGGCAGGTTCTCAAAATAAATACTCCCATGCCCCTAACCTAGGGCAGCAACAAAGATCCCAAATAGTTTCCCTCTCCAACTCAGTCCTCAAACCACACCATATCCCATTCCTGCCCACAAAGGCAATGACCCCGATCATCATCCAGGCCCCATTTTCCAGGATAGTGAGGTATTTAGAAATGTGACCCAGAGGGGCTCCTCCAAAACCAGGTCTCTAAAGAAAAGATACCTTCCCAGTACCTCCAGGAAAGGGTGTATTTCCCTCAGGTCTATCCAAAACCCACAGCCCCAGGCTGAGGTGGACCTCCAGGCCCTGCCTAAGTCAGCCCCAAAAACCAGCCCTCTGGGAATAAGGTAAGCACTGGCTGAAGAGCCCTTCTCTAGTAAGTGACAGGTGGACAAATGTGCTTTTTCAGAAAGAACAGCAGGAGAAACGCCAATCACTAGGCTCCACCAAGCCCAGGACTGCCACAACACAGAGAGGAAGCCTCCCTGCTGAGACATCAATGGGGATCTTAACCTAGGGTACACTCTACAAGGCAACAACCAATGAGCTTTCCAGGGAAAAGATGGACCTACAGGGGAGATCATGAGTTATTTAGAGGACAGACCCTGGGTATACACCAGCCCAGTCACTAGAGTGGTCCACTACATGGATCCTGGATGGAGGTATCTGGATGCTTCCTAGTTCTATTCCCCTTGGCTAAAACTACATGATTTAAAGGCTCAGATTTACATTAAATACATGTATTAAGAGGGCCAGTTAATTTTGCTCAAAATGAGATGGAAATTCTTGAGAATTCAGATTGAGTGAAAAAACTATTAAAGGTAAATGGAGTAAAGGGCTAAGTACCCACAAAAGGCAACAATCCTGGTCCTTCGCCTCAACACAGAGGGAGACCGGAGCCCAGAGAACCAGGCAGAGAGAGAGGAGGAGGGGACCCTGGCAGCCAAGGAAAAGAGACCCCTGAGACAAAGAGGTGGACTTAAGGCAGGGGATGAAGAGGAGCTGCTGGCTCCCCCTAAAAAAGAGATGAGGCATCAGGTCTCTAGAGCTGAACAAAGAGACAGCAAGACTGGGGGTAGCTGTGAGAGAAAGAAAAATGTTTGCCTAAGACCATTGGTGTTGGGTTGGGGTCCAGAAGCCACTAATTCTGTACAGGAGTCTACATGCCATCCTTCCCTAGAAAGAGGAACCTGCCCCACTAAGGTGGGAATGAAGGTGAGGGCAGGTTCAGAGGGCAAGAATCAGTGATGTTCCCAGGGGTGGGGGGTCTCTCCTGCCCTTCCTTCAAAGACTGCCTAAGAAAGAGCCATAGGAAGAAAGGACTCAGGAAAGGAGGTCACAAACGGTTTCTGCCTCAGTTTACCCATGGTCACACATGACCATACAAGTCAGAAACAGAAGGTGGAGATTTCAGAGTAAAGAAAGGATATTCCCTTGCTCTGGGCATATGTGGCTGGGTGTGGGAGGCTCTAACAGCTGGAAGCAAATAACCCTGACAGGGGACCCCTAACTCTGGGGCTGTGGGGGAAGACACAGGCATATCCTTGACTCAAGAACTCAGGGTCTGTTACAGGTGGAGTGAGTAGCAGAAGGGGTGAATCACCTGCCATCCGGAGGTTTCGGGAAACTGCTGCCCTGGAGGAGTTTGGCACTGTGGTTCTCTGGAGTCATGTCTGTGTCCCCCAGAGACACCCTCTGTGTCCTCCAGGAGCCACTAGAGAATGTCCACAAGAACCTGGGTTTGAGAGTGGGAGCTCAGGAAAGCCCTGTGCACTTTCAAAAAAAGACCATCATCCAAGGAGAGAAGAGAGAGAGAGGCAATGGTTCCTACAGGGCCTGGAAATATACAAAAGTGAGGAGGGCAGAGGAGAGAGAATTTTCCAGGTACTGTTGGTAGCAGGATGGTCTCTCCAGGTTCCCATGAGGTGAATGAGGAAGAGACAGGGTACAGGTAAGTTAATTCAAGTAAAAAAAAAGAAAAAAGAGCGTGAGGGATAAGGGCTGCAGGAAGGGGGATGAGCCTGAGCACCAAGCGCTCCCCACCACCCCACGAGCTCCCCCATCCCCCAGCCTCCCACTCCCACTGCTGTTACACAGTCACACCGAGGTCTCAGACTGCAGCCTCATAACAAACTTGTGCGACTTGGGGTCCACAAACTCCTCGGAGAGTTTAAAAAAGGGAACCTTCCTGGTGCTGACCACCAGGCTGAAGTCCTGGCGCTTTAAAAGGAAAATGATGCCATCCTTAAGCCCATTGGTCACCGGCTCCTCGCTCACCAGTGTCCACTGTTTGGCCAGCCAGCGTTCCTTGTGGTACTGGATAGTGGGTCCGGCCTCTAGGTACCGCTCCAGGAAGGCCTGCCAAGGGGAGAAGGAGCTGTGTTAGAAGCTCTCCCACCTACCCTCCATCCTGCATCCCCTGGGGGCACAGTTCCCAAAGACAACCAACATGCCCCCAGCTCACTCTGCATATGATCTCAGAATGTCAGAGCGGGAAGAAGACTGAGATCATCTGCTCAGAACCTTGCTTTATAAATGAGGAAGTGGGAACCCCCAGAGGCAATATGGCTCAATAGGGTTACGACTAGAACTCAGCTCTCCTGACGTCCTCATCCTCTGTTCTTTCCCCTGTACCATGCGATGATCTGGGCAAGTCCTCCCATATTCCTCCTTCCTCTCCAGGTGGCATGGTTAGCGACAAGCAAGTCTGCACCAGCAGAAAGTCAGAGGTGTCATGATTAAAATGCAACATCTTCAGTCACTCATTAACCAACGGTGGCTCAGGGGAAACAAGTCCAGGAAGTGGACAGTAGAGTTGAGGGATGAGTAATGGCTCAAAGAGAAAAAAAAAAAGACCTGGTGGAGGTGAAGAGGTAAATGGGATTTTTGATCTGGAAATTCCAGAGCTCTTTCACAGATGAGAAATAGTTCTCAGCCATTCTCAAAATGGCCCCCAAAGCTCCCCCTTCTCCTCACCACTAAGAACTTTACCCCATGCAGAGATGGGGTGGATGGAGTAGAAATGAGAGAAGAGACTATAAGGAGGTAGAGATGAGAGAGAGAGACTGAGAGAGAGAGAGGGAGAGATGGAGAGTAAGGAAAGAAGTGAGAGGATATGGGAAAAGAGAAGTGGAAAAAAACAGGGCCAGAATTACAGAAAGGGAAAGGATGCTAAAGGTGGAGCAGCCCTACCTTGGGCGTCATGTCGTGTGTAATGCAAAACTCCAGGTGCTGCAGGATGCTCTCCATAGTGTGGTAAGGCTGCTGCTTGGTGGTCCGGAGGTACTTCTGCATGGCACGGGCCATGGATGCAAAGATGGCCTGTGCTGCCTCCCGGGGGTCCATCACCTCCCTGGGGTTCTTCTGCTCCTCTTCCTGCAGCCGCTTAATGTGAGTGAAGGCCTCCTCCACCGCCACCACAAGCCTGGGGCACAGGAGGGGTCTGAACCAGACACATACCTCTCATCTCCCCCTTCCCCCTCCAGTAGCAAGAACAAGGTCAGGCCTTTGTGCTCTTGAGGAAGTATTGGGAGAGGGTAAGAGCATTTCCCCTAGTGGGGACAGGAAACAGCTGTAGAGCTCAGTGAACCAGCCCAGCCCAGGGACTCAAAGAGGATACTCTAGTGTCAAACCCAGAGAGACAACAAGGAACTGTACTATGGAAAAGACCAGCAAACCCTAAGAAAAGCCTTCTTAAATAAGTCACTCAAAACACAGTTCAGTGGGGGGGAAATGAATAGGTACAACCACATCAAAATGACAGATTTCTATTCAACCACAACAGCATGGGCAGCATTAATGAGCATCTGTTGGGGCTAGGGGAGAATGCAAGGAATTTGCTACAAATCAAGAAGGAAAAAGGCAAGAATGCTACAGAAAAATGGGCAAAGGAGATGAACAAACAATTCACAAGAGACCTAAAAGGCTAAAAAATATGAATAAGTCACTTACTAGTAATTTGAAAGATTTAAAATGTTAATAAGATACTACTTATCTAATAAAATGGGAAAAATTATGAAGATGACTATAATCCAAATATTGGTTAGGATTTGTAAATATTCCATGAACAACTCTGCAGAGATAGGATGCAACAAGTTGGATGTGTAGGCAACATCAGTGAATCTCAGAAACATAGTGTTAAGGGGGAAAGAGGAAAAAGAGCCAATTTACATCAAAAGCATAAAGACACACAAACCAACACCAGTATTCAGAAGCCCTTCAAGTAGCATAGAAAGGGATTCTGGGCTAAGTGAATGTGTGCATCTGTGTACATCAACGGTTTCTCTGTTTATTCTTTTGCTTCACCTAAGCTTCTCAGTAAAGGTCTTTTTCAAATGATCCTGTTGTCTCAGGTGAACCAAGGGAAAAAAGTTTTCTTCTGCTTATAACCCAGGTAACAGGAAGGAAAGGGTTCCTATAGGCCAAGAATGGCGGTGGTCATGCAGGAGATCCGAAGACCTTAGGCAGGGCAGAAAGTAAGAGAGCAGGGGACATCTCTGGTTTCCTTCCCAGGAGAGCCACTTCTAAGACAATTGGAAACATGCTGGAATATTGCAGATGAGGTTGGTGATCTTTGATCTACTACTGGAGACACCAGGCTTGTGGAAGGACAGGCTAAGGGCTACCTTCCTCCTTTGAAACTTGGATAACCACATGAGAGGAGAGACCTGAGATCTTCTGCTCCTCCCACAGACTCATGTGGGACCAGCAGAAGTAGGCACCAAGGAAGGTTCTTCAGGCTCTACTTAAATTTGCATAATAATGTCAATAGGAAAAAGGGAGGAGTGAGGACAGCCTTTAAGAGTTTACCAAGATATGGCACTGGACCTTCATTTTTTGCAGGTAAAAATGTACCATCTGCTGACCAGGCCTTCAAGATCTGCTGGTAGGTCTCATCATCTTCAGTCCCTGCTGCTGCAGGGGAGACTCACATCCTTTCATTGGGTCCCTGGCCCACTGTGGTAGGCAAAATTCAAAGATGCCCCCATCCACCTCTGCCAGGTTCCCACTCCCTGATGATTCGATAACCATGGTACACTTTTAGGATATATTTAAAGTACCAAATCAGTTGACTTTAAAGTACGGGACTGTCATGGTGGGCCTAATTTTACCATGTGAGCCCTTTCAAAGCAGTGTTCCCCGGCTGATGGCAGGAGTCAGAGACCTGTTCCTGCTGGCCTCAAGAAAAAAGCGAACCGCATGTTGTGAACTGCCTACAGGGCCAGGTGACAAAGTTCTGCCAGCAACCAGTGCGCCTGGAAAACAATCCAGGCTCAAATTTCAGCCCCTATGACCTGAACAGAGGTCCAGTAAACCTCACCTGACACAGGGACTGTGACTTGTTTTGGCAGCAACAGAACATGAATACACCCACCCTTATCATTGCTCACTCATCCATCTATTTCCAGCAGTTACAAAAATCAAATGGTCTTCCTCTCTTGAGCCTATTATCCACACCCACCACCCTCCAGGAACCCACCTGGCCCTCCGCTTGCGCACCCTCCGCTCATGCTCTGCCTCCTCGTAGTAGTACTCATTGTGGCTGTTGTCCCGCCTCCGGGCCGCTGCAGCAATCACAGCCCGGGACTGGCCCGTGGAGTTGCTGGTGCTGTTTTCTGCACAGGAGCAGGAGAGAGAGGGGATGGGCACTTTGGAGCATGGCCTTGGTTCTCACTCCAGGAAGTCTGGAGACAGCAATCTGACACGTCCTGAGGAAGCTGTGCCCACCCTCAGCAATACCTCCTGTTCCCAACCCTCACGACCACGGCTGGGAGAGACCCACAAAAAAACAGTAAGGTGGCACTGGAGGGCAGAAGCTCTGCACATATTTCTCGCCAGAGCAGGAAGTTCTGGAGCTCAGAGAGCCAAGGGCTTAGGACCAGGGCTGATGAGCAGATGGAGAGGAGTCAGACTGGGAAGATACACCATGGAATAACGGGACAGCAAGTAGGATCAGCACCTAAGACCAACCAGCTGGAGTCAAGGGAAAGGACAGGACAGAAGATGCTGGAACAAGGGCTGAGGAAAGGAGAAGGCAAGGGAAGGAGGGTGCAAGAGAAACAGGGAGGAGGTAATTTGGAATCCGGCTTAGGAAGAAACCAGGAGGGCTGAGGAGCAGGGCAGCTCACCCTCTCCGAGGGAATACACCTTGAAGCCAGACACTTTCTTGGCCAGGACGGACTTGGGCAGGTTGAGAAGGGCGGGGTTGTAGACAGGGAAGTCATGGTAATACTTCTCCAGGATCCACACTGCCACGCGCTGGATGCTGTGAGGGAGACACAGAAGGGGGAGGGAGGAGGGACAGACAAGGAGCACAGGGGAGGGGATACATCAGGGCAGGTTGGCAGGGCAGTGAAGGACACAAGACAGGGACAAGCTGCTTCCAAGAAGCCTGGCTCGGAGCCTGAGGTCTACTTACCAGGCTCCCAAGCCTTTCCCAGGGCTAGGCCTCCTAGTCCATCCCTCCATGCCAAAGCCCAGTGGAAAAAGGGCATTGGACCTGGGTCCCCAGCCAAGGGTCACTAATCCCTTTCAAGATCCCCCCCAAGATTCTCTATAGGGACAGAAAGTGCTACTGATACCCTGTATGGTATGTATGATATGGGAGCATCCTGCCAACAAGTCTGGGGGTGGGGGCAGGGCTGAAGAGCTCTCCTCATCATTTTTTGCTCTGGGGGTCCCCCCTCTGGCCAGCTCATCTCAGGGACCACTCACCCTATGCTCACAAGAGGCTGTGCCTCCTAGAAATAGAAAAGTGATTCCCAAAAGCCTGTTTGTGCCACAACTTTCGCCTCTTTAGCCAATCCCCCTCTAAGATCTCTAACTTAGAGGTCTTCATGAAGAGGTAGTGTTCATTTGCTCACTACCACCACATGGTGCCAATTCAGACCCTGGGCATCAAGCAGCAAACACTGCTGGGAACTCCTTCCCACACAGCCCTCCTTGCCCATCATTTCCTGACCCACCATTGCACCCCCTGCCCTGTGGTACCCCAGCCTCCTTCTCATGCCTGTCTGTCTGATCCCAGGTGGTCATACCTGAGATGGCCCACGTTGTAGAAGCGGCTGGCCCCATCAGTGGAGCGCACAACCTTGAGTGTGAACTGAGGCTGCAGCTGGCGCAACTCCAGCAGGACCACCGCCAGGTAGTGTACAAAGAGCAGGGCATCCACCAGCGACACGGCAAACTGCACTACACCCTGGTAGCTGCGTTCCCGGGCGTCCAGGATGCGCACACCGTAGAAGAGCCAATAGGAGACAACGAGCAGGAAGACGAGCACCATGAGCAGGGCACGCAGCACGAAGACACGGGGCAGTGAGGCCTTGGGACGGCGGAAGAATAGGGCCCAGCTGCCCAGCAGCAAGATAAGAAGCTTGAAGGCCACAGAGATGAAGAGGCCCTCGCAGGCTGTCCCACAGGGCTCCAACTCCTCCCGCCACAGCAGAGGGGGCAGCAGCAAGAAAGCCAGCGGTGTAAGGAAGGAGAGCAGTGCCAGCGTGGTACCAGCAGCCACCCCCAGGTGACGGGAGCAGTCCAGTGGGACACTGTCCTCCATGTCCTTGGCGATTCGCGTGAGGTCATCGTGGGAGATGCTGTGTTCTGAAGTACCTGTTACTACCGTGGTTGTTTCCCCCCAGTTGTCATCCTACAGCAATGGGGGTGAGGAGAACAGGAGAAAGGACAAGGGGAGGAAGACACAGAGGAAAGCATGAGACAGGAGAAGGAGAAAGATGCTAGGGTAATCAGCCAGTATGAAGCCATCAATGTACAGCCTGAGCTCCAATGTATCCAAGCCTGGCCTTTGTAGGAACAGGACATCTGAGATCTGGACACTGAGGAGCTTTTACACCAGTGAGAATAACCAAAAAAACCCTGCACATGCAAAGATGACCCTCAGAGCAGAGGGTATGAGAGAGAGGCTGAGGGAGATGCTCAGGCAGTGACTGGGACTTGAGGTCACACTCATCAGGCAAAGCAGGTAGGAGACCTGCAATACCAGGGTAAGCAAGAAACACCTATTCTCCGGGCACTGAGAGCCACTGGAGGTTTCTCACTAAAGGGAGCAACGTGAAAAAAGCAGTGCAGTAAAGAGAAGGGGACACCAAGGGGAACAGAGGGGAGAAGGTGAGTGATTACTGCAGAGTTTGGGAGATGTGTGGGAGACATGGTGCACCACTCTGGCTCTGTGGTCTGCCCAGCCAGCTCTGCTGGGCCATCTACATGCCCACAGCACAGGGGCTGCCTATTCCTGGAGGCAAGGGGTGGACAGGCTGAGGCCCCCAGATGCCCTTCTGAGTGTGGTCCTCTCAAGCTGTTTCTCTAAGGAGGTTAGATACCATCCCACAGAGGAGCCCCAAGACCACCAATGGCCATCAGCATCCATGCTCTTCACTCCTGGACAACCTGGGGATATGGAGTCACATCCTACACCCAGGGGATTCAGGTTACAGGACTGAGACATGGGATGAGGCATGTTGGAGACTGCCTGGCAGAGTCCGTGAGTAGTAGGTTGAGGAAGCTCCTCTCCCAAGCACAAGAGTCTGATCTGAAGACAGAAAGTGGATGCGCTGACCAGTTTTGGCTCAAAGAACAGGGTCTATTCCTCACTCTAGTGTGACCCCAGACACATCGCCTACCCTTTCCAATGATCAAGGCTTGGGTATGCCTCCCAACATCAAGTGAGCCTATCATATCTCCAGGTCACTTTAAGAACTCAGGAGGCCAAGTCGCAGGGAGAAGATATGACTGTGAAAGAGGGAAAACAAACACTTCCCTCAGGTACTGATCTGTCCCCAAGGCCAGGAATTCCCAACATTAGTCACAAAGGGTTCTTGTGAGGAAAAAAGAGCTGAGAGTCCCCTAAGATGCTCCTGAGAAGAAAGAGGAGGGACAAGACATGGGCAACCTAGGGTCATCTCACATCCCGGCTATGCCCTATTTTTAGTACTGTGTTCTGCCTACCAACCTCCCTACCAGGTGAGCACAGTGGGCAACAGAGGTTAAAGCAGGTGCATTCCTGCCCTGGAGAACTCTCTTCCAGCCCTGGACAATTCTCTTCCAGCCCCCTCACCATCTCCCAGCCTCACTTCTCCCTCCCCTTTATCCATTGACTCCTCCCACACGTTATTTACCCATTTACCCAACACCCAGGAAATGCTATTCTACAGGCTGACACCAGAGGGTGCCAGAGTGCCCTTGCCTTCTGGCTTCAAGGAAAAGTCAGGGCTGCCCACATCCCCAGGCCTCACATAGCACCCAGCCTCCTAATCTAGTTTCCCAGGAGCCTGGCTGACTAGCATTGGTGAGAGGAACCAGGGAATTCCCACTACACAGCCTAGGTCACCCCCATCTGTCTGAAGATGATGAAGGAGGCTGTTGCTCCCAAAGAAATTTCAACTGAAATTCCCTGCATTCTCCTGAAGTAGGGTCTGACCCTGGGACGGATACAACAGGCCCTTTCAGATCTGGAACAGCCTCCCAGACCCTTCCCCTCTCTGCACCTCATCCGCCTGACGCTCACCCGCTCATCCCCTCGAGTGGACTCATTGTCCAGCAGGGGCTCCCCTGGAGCCTGGATTGTCACCGATTTATCCCCTCGATTCCCATCTCGGCTCTTAGAGCGGTGTCGGTCCCGACGGTCCCTGCAGCAGGAGGCCAGGGGAACAGGCACAGAAGGTCAACAGGAGAACCTGGTCTTCTCAGAAGCCACACCCACCCCACTTCCCCCACATGTACCCACCTCTAGAGCACTCCCAACCTCCCTTTGCCACCTGTGTCACCTGTGCTTTCGGGAGCTGCGGGAGTGGCCCGATTTGTAGGAATAGCCCGAGTACTGGGATTCGGTGTCCATGGCGTCTGAACGCCGTGTCTTGTAGCGCTCCAGGGCCACAGGTTGGGGCCTTTGCGGGGGCCCCAGAGCCACCTCCTTCAGCACCGGCTTCTTCAGGCCGAGGGGCACCTTCAGGAAATCAACTGTCACCCTGAGGGACTCTATTTTGCTGGACAAGTGGGCTTCTCTCAGAGAAAATCAAGCGACGCTCCTGGGGAGAGAAAGCAGCGGGTTAGGGGTAGCTGAGCTCCTGGGGAGGAGCGGGAGGAGTCAGTTCAACGGAAAACCATCCCCAAATGGAAGCTCCAGCAAGCTGAGGGGAGCCCAGTCACTGCCCCTGAGACTATAACACCCAGGTTCCTTCTCTATCCAAGGGGCCCAGTTCCTCCTGCCCTAAATCCTGGAAAGAGACCCCCTGAGACTGTGCCAAGAGCTCAGTGTGGAGGGATGACAGCAAAGGCCTCCCAGAGTGACCCGACCCTGGAGGAGAGAACCAGGGCAATGCTTTCTTTCCTATTCTCAGCCAGGGAAACTGAGGCTCAGAGAGTGCAGTGCTGGTCAGGTTGACAGTCTGGACAAATGGAGACCCCAGACAACAGGAAGCTATCCGAGGCCTCACCTTCACCCTGCAGTCATGTCCCACCCCCGCCTCACAGCTTCTGAGTGTGCCTACAGGAGGCTGCCTATAACTGTTCTCTTGGCACCATCTCCCCAGCATCTACATCAAACACATCCATAGTTACTAGCCAGGTAGGTCAGCTGCTCCCCTGGAGGCTTGAGTGTGTGTGTTTGTGAATGTATGTATTAGGGGGTGGGGTGAGGAATGGCAAGTAGTGGGGGTTGGGTGAGAAGGAAAGTAGAAACCATTGTCCAAATGCCTAACATCCTGAAATGAGCAAGATGGTGAGTTTATCTGGCTATTTGTGTGCTGAGGGACAGCACCTTTCATCTACACTTTCACATTCTAATTCTGCAGAGGAAATGATCTCTCCCTCCCCACTCCTCCCCAACTCTCACCCAAATTCTGCTCATTCTTCAGAGCTGGCCCCCAGCCCTTCTCAGAAGTCCACCCCCCACACCTACTCTAGCATCCCCTCTGACTCTGACCCCACCAATCATCACCATGCACTGAGTATTTATGTTTGATCTGCACTCACTGAGTCATCAACTGTTTCTTGGGCACCTACTATGAACTGTGTGCCCTGGGTATCCAGTAGTGAAACAGGCTCTGAACTCACAGTCTAGCAGGGTAGCTGTACACTGAGGAAGTAAACAGGTGAGCATACATGACTGACCATATGACTGATGAAAGGGGAAGACCAGGAAACTATCAGAATCAACTCCAGGGAGTAGGGGCTACTTTAAACTGTGTGGCTCTGGAAAAGTCCTTCTGAGAAAATGACACCAACAGCTTAAAGGAGATTAGGAGTTAACTAGACAAAGTGGAAGGGAAGCCCAAGGAGCAGAGACTCACATGTAGGAAGGCCAAAGGCAGGGATGAGCTCAGTGTATTTTAAGAACCTTAAAGGACCAGTGGAGCTGGGGAAGGGAGAGAGCAGTGGAAGTGGGAGCTGAAGAAGCCAGGTTATCACAGGATCCGTGGGCCCAGGGAAAAGCTCGGGGTTTATTTTAAGCAATGGAAAGGCTGCAAAGGACTTTAGCTATGCAGATGTGGATTGGAAAGAGGAAAAAGTAGAAACAGGGATATCAGTAAAGAAGCTACTGCGGTCGCACAGACCTGAATGGGGCAGAGCAGCAAAGGAGGTAAGAAAGTCGTATTTGAGACAAACGTTGGTGGCAGGATCCACAGGACCTACCTAATAAGGACTGGTTGGGGGGAAGTGGAGGGCCCAGACCTCTGGCCTGAGCGAATGAGTTGATGGCAGTGCCGTTACAAAGTAGGGAAGACTGTGGAGGAAGCAAGTTTGGCAGGGAAGATAATGATTTCCATTTCCAGCAGGCATTCAAATAGGCAACTGGTGTCAGAGGAGTTGGACTCAGTAGCTGGAGATGCAAGGTCATGAGAATGAATGGAATCACCTAGGGAATTAAATAAGACGTCCCTGAGAACCCCAATATATAAATGTGTCCAGAGTAAAAGGAGCAGGCGAAGGGCTGAGAAGGTGAGGCCAGAGAAGTGGGCTCTCATGCAGCCAAGGACGCAGAGCTTTTCAAAGCGGGAATAAAATCAGCCAGGTCAAGTGCTGCTGAGAGGTCAATTTTGTTAAAAACTAAAATAAGTTTGCTTTCTTTAGTTGTTAACTTCCCCCCCAATGAAACTAAACCGTTGGCAACTTGAGAATAAGGAGTAAGGAATAACAGCATCCATCACTTGCCTGCCCATGGGCACAGAGCAAGGAACTGATACCCACATAGTAAGCAAAGAAGTATGCCTCTGACTCTCAGGGAAATGGCAATTAATGCAGGTAAATGAAATCAATGCTAAGTCCATTCATTTATCCTCCTAACCAAATTATGTGGAGGCACTCCATGGTCCAGTGACGTTTGGCACATCGCGGCAAGTGTGTAAGAGACACACCTAGGGGACAGAGACATAACACCTTGACCCAACCACAGCCCTCTCTGAAAACCTTTGCCACAAGTAGGGCCCTTGTTGGTCACTCTGTGTGCAGTTTCCATCTTGGGAACTTGCCTCCTAAGAACCCAATCTACTGGTTTAGTCTTCAATATATAGGGTGGGGCAAAAATAGGATTACAGTTGCGAGTATGTAAAACACAGAGTTTATTCTCACATTATTATTTAATAATTATTGTATTATTTTCCATATGAACAACTGTAAACCTACTTTTGCCCCACTGCGTAGTTTAGACATCTCCCTTGCACCTCTCTTCCTGTGGCTCAGCCTGTTCTTTCTAATCCTCCTCCTAAAAACTGAATTTCACCAGGAGGTTCAAAGAGAGCAAGTGGATGACAGACCAATAGCAGTGGACACATTAAGGGGGAAAGGACTGCCACTGGACTGGGGTATAGACAGAGATACCAGAACCCAGACTCTCCAACTCCTCAGCCACATCCAAGCACTCACATCTGACAGAGCCATCAGCAAAAAGAGCCTGGGATTTGCACCCAAGGATCTGCATTCAAAACCTAGCACTCCCACTGACTAGCTCTGTGACCACGAGCAAGTTACTTCTCTGTGCTTTGTAGTCTGGTAGTCTCATCAGCAAAACCAGGAAAATAATGATACATACTTGAAGGAGTTGCTGTGAGGATCCTGGGGGTGAAAGAAGTGCTTTCATAAACTGCTCAGCTAGTAATTAGGTAAGTAATTAATATGCTCTGGCTCCAGGATCCCTCATACTCCAATCCCCAGACACTTCCTCTGAGACTTAGAAAAGAGGTAGTACAAATAAATCCTGGTGCTCACATGACTAAATGAAGAAGTCATTTACATACAGACACACACACACCTCTTACCAAAACCACCACTTCAAACACACCCCGAGGGAAGCTTATGCCATTGTGTTTCCCCTACAGATAAATTTCAAGCCAGACAAGGGTGCCAGTACCACCCCCACCCCACCCCTCACCAGCCCTTTGTTCTGAGCTGCTCAGCCCAGGGCCCTACCTTTCTCCCAGCTACTTTAATTAAAGACTCAACAAAAACCCTGCTCCCCTGGCCTGCTTCTCCCACCCCTACTAACCCAACTCAGGATACCCAAAAAGCTCCCTCCCCTGCCAAACAGGGAGGCCAAAGAATAACCCAATTTCTGTACCCTCAAGTACCCCCGGAAACTAATCCCAGCACTGGAGAGGCTGGGAGGAGAGACGGTGGGTGAGCAAACAGAAGGGCAGAAGTTCCCCTGGTATAATCAGTCTCAGGAATGAGAGGTTTGGAGGGTCTCCAGGGTGGGCAGCGTTCCCAGGAAAGAGAGTGGGGGCAGGGATCACTGGATGAGATCAACAAGTGGAAATGAAGGGAAGCGGGACTTGGTGTGGGGCACGGAGGGCCTCGGTTGGGGTGGAGGGAGGGAGGATTGGCAGGCTTGAAAGGGAATGTGTCCCATTACTTTTCACCTTGCTCCTAGCCCCAAGGCACACAAACACCCTCACTCAGTCCTCTGCTTAAACCAACCATGGATTATCTGGGGTTAAAAGGAGACCATAGAGGAGGGAGGGAGGGAGGGAAGAGAGTCTGTCACAAAAAGGAGAACCTTCTCCCCTCCAAAGGCCTTTCAGAAATAAAATTAAAGGAATGTGTCTCAGTATCATCCCAAGGGGCTTGGGGGAAGGGCTGGGGGGGGGGGATGTGGGGGCTTTTGTCCTGGTTACCCAGCTTCTCCCACATTGATCACCATGGCAACCAAAGCCCCCTGTTGCCTAGGTGATGGCAGCCAGGTCCAAGAACCCAGACCCAGTATCCAAAGCAAGGAAGGTTATGGAGATGGGGGGGGGGGGGGTCGGTGTTAGGGACAACGCAGGAGAGAATGGGGTTTCTCCTCTGGCAGCCCCAGCTTTTGTCTGAGCTCTGGGATCAGGTTTCTTCAGGAAACAATTGGAGGCCTCTGGAAAAAATATACTCAGAACCTGGCAACAAGCAGAAGAAGCAAGGCCTTAGGGGGAGGGAAGAGGGGGAGGTTGGCGTTAGTCAAAATGCAGACCAAGGCTGGACCCTTCCCCATTGCCCCACTTGGAGGAGCAGTTCAGATGAACAAGGGCTTGGACACAGATGCTGGCACCCCAATGTGGGGCACGTGCTGAGGACCGATGACCAGGAGGCAGGCAGCTGTGTTTACCACCTCATTCTTCCACTGCTCTAGTGCAGGGCCACCCCACAGCCCAGGCCCAACTACTTCAGGTCTGGAGTGGGAAAAGGAGGCAGGACAGAGGTGACGATGGGGCTGGGGAAGGCACTGTGGGAGCCAGACAAGAAGAGGTAGGGAGAGGAGGGGACAGGGCACAAACATGTACCTAAAAAGGGTGTTGACTGTTTCTCATCTACACTGAGCACAGGGCTGCAGCGCAGCAGAGGTGTGTGGGTAGGTTTGAGAGTGGACTTCCAGCTGGAGGGGGAAGAGGATGAGAAAGGATAAGAAGCCAGAAGTATTCCTCTGACAGAGCCAGTCTCTGACAGGATCGTTTTGGGGTTTTTTTAATATTTTATTTATTTATTTTGAGAGAGAGGGGAAGGGAAGGAGAAAGAGAGGGAGAGCAACATCAATATGTGGTTGCCTCTCACATGCCCCCTACTGGGGACCTGGACCACAACCCAGGCATGTGTCCTGACTGAGAATCGATCCAGCAGTCTTTTGGTTCGCAGGCCAGCACTCAATCCACTGGGCCACACCACTCAGGGCAAGAGGACCACTTTCAATAAGCGGCCTTCCTCTCCTCAGGTGGGCACAACAGGAGGGTGATCCTGCTTGGATGCAGAAGGATGGCTGTAACCACCTCTTCAGAGCCCTCCTGAAGTAATGAGATCTTACCCAGTAAAGGTCTCAGCTTACCACACAAGAGCCTAGGTGTTTGCAGGTGCCCTGCACCCCCTTCCTCACTGCAACCCATGGGTGGTGTGGACATGTGGGCACCCCAGCCCCAGGATACCCTAAGCTTTACCCACCACAGCCCCAATGTCTAAGAACATCAATATGAGCTACACCCCAGGTGCTGGATGACCACCCTCCTGGGTGGCACCAGGAGCCCCACCTCCCAGCCCGTGTCCCAGGAGATAGATGTCTGTCCAGAGAGAAAGCACCTTGCCAAGTCTTCAGGCCAGAGGGAGGCATAGCAGAGACTCCAAACCATACCTATCCCTCTTCAGACCCCTGGTTTTTCCTCTTTCTCATGTTTCTCCCTGAGTATCATCTATGTGCTCAATCCAGGCTGCCTTGTCAGATGCCAGTGGGGGTGGAAATGTATGGTGGGGGGGAGGGGGGAGGGGGAAGCAGCCCCTAAAATGGCTCCCATGGCAGACAAAGAGGCTCCAAAACCTCTGACTATTCCCATGTCGTTCTGCAGCTACCCCTTCAATCCCCTCCATCAGGAGAAGATAGTGGACTGACCCACCCAGTTCTCAGCAGGTTCCAGCACTAAGCTAGTACAACCCTGGAGTTTACAGAGCAGAAGCTGGGGCCCAGAGAAAGAAGGTGGCTAGCCCATGGTCAGTACATCTGAGCAGTCCTCCTCTGGCTTCCATTGTTACAAAGACCTCATGAACACTGTGACTTTGAGTTGTGCCACAGTGAGACCCATTTCTTTCACGAAACTCCTTCTGGTTCTGGACTAGCCAAGACTGTAAGGCAAAGAAGGAGAGGGGAACACTAGTTCCTACCCCACCCCCTCTCCTCACCAGTGACAAAGGGGTAGAGAGACGAGACAGGGCAAAGCCAAGACAACCAAGACCAAAGAACTCCTTCTCCTCAAAGAGCTGGTCTCTGCCCCTACCATCCACTACTCCTGACTAAGGGTCCTGATGTCCCTTCATTCATTCCCATCCAGTCTCAGGCCATGGACAAGCCATCCATCTCACAAGGCCCCTGCTGGGTTTTCTCTACCACAACAAGAACTCAGGCACAGAGTGGGCCAGACCAGCCCCAGGCCCCAGATCCTCAGTCCTGTGCCCTGAAAAAGGCCATAGTGTCCCTGGGTGACAGTGCTGTCCAGGAGACCAGAGAGAACAGCTGGATTTCAGTGGGCTGTGGGAGAGGAAATAGCTGGACCAGGGAGCTCAGGAGCTGGCACCAAGTGCTCTGCCCCAGCCCTGCTCACCAGGCACTCTCCCAGGGCAGCCCCAGACGTGAGCTCACCATCCTTACAGCCCCAGGGCAGAGGGCAGAAACCTTCTCACAGCGCTGAGTAGCAAGGGAGAGGCTACACTTGTGTCACCCAGGTGTCTCTGCTTCCACAGCAGCTGCACACCACCAGACCCCAGTGCAAGGAGCAAGAGAGGGCCCACAGCCTGGGCTCCTAGCCAGGATACCTGAGCTTGCATTCTAACTGAAAAGGAGTTGGGGAATCCAGAGCCAAGCCCTCTCCACATACTTCCTTAATTCCTTAATCTCCCTCCATCTAAGGCAAGAGTAAGGATGGGTCCCCTCCAATTCCACAGACACACTTTAAAACAGACACACACATACACCCGGAGGAGTACTCCCCCTCTGAAACCTCGAAGGGCTCCCGCCTGCCCCACCCAGCTCCACCTACCCTGGCTGGACAGGTTCTGTAGAGACCTGCTCTGCTTTCTCTGGCACCTCCACCCCCACCCCAGCTCTCAAAAGTTTCTGCCCCCTAGAACACCATGCACAAGCACACGCAAGTAGTGCACACTCACACACACCTGAGCCCTCCACTCCCTAGCCTTCCCAGTCTGGAAGGGAACATGGGCAGGGAGAGGAGTGTGAAGCAGGAAGGGTGAGTAATCCCTCTGGCATATGTCCCAGGTGGAGGCTAAGCTGGTGAGAAGGTAACCAGGGCTTCTAGATACCTCGATGTCCTGTTTAATTTTCACCAATGGGCAGGTCTCACAATTCCCACACACCAGGCTCCAAATTGCTTCCTCCCTCAGCTGGGGTGCAAAGAACTGGCCCGTACCTGCCCACTAGGTAAGCTATGGAAGAGCCAAGAAGGAAAACAGGTACCTCCAAGTTGTCTACAGGAACAGAAGAAGGTAGATAATGGAAGGTTTAAGTGTCTGGATTTGGAGGGTACCCATCCTTACCCCTGCCTTAGACAGAGGGAGATTAAGCCAACCTGCTGTGCAGACTACTCTCACACTCAGAGAAAACAAAAATGCCTCTCTCTTTTTATAAGACACCTGGTAGGCCCCAGTTGTCACTGACCCCAAGAGGCCCTGCCTCACAGCGGAAGGAGGTAAAAGGAGCTGCTTGTGAGGGGCAGTCAGCCACCCTTAGGCTTGCATATGGATGGGGACAGCTGTGATGCGGGGCCACTGGCGATGAAGGCTGGTTTGTGTGGGTAGAGCAGGAAGGTGGGCCCACAGGTATGAGACACAGTGTGACTGGGGATGCAGGTGGCACACCTGAGTTTCCCCATTCTGCAAACCTTCTCCTCCCACCTTATCCAGTTATCTAGGAAAACTGAGCCAGGAGGTGAAAGGCCCAAAAACCAAGCAACCTCCATCTTCTTGATAAAGCCATCACCTGAGGTTTTTCACTCTTTCTAAAGAGTCCAACGTCTCCCACCCCTTACAGGTGCTACCTCCATTCTCGGGTAAAGCAGGTGATTAAAAAAAAGACAAAATTGAGTGTCTCTGTTCACACTTGGTTGTTTTTTAGGTTGTAGATTCATACCTCAGGCTCAGCACCTGTTCCTGTTGAACTCCCACTTACCCTAAAATGCCAGAGTCCCCTTCCTCAGACTCATGCACAAATTCATCATCTCTTTTCTGACCAGGGTGGAGGAACCAGGGCTCTCTGATGAAAGCAAGGGTCTGAAGGACATTGATAGGAGGTTGCTGAGAAACTCTATAGGCAATGAGGGCCAGGCCCCTCCTAATCACAAACAAGGTCCATGGGCTATGGTGGTTGGAGGCTCCATGTGTGAAGTGGCCCAGTAGAGAGCAGGAGGAGGCCAGCCCCAAGAGATGTTCTGCCCAGGTGGCACCCATGCCCAGCCTTGTGACAACCTTGTTCCTCCAGGAGACTCGGAGTCAGGGGTAGACTTCTCTACTCCTCAGGCTGGTGACTAGACTCAAGTGTGCTTTACAGGAGACAGGGGAATTATTCAAGTTCAAGATTCAAGTCAATAACAAGCAAAATCAGACCTAATTGTAATGAGAGTAATGAAAAATGGAAAGAGCACTTTGGGAAACAGAAGAGCAATGAAGTTAGATAGACCTGACACAGCTTCTTAGGAGTTATGTAATGAGTTGCTCACCTTCTCCAAACCTCAGTTTTCATATCTGTAAAATTGGGATAATAGTGTTTACTTAAGAAGGTTAAGAGTTTTCAACAAAATTCTGTATACAGAATATCACAGAATCAGGCACATAATAGATGCTCAATAAAATGTTAGTTCCTTCCTTTAGAGGATGAACAGCCAATCCCCTCCACTTCCTGTTCCCATAGTCTCATCGTGAGAAGGAAAAACCCACCCGGAATTTGAGGAATCACCTTTGGCTACAGTGTTTGCCCCAGCCCCCAAATAACAGCCTCTCTCAGAGACTACACCCAGGCACTGCCTAAGAAAGCAGCCAAAACCTCTCTTCCTTTCTCTGCCTCTTTCCCCAAGGGGTCCTGGGTCTCCAGCCTCTCTCTTCCCCTCCCTCCTGGCACTTTACAGTGAGGCAGAGCCTGTGCTTCAAACATCTCCCACTCTCCTACAGGCACTAAGCCCAGCTCTGTGTGGAATTGTAGGGGAAGGGGACCCCAAGCTTCCTGCCCCACCCAGGCCCCCAGCTTCTTCCCACTCTTCCCTCTCACCGCCCTTCCCTGATTACCAGGATATCCTCGGCTATGCTGATTTCAAGCCTGCTTCTCCCAAACCCATTCCCAACTGTCACATCTGTAATTAACAACCTTGCCAAGGGCATTGGACAAGCACAGCAGCACCTAACTTCCAAAGACCACCTGCCCCCAAGGCAGGCCTCTGCCTCCTACTCTGTACTATGCAGGGTGGAGGAATGGGATGGAAAGATTCTCCCTGATGCACCTCATTTCTCTCCAGATCACAAAAATAACTTGACAGAAAAAAAAAAATTAGATGACAGAACACTACCCAAGTCAGGCCACCAAGTCAGAATTTTAGAAGGGGTGTGTGCTGCTGGGGAGCAGGCATGGGTAGCATTTCTTCCCAGGCCTCTCACACCCACCCCCCAGCAGCACAAGGTTACGCACGTGGAGAGGGTAAGAGAAATTTCAGGTCAATTCAGAGAGAAGGGAAGTTGACACCTAGTTAAACAGGAAGATGGGAAACCAAGGTGATCAGGGTTGATGCATACAGCAGGGAGCTGCCCAAGAAAGAGGAGGAAAGAGTGAGTTTAAAAGCCCCATCCCACCCAGACCCTGAGAAGAGGCAGTAACATCCCAGCCTCTACTCTTCCTATTTCCTCCATCCCCACCAACCACATAGGACTTAGTTATAGGCATACTTCAGGATCCAATAATACCAAGCTGTGGATGGTTCACTAACACCCCTGACCTGGCTCAGCCTCTCCTTGCAGTGCTCTCCTTGGTCTCTTCACTCTCTGCCGAACTCATCCTTTAAATGTAGCTGAGGGCAATCCATACTGTGGAATACTATTCTGCCATTAAAAGGAACGAAACCTGATAGATACCTGATAAATGAACCTTGGAAAGACTACAGTTAATAAGGGAAGCCAGACACTAAAGGTCAACACTGGATAATTCCATTTATATGAAATATCCAGAATAGGTAAATCCACAGAGACAGAATGCAGATTGATGGTGGGCAACAGGGAGGAACTGCTTAATGAGCACTGTTTTCCTTTTGAGGTGGTGAAAATGATTTTAGAGGCCAGAGTTGCACAACACTGAATGTAGTAAACACTACTGTTCACCTTTAATTAATTTTGTTATATAAATTTCATCTCAACTTAAAAAAAAAACCAGCCCGCTCAGGAAACATCTCTTCTGTGTACCTTCCTGGACACCCACCCCAAGGCCAGCATTCTTGTTCTATGCTCTGATGGCCTCCGGAACCCACCTCCACAGAGCACTCACTAGGCTAAGTGAAGCGACGTGTTTACGCATGTCTCCGCTGTGAAAGCCTGCCTCGTTCGCCCCTCCATTCCTCAGGCTTCACACAATGCCTGGCAGATAGTGCCCAACAAACCGAAGCCTAGCTCTCCTCCCCTGCCCAGAACTCTCTCCATCGCAATCCTCAAGCAGAACCCAAACCACAGCTGCTACCACTTACTACTGAGTGCTCCCCATGTGCCAGGCACTGTGTGATGCACTCTCTACGTATGACTTCATTGAGTACTCATAAACCTAAGAGGCAGGGCCTACTTTTAACTCCATTATACAGGGGAGGCTTCAAAAGTTATCTATTTTTCTCTGAGGTCACAGAACTAGGAAGTGACAAAAACAGAATATAAGAGCAGCTGAAACCCAGGGAAGGAGGCCACTGGGGGGACCTGAAATTCCTTGAGAAAGGCCTATCCGCAGGTGGAGGATGGCGTCTTAAGACACCCAAGAAGCTGAGGAATGATGTTCTTAAACCTGAATGTCACACCACTATTAAGCCCTAAATCCAACCATGTTAGACTCTTCCCTTTGACCTCACAGTGCAGGAGGAGGAATGAGCTAGGGAGACAACTGGAGTCCCTAAAACTCAGAGGAAATGAGGGGAGTTCCAGAGCTCTTCCCTCCAAAGCTTCTCCTAACCAAGTTCACACCCTTTCTAACTGGAAGGACCTCTTAGAAACCAGATAAGCAGATAAGTCTGTCTTGCTCTCCATCCAGGGAAGGGGCCACTTCCTCAGACCTCCAAGGAACAGAAGGCGTAGACAGGCGGCACAACAGAGGCCTGCTCCTAAAAATTAGAGGAAACAGAAGCAGGAGCAAGACAATGGGGAAGGAGGGGCCCATGTGGCCACTAGGTCCAGTCTGGAAGTACTTGTAGAGATGGCACTTCCTGTTGTCTGGCCACAATTCCTCCTCCTTGGAAGAGCACCCCACCAGTATACACACATGCAGTGAGAGTGCACAAAGCAAGCAAGGTGCCAAAAGTCCAAAGCACACTGTCCCAGATGCAACTACATACTGGCTTCCAGAGTCCTACCCACCTGACAGGTGTCAGATTTGACAAAATAATGCGCTTTTTTAATTCAGTCTTTTCCTATTCTGTCCCTACCCACAGTTCCAACATTTTCTAATTGCCACCGCTCTTTTCCTGGGTCTTAGTAAAGGTGGGGAGCCTGAGGACTAAAGAGGGAACATTCCAGTTACCTGTGCCCATTAGGGATTCTAACATTCCAATCCAATTCCCCAGAGACCCTGATGGCCAATCACAGTCTCAGCTCCTAAACTGGGTGTGTTGACCTGACTTCTGGCAACAAGAGGAAAATGGCTGAGAGAGTAAGATAGGCAAACAAGGCATGCATCTGAAAGGAGAAGGCCACCCCTTTCCCTTTACTCCAAAATAGAAGAGACAAGAGAGAGGAGGGAAAGGAGGTGGCTGCTGCTTCTTTTGGAAGACATACATTCACTTCCCAGGCAATATGACTTCCCATCGTGCTATCATGATGATGGGACATGGGTACCTGCCCCTTCCCCAACTCGGACATCTGCCCTTTTGCAAGGTCAACCCCTATTCCTCACCCTCAGACCTTGCCCCAGACCACAGAGCCCCATCCAATCATGCTTCTTGCCAGTGATACAGGAAACTAGGAAACTATGTGACAAACCACACACACACTTTCATAAACTCCTGAAGACCACCCATCCCTGGCTTCCCCAGAGCTCCCATGATACCTTCTCAACCCCATGGAGGGAACCCCAAGTTGTTCAGCACCAGGTCTCATCCCTCCAGCATGCATGCTCCTTCCTCTTGCCTCCAACCATTCCAAACTCACTCATATTGCTTCCCAGTACACAGGTGCACACACCCCTACTTGGGTATACCCCATTCTGCTCTTACACACCCACATTCCTCAGTCCTATACACTTCTTTCCCTCCTTCACACACAAACACACATGCTTTCCCTAGAGTGTACATGTAAATTCATATCCAAACACACAGCAGATCCATGGTCAGCCATTCCCTGGGTGCACACACACTGAGGCACAGAAAAACACCTACACCTCTAAACCCACCTGCAGAACACAGAAAACAAAGAACAGTGCACACTGGTCCTCCACCAAACTCCAAGGCTCCTCAGAAACTGTCAGATCCTGGAGGCAAGCAGTGTTAGTGGGTTCTGAAGCAGAAACTCCAAGATGGCTTTCCAAGAGAACTACAGCCTGGGGTGGGGGACAGGGGGCATACTTGGGCTAGAAAGCCAAGAATGTAGCCTCCGCAAGCACAAGAACCCAACCTGTGTGTGTGTGTGTGTGGGGGGGGGGGGGGGATGGTCCTTCTTATTCTTCTCCTGGACTCCTCCAATCCCTGATTCCTCTAGGGCTACAACCAAAACCCCTTTTCCCTATTCCTCCCAACACACACCCTTTTCTAGAAAAACCCACTTCCCAAAACAGGCCCCTCATAAGACGGCCCGCTTACTCTCACCTATAGGTCTGAGATACTTAAGGCAGTACCCTTGAACCCAAGCAGGGACATCCAAGAAGCCTCAGAATCTTCCAGACAGCCCTCCCTTTAGGCTTTCTGCCAGGAAAATCTGCCTGCAGAAGCAAGAGGTAAGTAACCCCAATACACACACCACCTAAGGCAGGCAAACACACACTGGTACTTATCCATCCACAAAGGTTACACACAAGAGAGCAGATTCACTCATATTGCTTCCCAGTACACAGGTGCACACACACCTATTTGGGTAAACCCCATTCTGCTCTTACACACCCACATTCCTCAGTCCTATACACTTCTTTCCCTCCTTCACACACAAACACACATGCTTTCCCTAGAGTGTGCATGTAAATTCATATCCAAACACACAGCAGATCCGTGGTCAGCCATTCCCTGGGTGCACACTGAGGCACAGAAAAACACCTACACCTCTAAACCCACCTGCAGAACACAGAAAACAAAGAATAGTGCACACTGGTCCTCCACCAATCCTTTAAAACTCTCCACTGCAGAGCCCACAGCTCCCCAAATAGGTAAACAGGAATGGGGAGAGGGACGACGGGGCCTGTCCCCTGGGCCTGCATACCCGGTGCCCTGGTCTCCAGCCCGCTAGCCCCATCCTCGAGCTGCACACATACACACCCTCTACTCTCCTCGGCAGGCTCCCCAGACTCCACATTACACCCTATACCATCCCTGCCCCAGCCCTCCCCATACTCTAGAGATGTGAATGCACCCTGAGCACCTTCACTTCCAATACCTGCAGACCCCATCCTTAACACTGCCTCTCCCCCCACCTCCAATACACACTCTTATTCTCCGACTTTAACCGGATCATTAAGGCCCCCGCCAGACCCTGGGACCAGAAAAGTCCCCGGCTTTCCACGCCCGGCTCCGCCCCTCCCCATGCGCCCCTTCTCCTCCCAAAGTTGCAGTGGGGGAGCGGACCGGAAGGGGGTTGCCCCGTGCTCCCCTTCCCCCCTAAGCCGCCCCGCTCGCTCGGGAACCGGACACCCCCTGTCTCCTTGCATGGTTGTCCTCCTTTTCTGCTTTTTTCTTTCTTTCTTCCTTTCTTTTTTTTTCGGCAAACTTTGCCCATCCCCACCCCCCAGCGACCCAGCACTCACCCGCCGCTGTGACCTGCCCAGTGGACTCGGTGGGCGCCTTGGTCGGCTCCGCGCCTTTGTATCCGCAGCGCCCCAGGTCGCTCCGAACTCCGTGCTCCCAGCCGAGCAGTGCGGACGGACGGCTGTGGAGGGGGCTCCGGAGCCTGGTCACCCCCTCTTCGTCCCAGGCCACTGCCTCTGCCCCCTCAAGGCCCCGGGGCAGGGGGGCCGGGGGCAATGGGGGGCGCTCAAGCACCCATGGCGGAACCATGTATCTAAGAATCCGGGATCAGAAATCAGATGGAGAGCCGGCGGCGGAGGGGGAGGGGACAAGGCGTGGGATGCAGGGGGCGGGGAGCGCGCTCCCGGTGCCGCCTCCCGGCTGTTCCTGCCTTCGCCGCCCTCCCGCCGTCGCGTCCATTGTCTGCGGCCCAGCTCTTCCCGGAGTCACCGCTCCTCCAACCTCCGCCTCCAGATGCCTGCGGCCCTCTACAATCCCGGGACTCGGCGGCGGGACAGCGACCCGGGCCCCTAACGAAGGCCTGAGGATTCCTCGACTCCTGGCCTTGGCTCAGCCTGGTGGCCCTCCTGCAGCTGCTTTCCTCGACCCACTGTCGGAGAGCGAGCCCTGAGACTCCTGGGGATGGCTGTGTTCAATTCTTCAGGGCCACAGATCCGGCTACACTAAATTAAATGGAATCTGGGACGTGGAAAGCCACCCCGGGCCTCGAGAAGGGAGAGTCATCCCTGATGTTAATTAGTGGCGAGAGACGGGCCCCCCTTCCCAAGCATACGGGGATTTCCCTGCACCAACTCCACCATATTCCCCCAGCTTCCAAAAATAATTTAATTACACTGTGTTCTAGCTGCTAGCGGCGACCGCCCAGTCTGTCCGCTCCCTCATTAACGCAATTTCCTCCCCTCTGGTTTGAGCACTGGGATTAATTACAAAGGGAACCCTGCCTTGGGCGGTGGGAGGGGGGGGTAGGGGGAGAAGACGAATGCGCCGGAGTTTGGTTGGCGGAGGCGAGGGGCCCTTCTCCCAGGAAACCTCCAGGAGTAAAAATGTTTTGGCCTGTCGGGTCTCTAACCCTAAGCAGGTAGGGCTCTCAGCCCAAGGGGTTTCGGATAACTTCGAGTTAGGTGAAAGTACAACACAGAGATTACAGGGTACCTAAAAATATCCGCCATAGTTGGGGCATTTCTGCCTCCAAGAATCTGTTGGGGTTTGTCAAGTGGTGCAAATAGACTAAAGCCATCAAGAGGGACCCCCACCATAAAAGTCTAGGCTGTGGGAATTCTGTGTTTCCCTTGGAGGCAATGAAAGCACAGTATGATTATTGTTATTAGTATTATTGCTGTGCAACCTGGCACTTACCTAGAATAGTAATACTTCAAAAGGAACTCCACACACTTCCTGAGCAGGGCAAGGCCCTCTCAACACCTCAGCATCCTCCAACTCCCAATCCTGATATCTTTTCTCCCATCCCTGGGATTAAGAAGTCCCAGGGAAGGACGACCAGCCTCTCTGTTCCTCACTGGTTTGAGGAATTTCTTTTTAGCTCCTCCCTGATGATTTTTTCCCCCCCTGAGACACAATCTAATTCCTTTCCTGCTTCCATTCAAACCTGACTATAGATGAGGACAGAGCCATCTTCGTCTGCGTCATGACCTTTCAAAGATGGAGAACCTTTAGAAACATTTCCCTTCTCCTTTGTCTGAACCCTTGCCTCTCCTCATCCCTCCTTCCCACATCCTGGGTCAGCAACTGCAGTCTGCATGGAAAATGCGGAATCATTTCAGGTACCCAGGTTCCTGCCTGCATCCAAGCTCCTTTGCTTGGTGTCTATTACTGCACCAGGAACTGGGCTGTACTGGGGGTCCTACCAATGAACACAACCAGGAGTATGAGAGACAATGATCAGGAGAGCTGGGGAAGAGTAAAGGAAGATGATAAGGAGGACTTTGGGTGTTCCAGCCCTGCTCCCCGTGCTGGGCAGCAAGTATGTAACTTGATGCAGTGTCAGGCTGCCATGGCCCTGACTGGCTGAAGATCCAGGAGGTTAGTGTGCACAGTATTCACACAATGCTAGCCTGTGTCACAGACTTCAGCAAGACCCACAGAATTGTGAACAGAGCTTCTGACACCAGAATTACATAATTCTGTAGATTGGCCCCACATAAAGTTCAAAACCTAAGTCAAGATGTCAAAAGATATCAGGTGTCAAGCTGGAATAACCTGGGCTCTCCTTTTTCTTCTCTGAAGTTGAGATTGGAAACATTCAACTATATCTCTGTAAACAAAAACACTGGATTACAGAGGAGAGGTCTAAAATGAAATCTGATTGGTGTGGTGTATCCCATGCAGCAATTCTCTGGATCGCTTTCTACCCTCAATACCAGGTTGCAAACCCACCTGTATCTTATACATTCTTAATTCACAGAGTGGGAAAATAGAGACTCAAAGAAGAGGCTCTTGTGCCCCAGGGCCCAAGGAACCTAACCTAATTCTTCAGGAAGGAGGTAGGCACTGAGGTGACATCTAACCAGGATTTTCTCAAGGAGGCCCACCTACAGTTGACAGAAGAAGGTTTGGAGCTTGAAGGCAACAGAGTGGAACAGATTGACCTTTGAATGTACAGCTCCTAGCTTTGAGAACATGTGCAAATTTCTTAATTCCTTCAAGCCTTAATTCCTGTATGTAAAATGGAACTAATAAGGTAACAGAAGGAAATCCCTCCACATAGCCATGGTGCCTCAGTCAGTTCCCAATGAAACTTTGCCTCTCTGTTCCATGTCTAGGGGATTCCTAGTGCTTTCAGGAATCTTACTCAAGGAAGGAGGCTCCTAGCCAAGAATAAGGACCCGCAGTAAGAGATTTTCCAACTCCCTACCAGCTCATGGGCCTTAATCCCCTGGAATGGAATAGGCAAACCAGAGGCTGCCCTGGAAGGTTGAGTCTCCTGGGAAAGATGCAAAGGGCTCAAGGAGTAGCAATGGACACTCTCCAGAGGAAGGTCTTAGCTACAGAAAAGTGCCTGCTTCCTGTATAGATTAAGCTGTTCCCAGAAGTCAGGCCCAAACCATGGCAGCAAAGGTTTCTACTCGGGTGAAAACCACTGCTGAGAAAGGGGAATCCTTAGTGCCTTGCTTAAGCACAGACAGTTTGTACCCTAGCAGAATGGCCATCAAAGTTTTTCAATGTGAGTCATTAGCAGTTTCAACCACTCCCAGGTATAAGTGACCCCAGTAATGTACCCACATCCCAGGCCAGAACCACCATCTTCTGGCAGCCTAAAGATAAAACCAGGGACAATTCCATCTCTCATGATAATTAGAGCTCTTCTCCTAGCACCCACTTTCTTAGAAAGACTACTTTCAATGCTTATAAATGCAGTCTGTACTTTGGAACAACTGGATTTTGTTTCACTTTTAATGAAAAGAAATAAAATAGCAAAAAAAAAAAAGACCCTTAACTGGTTAAGACCTCTGCGATGTCATCAGGTTGTTATGAGGTGTTTCTCACATAAGCTCCTAATATCTTGAGAACAGGACTGAGTCTCATTCATTTCTGCATCGCTGGCCCAGGAAAGTCACTATTTGTTTACTTCCCTTTTAACTTCCTTGTCTTCCTCCGTTCCACACCTATCCCAAAATGTTACCACTCCCTATTCATCCAAACTTTATCAAGTATGAGCTTCCTCAAACGACATCCCATTATCATCAATCTAGAAAGGTACCTACAAGTAAAGTAAATCAGTGGTTCCCAATCCTGACTGCACATTTTAATCATCTGGGAAACTCTGAAAATATACCCATGCCCAGGATACATCCCAGACTAACTAAAACAGAAACTTCCGAGGTGTAGCCCAGCTATCGGCATTTTTTGTAAGTTACCTTAGTGATTCTAGTGTGAGAACCATTAAATCAAACTATTTCTGATTTCTTTCTTTCTTTCTTTCTTGGTATAATAAGTGTCCCCCCCAACTCCCTTGCCTCTAGGTTTGCATAAGCTCCTATCTTTTCCCACTTCCATTATTGTCCCTAATCTCTCCTATCTAACTTTGACCTCTTCACCCCTTTTTACCTAGCAGATGTAACAAAATACCTCTATCCAGTATGCAGCTTCCCCTTGCTTCAGCCCTCTTTCCTTCGCTTCTCATTCAACCTTCTTAAAAGAGTAGATTCCTCACCACCATCCTTCACTTGTCAACTCCTTCCAACCTAGCCATCCTCTCAATATCACTTCTCCTCCCGACTTCAAATATTGGTATCTCCCAGAATTCAACCTTTGGCCCCTTTGCTCCTCATCCTACATGGTCTCCCAAAGTAATGTCATTCTCTCCCATGGCTTTATTCAGTGCTTACTTGTTAATGCTCCTAAATTTAGATCTCTTCATCCCCTTTGTTCATTCCACTCCCTCTGTACAATGTACATTCCATTCACCATCATCCTTATCCAAAATATTTCAAGGTCCAAGTCAAATCATATTTTCTCTGATAAGCCATTCCTGGCACTACCCATTGACCTAATCTCTCCCTTTTCGGAATTCTCAATTTTTTCTCAGAACCTCTCTTACCATATATTACACTTTGAATTTCAGTTATGTTATTTTTTTAAAGGCATAAAAAGAGGGGAAGAAATCAAGACAGATGGTACCAATAGATAACAAATAGCAAGATGGAAACTTAAACTGATTATATCAAAAATCACATTGAATGTAACTGGTCTAAACACCCCAATTAAAAGGCAGAGTTTGTCAAATTGCAGTATAAAAGTGGCATTTAACTATACAAGAAATACCTTTAAATATAAAGACATGAATTTAACCTATTCATGATTATATTTAACTATATTCATATTTATAAAAGGAAAGGGGAAAATATGTATCATGCTAACACTGATCAAAATAAAGTAGAAGTGGCTATATTAATACTAAGGGAAGTAGACTGCAGGTCAAAGAGTATTACCAGGAATAAAGAAGCTCATTTTATAATGGCAAAGAAGTCAATTCATCAAAAAGACATATCAGGGATTGAAAGTACAAAATCAGCCCTGACTCGCTGATTGGGCGTTGGCTCGGTTGGGCATCGTCCCACAAACAGAGAGTTTGCAGTTTGATTCCCAATCAGGTACATGCAGGGCTGCGGGGTTGAGAGACCGGTCCCTGGTTGTGGCATGTGCAAGAGGCAACCAATTGATATTTCTCTCACACATCAATGTTTCTCTCCCTCTCCTTCTGCCTCCCTTCCCCTCTCTGTAAAAATAAATAAATAAAATCTTTTTATTTTTAACATACATGAATCAAAAACTGACAGAGCTGCAAGCAGAAATTGACAAACCACAATTATAATCAGAAATGTCAAGCCCCTCCTTTCAGCAATTGACAGAACAAGTAGACAAAAAATCAGTAAAAATATAAGGGGCTAGATCAAAGCTATGAACTAGTTTGGTTTAACTGACAGTTGTAAAACATGCCACTCAGCAGCAGAATGCACATTCTTTTCAAGTGCCCATGGAATATATACCAACAATGGCCATATCTTGGACCATAAAAGAAATCTAGATAAATGTAAAAGGAGTCACATCATACACGATATAGTCTCTGACCACAATGCTATTAAATTATGTCAATAATAGAAATATAACTGGGAAATCCCCAAATAAATTGTAAACTACGTAACACAATTCCAAATAATTCATGGGTAAAGAAAGAAATCAAAGGAAAAATTAAAATTTTTGAACTGAATGGAAGTAGAAACACAACATGATAAAATTAGTGGAATGTAGCTAATGCAGTACTAAAAGGGAAATTTGTGGCTTTAACAGCCTACATTAGAAAAGGGAGAGAGTCTCAAGTTGATGACATTATCTTCTACCTTTCAAAATTAGAGAAAAACATAAATTAAATCCAAAGTGAGATGAAGAAAGGAAATAATAAAGATCAAGCAGAAATCAATAAAATAGAAAACAGAAAATCAACAGAAAATATCAGTTAAACCAAAAGCTGGTTCTCTGAAACAGTAGGTAAAAATAGATAAATCTAGCCAGACTGATCAGAAAAACAGACAAAAAAAAAAAGAAAGAAAAGAAAACACCAATGACTAATATCAGGAATGGGAGAGGCAACATCACTACAGATTCTACAGATATTAAAAAGATAATAAAAGAATGTTATGAATGGCTTTATGCCAATAAATTTGACACTTTAGATGAGTGTAAAAATCCCTTGAAAGTAACAAAGTATCAAACTCATTCAAGAATAAATAGATCTTTTGAATCCCTCTACAGCTATTAAAGAAATTGAATTGTAGTTAAAAACCCTCCCACAAAGAAAATACCAGGCCTAAATGTCTTTACTGGTGAATTTCATCAAACATTTACAAAAGAACTAATGCCAATTATATACATAGTCTTCCAGAAAACTGAAGCATTGGGAATACTTCCCAATTCATTACATGAAGGCTACATTACTCTGACACCAGAATGAAACAAAGACATTACAAAAAAAAACTACAGACCAATATCCCAAACGAACATAGATGCAAAAATCCTCAACAAAAATCTTAGTAAATCAAATATTGACATTATATAAAAAGGATAATACATCATGACCAAAAATGCAAGGTGGATTTAATATTTAAAACACTGAAAGCATTTAAAAAGATTTTTTAAAAAATAAAAATAAGCAAAATGTGATTACCTCACTATCTATCAAAAACATTTGACAAAAATCCAATATTGATTTCTGATTAAGAAAAAAAAAACCTCTCAACACCTCTCAACACATTTGAAATAGAAGGGAACTTCCTCAACCTGATAAAGAACATCTACAAAAAACTATGGAAAGCATCATATGTAATGGTGAAAGGTTGAATACTTTCCTCTTAAGATCAGGAACAAAGCAAGGATATCTGCTCTCACCACTTTATTCAACATTATAATGGTGGTTTTACCCAGTGCAATATAAAGCAAGAAAATGAAATAATGGCATCCAGATTAGAAAAAAAGAAGTAAAATCATCTTTATTCAGAGATGACAAAATCATCTACATAGAAAATTCAACGGAATATACTAAAAAATACTAGAACTAAAAACTGAGTTTATCAAGGTTTCAGGATACAAGATCAATGTGCAAAAAATAATTATATTTTTACATACTCACTGTATTTGTTCCCTAGGTCTGCTATTACAGAGTTTCACAAACTGGAGTGACTTAAATCAGCAGAAATTGATTCCCTCACAATTCTGGAGGCTAGAAGTTAATATCAAGGTATGGGCAGGGCCATGTTCTCTCCTAAGGATATAGAGAGGAACCCCTTCCTTGCCTATTTCAGTTTATGGTGTTTCCTGCCAATCTGTGACTGCCTTGGCTTATGAATGCATCACTTCAATCTCTACCTCCATTGCTGAATGGCAGTCTTATTCCTGTCAGTTTCTACATCATCCTTCCTGTCTGCTTGTCTGTGTCCAAATTTCCTTCCTCTTACAAGGACATCAATCATAGATTTAGGGCCCATCCTACCACAGTATAACCTCATCTTAACTAAATCTTAACTAATTATATCTACAGAGACCCAATTTTAAATAAAGTCACATTCACAGGTACTGGGGGGTAGGACTTCAAAATATCTTTTGAGGGTGCACAGTTTAACCCATAACACAGCAATGAACACTCAAAGTTAAATTTTAAAAGTACCATTTATAATAACATTTGATTATATAAATGTCTAGCCACAGTGTTGTACACCTGGAACTAACATAACATTAAATGTCAACTGTAGTTGAAAAATAAAAAAATTTTAAATAGCATCAAAAAATATAAAATATTTGAGAATAAATCTGACAGAATACATGCAATGACAACTACAAAAAAATAGCCCACGTAAGTGAAAGAAGACCTAAATAAAGGGCAAGATATACATACATTGTTCATAGATTAGAAGACTCAATATTGTGAAGGTTTCAATTTTCCCAAGTGATCTAAAGATTTAATGCAATCTAAAATAAAATCACAGCAACCTTTTTTATAGAAATTGGCAGTTTGATTCTAAATGTCAAATGGAAATGCAAAGAAACTAGAACAACCAAAACAACTTTGAAAGAGAAGAGTATGCAAATTAAAACCACAATGAGATATTACTGCACAACTGTTCATCAAACAACAAGTGTTGGTGAACATGTGGAAAAAAGGACACCCTAGCACACTGTTGGTAGGACTGCAAATTGGTGCAGCCACTGTGGGAAACAGTATAGAGGTTCCTGAAAAAATTAAAAATAGAACTACCTTATGACTCAGCAATTCCAAAACACAAATTCAAAAAGATATATGTACCCTTATGTTCAATGCAGGGTTATTTACACTCAAAATGTGAAAGCAACTCAAGTGCCCATCAACAGGTGAGTGGATAAAGAAGAATATATACATATTCTTCTGTGTACATATACACAGTGGAATATAACTTGGTCATAAAAAGAATGAAATCTCACCATTTGCAACAACATGGATGGATCTAGAGGGCATGATGCTAAGTGAAATAAGTCAGACAGAGAAAGACAAATACCATATGATTTCACTTATGCATGGAATCTAAAGAACAAAATAAACAAACAAAACAGAAACAGACTCATAGATGCAGAGAACAAATTGAGGGTTGCCTGGTGAGAGGAGGTTAGGGGGCTGGGTGAAAAAGATGAAGGAATTAAGAAGTACAAATTGGTACTTACAAAATAGTGGTGGGGATGTAAAGTACAGCATAGGAAATATAGTCAATAATAATTACATATGGTGCTAGATGGATACTAAAATTATCAGGGGGATCACTTTGTAAATTATATAAATGTCTAAACACTATGCAGTATACCTGAAACTAATACAAAATAATATTGAATGTCAACTGTAGTTGAAAAATAAAATAAAAAGAATAAACTTGAAAAACATATTATATAAATTCAAGATTTATTATAAAACTACAGTAATCAAGACAGTAGAGTATATGTATTAAATAAGATAAATAGATCAATGGAACAGAATAGATAGTTCATAAACAGATCCATAGACATATGTTCAAATGATTTTTTAAATGCCAGAGACTTTATTTAAATTTACTTTTTTAAAACACAAACAGTACAAAACTCAAGTTTTACAAAGAAGTTACAGAAAAACCACATCTCCCTCCCACCACCATCTCCCTAGTATGCACCCCAGAGATGCCCTTGGTTTTTAGTTTCCTGCAACTTGTTCATCCATATTCTATGCATATAAAAGGAGTCTTTTTTAAAAAAGCACAAAGAGTACTATACCAAAAGGTACATTCCTAACTTGCCTTTTTCATTCAATATCACTGAAGATTTTTCTGTAGCAGTATAATATGCATAGAGTAGCCTCATTCTTTTTAAGAGACTACCTTTTAAAGTATATTTTATTGATTATGCCATTACAGTTGTCCCATTTTTTCTCCCTTTATTCTCCTCCATCCTGCACGCCCCTCCCACCGGCATTCCACCCCTTAGTTCATGTCCATGGGACATACATATATGTTCTTTGGCGTCTCCATTTCCCATACTATTCTTAACCTCTCCCTGTCTATTTTCTATCTACCATTTATGCTTCTTATTCCCTGTACCTTTTCTCCCATTGCCCCCTCATCCTCCCCACTGATAACCTTCCATGTGATCTCCATTTCTGTGATTCTGTTCCTGTTCTAGTTGTTTGCTTAGTTTGTTTTCATTTTTTTTTATTTTTTAGGTTCAGTTGTTGATACTTGTGTTTGTTGTCAATTTACTGTTCATAGTATTGATCTTCTTGTTTTTCTTAGCCAAGTCCCTTTAACATTTCCTATAATAAGAGCTTCATTATGATGAAATCCTTAAACTTTACCTTATCTAGGAAACACTTTACCTACCCTTCCATTCTAAATGATAACTTTGCTGGATAGAGTAATCTTGGATGTAGGTCCTTGCCTTTCATGACTTAGAATACTTCTTTCCAGCCCCTTCTTGCCTGCATGGTTTCTTTTGAGAAATCAGCCGATAGTCTGATGGGAACTCCTCTGTAGGTAACTGTCTATTTTTCTCTTGCTGCTTCTAAGATTCTCTCCTTCTCTTTAATCTTGGCTAGGGTAATTATGATGTGCCTTGGTCTGTTCCTACTTGGGTCCAGCTTCTTTGGGACTCTCTGAGCTTCCTGGACTTCCTGGAAGTGTATTTCCTTTGCCAGATTGGGGAAGTTCTCCTTTATTATGTTTTCAAATAAGTTTTCAATGTTCTGCTCTTCCTCTTCTCCTTCTGGCATCCTTATGATTTGGATGGTGCATCATTTAAAGTTCTTCCAGAGGTTCATAAGCCTCTCGTGTTTCTGAATTTTTGTTTCTTCATTGTGTTCTGGTTGAATGTTTATTTCCTCTTTCTGCTCCAAATTATTTATTTCAGTCCCGGTTTCCTTCCCTTCACTGTTGGTTCCCTGTATATTTTGCTTTATTTACTTTTATAGCCTTCACTTTTTCCTCTATTTTGCGACCATACTCAGCCATTTCTGAGTGCATCCTGATTACCAATGTTTTGAACTTTGTATCTGATAGGTTGGCTATCTCTTCATCACTTAGTTCTAATTCTGGAGTTTTGATCTGTTCTTTCATTTGGGTCATATTTGTCTTGGTGCACCTGTTACATTGTAAGGGGCAGACCCTTATGTATTTTCCAGGGCAGGGCAACCCATGTTGCCGCAGTACGGCACTGTATGCAGAGGAGGAGTCAGAAATGGAACAATGCTTTGCTCAGCTCTCAGTTGGCTTTCAGTCACTTCCCCCACTATCCACAAGCAAATTGGGCCCTTCTGGTGCCGATTCCTGGGTGGGTGTGTTTGTGTACATTCTAGTATGCTGTGGATCTCTCCAACAGACTCTCTTGTGAGGCATGGGAGCTGCTGCCACAACCCCCACAGATTTTTACACCCAGAGGTTTTCAGGCTGTCTTTCTCTGCACTGGAACTGTGGGTTGTGCAGTCTGCCTGGCTCGCCAGTTGTTCCAGTTTATTCTCACACAAATGTGAGACCAACTGGTCCACCAAGTGCCGCCTTGCTCACCCTGGTCTTCCAGCCGCTACCTTGCCATATGTCCTCTCCACCCACCTGCCCCTCCCCTGCTCCTACCAGTCTGGATGAATGTTTCTTCTTTAACTGCTTGGTTGTAGGACTTCTGTACAGTTCAATTTTCTGGTTATTTTTTATTTTTATTTTTTAACTATATTTTATTGATTGTGCTATTACAGTTATCCCATTTTCCCTGCTTTATTCCCCTCCACCCTGCACAACCCCTCCCACCCACATTTCCCCCCTTAGTTCATGTCCATGGGTCGTACATATAAGTTCTTTGACTTATGCATTTCCTATACTATTCTTAACCTCCCCATGTCTATTTTCTACCTACGATTTATGCTACTTATTCTCTGTGCCTTTTCCCCCCTCTCTCCCTTCCACTCCCTCGCAAATAACCCTCCATGTCATCTCCATTTCTGTGATTCTGTTCCTGTTCTAGTCATTTGCTTAGTTTGTTTTGGGGTGTTTTTTAGGTTCAGTTGTTAATCACTGTGAGTTTGTTGTCATTTCAGTGTTCACATTTCTTATCTTCTTTTCCTTAGATAAGTCCCTTTAACATTTCATATAAGGGCTGGGTGATGATGAACTCCTTTAACTTGACCTTATCTGGGAAGAACTTTATCTGTCCTTCCATTCTAAATGATAGCTTTGCTGGATAGGGTAATCTTGGATGTAGTTCCTTGCCTTTCATGACTTGGAATGTCTCTTTCCAGCTCCTTCTTGCCTGCAAGGTTTCTTTTGAGAAATCAGCTGACAGTCTAATGGGAACTCCTTGGTAGGTAACTGTCTCCTTTTCTCTTGCTGCTTTTAAGATTCTCTCCTTATCTTTCATCTTAGGTAATGTAATTATGACGTGCCTTCGTGTGTCCCTCCTTGGGTCCGACTTCTTTGGGACTCTCTGAGTTTCCTGGACTTCCTGGAAGTGTATTTCCTTTGCCAGATTGGAGAAGTTCTCCTTCATTATGTTTTCAAATAAGTTTTTAATTTCTAGGTCTTGCTCTTCTCCTTCTGGCACCCCTATGATTCGGATGTTGGAACATTTAAAGATGTCCTGGAGGTTCCTAAGCCTCTCCTCATTTTTCTGAATTCTTGTATTTTCACTCTGTTCTGATTGAATGTTTCCTTCTTCCTTCTGATCTACACTGTTGATTTGAATCCCAGTTTCCTTCCCACCACTGTTGGTTCCCTGTAGATTTCTCTTTATTTCACATAATGTGAACTTTATTGCTGCTTGGGTCTTTTCTGTGCTGTTGAAGTACCCAATGAGTTCCTGGAGCATCTTGATAACCAATGTTTTGAACTGGGTATATCATAGGTTGGCTATCTCTTCGTTGCTTAGTTGTATTTTTTCTGGAGCTTTGAACTGTTCTTTCATTTGGGCCTTTTTTTTTTTTTTTTTTTTTTTTGTCTTGGAGTGCCTGTGACATAGTAAGGGGCGGAGCTTTAGGTGTTCACCAGGGTGGGGCAACCCATGTCGTTGCGTGGTGAGGCTGTATGTGGGGGAGGGGTCTGAAAGGAACAGTGTCACTTGCTCTGCTCTCTGCAGGATGTCAGTCACTTCCCTCACTACCCACAAGCAAATTGGGCCCTTCTAGTGCTGATTCTTGGGTGGGTGGGTTTGTGTACGTTCTAGGACCCTGTGGGTCTCTCCAGCAAACGCTCTGGTGAGGCTGGGAGTTTTGCCCACTGCCACCTCAACCCCCACAGGGTTTTCAGTCAGAGGTTTTGAGGCTTTATTTCCCCGCACTGGAGCCCTGGGTTGTCCAGTCTATCTCACTCCCTAGTTGTTCCTCCCAGTTTATCTGCACGCGAATGTGGAACTGCCCAGTCTGCAAGCCACTGCCTTGCCCAGTTCTCCAGCCACTGCCTTGCCACGAGTCCTCTCTACCCAGCTGCCAGTCTCTGCCCCTCCTACCAGTCTGGATGAATGTTTCTCCTTTAACTCCCTGGTTGTCAGACTTCCATACAGTTCTATTTTCTGTCTGTTCTGGTTGTTTTTTGTTTTCAAATTTGTTGTTATCCTTCTTTTGGTTGTGTGAGGAGGCACAATGTGTCTACCTATGCCTCCATCTTGGTTGGTATTTTTTATTTTTATATTTGTTATTGTCCTTCTTTTGGTTGTGCGAGGAGGCGCAGTGTGTCTACCTATGCCTCCATCTTGGCCAGAAGCCACATTTTTGTTTTAATGAAAATAAACTATATTTTTAAAAAGAAAAATTACTGCATAAAGTTTTGAAAAACCAAAACAATAGGTCAAAGATGTGAATAGGTAATTTACAGAAGAAATACAAACATCTAATAAGCATATATTATCAACTTCAAATATAAGAAAAATTCTTATTAAAGAAAAATTTGTTATTTCTTTTACCCATAAAATTGGAGAAAAACTTAAAAAGAATGCCAATACTTATTGCTATAAAGGGTGTATAGAAATGTGTAGCTGGAAATAGTGTATATTGATAAAGACTTTTTAGAGGGCAATTTGGAAGTGCCTATCAAAATTTAAAATATACATTCTCTTTAATCCAAGAATTTTTTTTAAGAATTTATCTTCCAAAAATGCTCAGATAAATATACAAATATGTATACATAAAATTATGTGCACTGTAGCATTGTTAGTAACAAAAGACTGGAATTCATTTTTTCTTTATTTTTTAAAATTATATTTTACTGATTATGCTAGTACAGTTGTCCTGATTTTTCCCCCTTTGCCTGCTCCATCCAGCACCCCCCACTCCCTCAGGCAATCCATCCACCTTTGTTCATGTCCATGGGTCATGCATGTAAGTTCTTTGGCTACTCCATTTCCTATACTGTACTTTACATCACCATGGCTATTCTGTAACTACATATTTGTACTTCTTAATCCCTTCACCTCTTCACCCATTCCCCCACAACCCCCCTCCCATCTGGCAACCCTCCAAATGCTCTCCATATCCGTGATTCTGACTCTGTTCTTCTTGTTTGCTTAGTGTGTTTTTTAGATTCAAGTTTTGTTAGATATGTATTTATTGGCACTTTATTGTTCATAGTTTTGATCTTCTTTTTCTTAAATAAGGCCCTTTAACCTTTCGTATAATAATGGTTTGGTGATGATGAACTCCTTTAGTTTTTTCTTGTCTTGGAAGCTATTTATCTGCCTTTTGATCCTAAATGATAGCTTTGCTGAGTAGAGTAATCTTGGCTGTAGGTCCCTCCCTGCTTTTCATGACTTTGAATATTTCCTGCCAATCCCTTCTAGCCTGCAAAGTTTCTTTTGAGAAATCAGCTGACAGTCTTATGGGAACTACCCTGTAGGTAGTTAACTTCTTTTCTCTTGCTGCTTTTAATATTCTCTCTTTATCTTTAATTTTTGGCTTTTTAATTATGGTGTGTCTTGGTGTAGGCCTCTTTGCAATGTCTTGTTTGGGACTCTTTGTGCTTCCTGGGCTTACATATCTATTTCCTTCATTATTTTTTCAAATATATTTCCAATTTCTTGCTCTTTCTCTTCTCCTTCTGGCACTCCTATGATGTGAATATTGAACTCCTTGAGGTTGTCCCAGAGGCTGCTTATATTATCCTCATTTTTTGGATTCTTTTTTTCTTCTTGTTTTTCTGATTGGTTGTTTTTTGCTTCCTTATGTTCCAAATCATTGATTTGATTCTTGCCTCCATCCATTCTATTGTTGTTTCCCTGTTAATTGTTCTTTATTTCAATTAGTGTATCCTTCATTTCTGACTGGATCTTTTTTATGCTGTTGAGGTCCTCATTAAGTTTCTTGAGCATCTTTATAACCAGTGTTTTGAACTCTGCATCTGACAGATTGCTTATCTCCATTTCGTTTAGCCCTTTTTCTGGAGTTTTGATCTGTTCTTTCATTTGGGCCTTGTTTCTTTGTCTCCTCATTTTGACAGCCTGCTTGTGCTTGTTTTTATGTATCAGGTACAGATGCTTTTGACTCTGTGTCTTGGTAGTGTTGCCTACTATAGTAGATGTCCTGTAGGGTCCAGTGGCACAGCATCCCTTACCACCCAAGCTGGGTACTCCAGGTGCACTCTTTATGTGGGCTGAGTACACCCTCCTCTTGTAGTTGAGGCTTGATCACTATCAGCAGGTCAATGGGAGGGATTTACCCAGGCCAATCATCTGCAAGGATTGGCTATGACCAATGACCACCAACCTTTGACCTCTGTGGAGGATCAGCTGTGCGGGGGCAACGTGGTAGTGCTCTGATATGGTCTATAGCTGCCTACTGGGTACACAGGCTCTGAGATTTCCCTGAGCGGGGCAGGGCAAGGTCAGCCCCTAACCTGTTTTTCCTAGGGCCGCCCTGACTGAGCTATAAAGCAATTTGAAGTGGCTCCTACTTGTGCCAGGCTTGGAGATTCCCAGGTGAAGCCAAGCAGTGAATCTAGGCTGGCTGCTGCTTGTGCCGAGCCTGGGTCTCACTGAAGCCAGCTGTTGCTTGTTTGAGATGATTTAGGAAGGTGTGAAGCATGAGCCAAGACCAGCCATTCATATAGAAAATCAGCTTGGGTGGGTTCATAAGTTGGGTGGGTTGGAGTCTCTGGGGATCTCCAATGCAGGTCAAACAGTGTTAGCCAGGTTGGGAGTTTTAGATATGGCACCAGCTTACCAGCTCTGTGGCTCTGTGGCTCTGTGGGAGAAGGTTCAGAAAAGGGCAATGGCCTCTGCTCGCCTTGATGTCAGACACTTCAGTTTCTCCCTGTATGCCACTGGTGCCTTTCAAGCTTCTACCCCATTGCTGAAGCTCAGAGGGAGTGAGTCTGTGTAGGGGAGTCCATGTGTGGGTTCTTTAGGAGGAACTGCTTGGGGCTCCAGAAGTTTCTTCCACCTACTCTATCCCCACTTGGTTTTGCAGCCAGAAGTTGTGGGGACTTATCTTCTTGGCACTGTAACCCTGGGCTAGGGCACCTGGTGTGGTGCTGGTACTCCTTGCTCCTGAGATAAACCTCTTGCATTTTAATCCACCACATGTGAGTGTGGGAGCAGCCCATTCTGCATCTGCATCCTTCCTACCAGTATGGATGGATGTGGTTTCTTTAATTCCATATTTGACAGACTTCATTCAACTTGATTTCTGACAGTTCTGAGTGACAGTTATTCTATATTTTAATTGTAATTTTGATGTGGTTGTGCAAGGAGCGATCCATGACTGCCTATGCCACCATCTTGACCAGAAGTCAAGATTGGAATTAATTTAAATGTCCATCAGCAGGAGAGTAGTTATATAAGTTATAATATATATGTCCTATGCAGAAGATTAAAAAGTAAAGTTAGTCCACATATAAAGATATAAAAAGATGTTTATAATGTATTGTTAAAGGAGTAGTACATGTAAGGTGAATAAAGTCTAAAGTAAATGTACAATACAATTTTAAATTTAAATGCATGCACCTATATATTCATATAGATTTATAAAACCTAAAGTCTGGAAGGATACAGACCAAGTGGTTAATATGGATTTCTTTCAGTGAAGAATGTGCAATTCATACCTACACAATTGGTATGTAGGGGTCATACATTTACTTTTATGTTTATGTACTGTAGTATTACTTGAATTTGTTGCAATAAGCATATATTACTTTGGTAATTTTTTAAACTTTAAAAAAATTAGTATCTTATGGCTCACAGTGAAGTGAAAAGATAAGGCATAGCTTTACAGGGGAGATAATGTACAAGAACCCCATCTGAAATGTCAAATGGATTGGAATATATGAACAAATCTATCTTCTCAAGGTGAATCGTAAAAGGTAGATGTTGGGACAACTCAACAAATAGAAGTGGAAAGTAGTAAAAGCAGTAATGATCCTCTAATAACCACCATTTACTGAGCTTTCTTACATACTAGCATTGGACTAAGGGCCTTCCATATTGTCTTTGATGAAGAAACAGATGCTCAGAGATTTTAGTAACTCATCCCAGGTCACACTGAAACTCATTAATGATTTCAGTACAATTCAATAGGAGGAGGGCAATCGTAAAGATATGCATAGAAAGTTAAGGGGGTCAGGAGGAGCCAAGCTCTGGGGCATAGGAGGGCACACCAAGTCAGGAGGTGTCCTGGAGGAGAGGATATCTGCTTTATCTTGAAGGATGAGTGAGACTTACCTAGGTGAAGTAAGAGGAGGAATTCTAAGAGCACAGGCACAGAAATAGGGGACAATAGGGAGTGTGCATGAGATTTGAATTCTGTTGAATGCTAAAGCACAATTTGGCAAAGGATGGAAGGTGGGGCTGGACAGACTGGCAGGAGCTGCCCTGCAAAGGAACTTTTATACCATATTGAAGAATTTGGATTTTATTCTGGAAATAATGGGGGGGGGGCAATAAAAGGACTGCAGAATGGAACTGTCCTGATTGGATGTGCATTTTGGGTGGGTCACTCTGAGGGCAGTCTAGATGGTGGATTTAAGGGAAGGCAGCCAGAAGGCAGGGAGATCAGATCAGTGACTGCAATAGTGCTGGTGAAGGAATGCAGGGGTGTTACAGGTTGAAATATAGTAACAGTTCCAAGTCACATTTAGAACTCAAAATAAATAGATGTTGATGATGGATTGGAGGTGAGAGTGAGGGAAAGAAAAGTGTGGTATCATCAGGGCAATTTTATGCTGACAGTGCCATGTGTTCATGTGAGGAACACCAAGGAAAAAGTAGGGTTGGGGGAAGAAGAAATGGATAAACATACCCAGTTTAGGGTATGTGGAAATTCCTGGGAAAGTCCTAGTAGAGAGGTCCAGCTCTTCATCTGTAAACCCAGGAAGCCAACTTCCTTCTGGAGATCTCCACAGGAAAGAACAGTTCTCATTCAATTTGTCCTCATTACGTCACCACTACTGCCACCATCTATAATTCCCCACAAAGTTTCTCCTCCTACATAGCCTCCTTTGGAATGTGGCCCCACTGTTTATTCAGGCCCTTAAGTCAGAAGCCTGAGAGTTCTCTTCTAGAATACCACATTTAATCAATTGTCAAACCCTATTGAATCTACCATTTAAATAGCCTTCCTAAATCTGTCCTCTTTTCTCCATTCCCACTGCCACGGTCTAAATACAGACACTTATCCTCTCTCCCATGACCTTGCAATGGCTTCCTAAAACTCTGTCCTATGCAGATCTTCACTTGTCTATCTTCAGAATTGCCCTTAAAGTGATTTTTCTCCCATGTAAATCTGATGGTGTTTATCTACCATACTGAAGAACATCCACTGGTTTCCTATCACTATGTGGCAAAGTACAAGCTTCCCAGCATAACATACACTTCCTCCCCTGACCTGGCCCTGCTTACTTCTCCAGGCCATTGTCCATCACTTTCCTGTCCCACCAGCCTCTTGCATTTTATGTCCTAACAGTATCAAACTGCTTATAGTGCGCTCTTGCTCACCATGTCTCTTCAGGCCTCCATGCCTTCATCCCTATAGTGCCTTCTACCTGGAATATCACACTCTTAGGTAGAGTTCCCTGGGAAACAGATTCTTGAACTCTGAGATTACATGCAAGAGAGTGCTCTTGGGCATGCTCCTGGGAACACCTGTTCAGTGTGTGAAAGCTGGATTGAACACAGAGAGAAGGTGAAGTGCCATGCAATTGCAGCAGGGGTCTCTGGCAATCTCAAAGGGGATCCCAAGCTGAGATGGTCTGCCGTGAGTCAACACTGCTGCAGCTGAGGAAGTGAGTGCTCCAGTCCAGCGGAGGAAATTTGTGAAGGGGGCTCTTGACAGCACACCACAGAATTCTCTGCAAGCTCCTTTGCAGACCTGGAAAACCCCTATTGATCTTCAAAGCCCAGCTTGGGCTTTACCTGCTCCCTCCCTTGTCAACACTCCCTCTAAGTTAATCTTTTCTTCCTTGCACGACTTCTATTCTGTGTGTGTGCTATTCACTGTCAAAAAAATTAATGTGTTTACATGTCCGTGTCCCCACTCTACCTCCCCAGTAGATGGTCAGAAGAGTCTGGATCTGTATCTCAGAACCTAGAACAGTGCCTGGCACACACTGGCTATTCAATGAATGTGTAGTGCATTGAATAAAATGGGATTGACTAATGAAGGAGACAGCTACAAGGCTATGAAAGGAGAAGGCTGGAGTTTAAATGCCAGTAAGGATAAAAGGGAGGATAGTAGCAAAGAGGCTCTGATCTCAGAGCTCTCCATCTCCTCTCACTTCACTTGGGAACCAAGGCCCTTCTGGGGAGGTCCAAAAGTCCCAGGTTAGAACAAAGCAAGGCTCTGAGCTTAGAATGTCCAAAGTGGGCCAGGAGCCAACAAAAGACTGTCATGTGTAAATAGCCCTGTGGCGGATGGAGCTAGAAGACAGAAGTAAAACCTAGAGAAAAGGAAAGGACTTCTAGGGGGAGAAGAAATGAAACAGGTTCCAGCCTGACAGCTGTCACTCAGATTCCTATGTAAAAAAGGACACACACTCTGGCCAAGTGGCTCAGGTGGTTGGAGCATTGTCCCGTACAACAAAAGTTTGCAGGTTTGATCCTGGTCAGGGCACACACCTAGTTTGTGGAATCGATCCCTGGTTGGCCATGTATGGGAGGCAACCAATCTATGTTTCTCTCTCACATAGATGTCTCTCTCTCTCTCTCTCTCTCTCTCCCACACACACTTCTTCTCTCTCTGTAAAATCAATAAAAACATATCCTCATTTGATTTTTTTAAAAAAGGACACAAAACAACACACTGATGTACGCATACACAGAAACATAGAAGCAGACAAACATTTCCAGAGACAGAATACACACATACACACAAAACAAATTAAATGGATAAAGGCAGGGGAAAAATCAATCTGAAAATTATAGACCACTAATATATGTAAATGAAAACCTATGAATTCTGGTCTCTATTTATCCCTAGTCATCAATCAACTCTCATTCACCTTAAAGAAACCTTAACAAGAATTTGGATGGCAGGTCCCCCCACATCTTTTTCACCCTCTGTCCCCAGTCTGGTCTTCTCTCTTCAGATTCTTAGCAGCTACCAGCCAAAAAGAGGGGAAGAGTGAGAAAGTCTATGAGTGTGGCCAGCAGAGGGCAGTGTTCAACAAGCAATACTCAGACCAGGCTTTGGGGAAGGAATAGAGGAGAAACGAGGACCAGAGGTCGCTAAACCAACACAATTTTCTGATCACATCCCCGACCCAGCTCTCCCTCCTTTTGTTTTTTCAGGACACCTCTTCTCAGCTGCAGTGCGTCTGTCCTCAGTTTAGCAAATTTCATAGTTTGGTTCTTCCCAACTTTTGAGAGAACACTGAACTAAGGGATCCTCCCCTCTGATGTTCCCATAGCATCTTGTCTCCTCCCATTCTATCTTGGTTTCCAAGGTGGTCAGGACTCATAACTTTTCTGTTGGACTTGTGACTGATGCTCAGGACTCCACATAAGGAATTTGATTCCAGGGCCACCTCTCAGGGGTTGCAGACATCCTCACTGGCACACAACTGATATGGTGGAGCAGGGGCTGGTTGTTATGCCCCTTCACTGCCCTGGCCTAGCTACTTTGTACAGTGCACAAGCTGTACAACAGTAGAGGTTAGCCCTGCTACTTACTACCCCTGAAGTAGCATGTGATGAACACTTACTGCACTGAGCACCACAAGGATGAAATCATTTAATCCTCCTAACACCCTGTAAAACAGGTCTTATTATCTTCCTCAGTTTACAGATGAGGAAGCTCATGGCTCATGAGGAAGCTCAGTAAGGCATGCGGTTTGCTCATTGTGGTACAAAGAAGAAAGGTGAGTATGGAGCCTAGACGCACACAGGTGCTCTGGCTGCCAGGTGTGCACTCTCTCACCCCTTTAGCCCAATATTGCTGTCGCTGCTGCTGCCGCTGCCACCCACACCACCGGCCACCAGCCACACTGACTCCCTTCTCCCCACTCCCTCTATGCTTGTATTCTTCTCGCCCCAAACCAGCTATCAAGGACTGTGACCCTCCTGTCAGCTTCTTTCTCCAGCTCACAATCCTCACAGAGTAGGATTTCAAGAGCTCAGGAAGGGACACAGGAAAGAGGCAGAAAGATGAAGGAAAGGGTCATAAAAGAGGCCTTCCACATAGAGAAAGAGAAAGCAAAGAAGGCGGACACTGGACTGGGGATAGAGAAGAAAGGAAGCTGGGAGAACCGAGAAAGAGGACACGGTAAGGCCTCCATTGTGCAGGCACAAAGAGGCCATCTGCATGGCAGCCTACACAAAGTGTGTGTGGGGGGGGGAGAGAGGAGGAGTGGCTAAGAGTCCTTCCTACCCCCCCCCCCCACCATTCTCAAACCCCAGGGGCCCTGCTGTCTGCTCTGACACTGGGGTTGGGGTTTGCTGAGAAAGAGGGCAGAGGTGAGCAATTATGACAGACAGGACTGGAGGGTTAGGGCCTATAGTAACTAGGGATGGAATAGGGCATGGACAGCTAGAAGTGGTATGGCCTGATGAGAAGAGACTGGAAGAGGAAGGGAAGGGTGAGGTGCCAGAGACCTCCTGGCCTGGGGCCCCAAACTTCCCCTCTCTCACTCCACTGGCACATTTGCTAGGTTTTGGAGGATATGAAATGAGGATCCCAAGATGGCATGCTCTTCTAGCCTTCCCTTTTCCCTCCTCTGTGTCTGTTAGCCCTGGAGTTCTCACTTTCCCCTCATCCCTTAGCCTCAGGACTCCATCTCCCCAACAGTCTCCTCTCCCAGTGTCCTGTCCCTTCCTCCTCTCACTCCCACCTCCTTCCTCTCCTGTCCTTCAGAGCCCAGCAATAGCGAGGACAATTGATTATCTGAAGAAATTTGGAGCTTGCAGTAGAACAGCTGCTGCCACCCCCTGAAACCACCCCCAGATCCTCAGGGATCCCTCGGGAGGTGGCCCAGTAACCCCTTCTGCCTTCCAGCCTGGCAAGTGAAAAGTGAGGGGGCAGGGAGCTTGAGGCTGTGGCTGCTGTGCAGGGGGAGGCAAAAGCACTCAGGGCCAGAAGTGGAAGACCCAGGTTCTAGTCCCATTCCACCATCATGTGTGAGTCCCATCACCCTTGTGGACTGCAGTAATCTGCCTTTATAACAAAGGTGTCAAATTCAATGCTTTCTGTGTTCCCTTCCCACTCTTGCCCCTTGTAGTCCTCTACAAGAACTGAACTGGCCTCAGTTCAGCCCTTCCTCTTGTAGTGTTCTGGACAGAGCACATTTCACTCAACTCAGTGGGGGAAGGGAAGATATCAACTCTACTCCTTAAGTCTAACTCAAACCCCTCTTGCTGCTGAAGTCATTCATTCTGTGCTCATTGCAAATGAAAATGGCATCTTTCAGAAACTGTATTTCCCTCCCACTGTCTGCCTTCAGCCTTCTCAGATGACCTCAAGTTTGAAAAGGATCTTGAAGAACTAAGATCCTAAGCAGGAATGTGCTCAGTGCTACCGGTGCCTGTCTACTTGGACCCCTCCTCCTTGAGGCTGGTCCTTCCATTGTGGGACAGGTCCAAGTCTTGAAAAGTTTTTCTTGCACTAAATCTGTTTTCTGTAACTTCTACCTACTGGTTCTGGTTCTGACTCCTGGGAACACACAGAATGTTGGTTTTTGTTTCTTCTTTCAATATTTAAAGATGTGCAGCACATTGCCCCTAAATCTACTATTGTAAAAACACATATCCTCAATTTTTCAACTATTCCTTCTGTGAAGTAGTCTCAGGACTTTAGCCTTCTTGGCCACACAATTCTGAATACTCTAGTTTATCAATGTTCCATTAAAATAAGGGGTCCATAGGGTGCCACCTGTTAGGCCAGGTCATTTCAGGGAGGCAGAGGGGCCTCAGCAGTATAGAAGTTAAAGGACCTGGACTTGAACTTTATCTCTGCCCACAACTACCTGTGTGACCTTAGGCAAAGCCCTCCTCCTCTCTGGGCTTTGGTTTCCTCATCTATAAATGGATTGTAGGTGCCTTTTAGGATTCCTTTGATATTCCTTCAGCACTCCTTTTTGTCCCTTTCCTTATCATTTTCTTAGTCCTAGGTCCTCTATTGTGTCCTCCCCAATATCCTAAAATTGGGGACCACAAAATGGGTCAAGAACTGGGACTGCACGGAATTTTGATCCTGCTTAGGGACAATAATGGGGAAGGCAATGGTTCATGCCATGGCTTTTCCTAGGAGCATGGGCTCACAGAGACATGTTTAACTTAGGTTCTGCTGGGACACTCAGCTCCTTCTCAGGCCCATAGAGAGCAGGAGCAGAGCACATCAGAAAGATCAGAAAGTATCACTGTGTGAGTGCCAAGATGGGGGTACAAGATACTTTAGGTGGGGAGGTCTGGGATCTGTGTGTTACACCTTCCTCGGCACCTCTTTACTCTGTGACCCCTTCTGCTTTTTGTCTTCATTTACTGACCAGACTGAGCTCTTGTGATCCAATGGGAAGAGTCATCAAGGCCTAGAACCCTTAGTTTCCTCCCTACCATAATCTGCAGACCATCTTCACAACCTAATCAAATGATCCAAGCCATACCTGGTGCTAGAATGAGGTCACTTTAATTTTTCTTTTTGTATGAAATCAGAAATGCAACAGGAGGGAATCGTACAGAGGACATAGGACACAGACTCCTAAGGCCCACTCTTGGGGGTACTAGGAAGAAGTGAGGGTCATGGGGGAGGGCTGGAGATAGAAAAGAGGCAGGTGGGACAGGGTGGGATGGTCTGGGAATGGAGGGAGGGAGGAAGGATCTGGGAGCCCTGGAGCTGGGAGAGGGGCACCATCCCAGAGGACTAGGGAATCGGGACAGATGGCTCTGAGGAAGGGATATGGGTGTTGTCAGCAAAGGGGATCCCTACACACACCTGGAGTTGCAGAAGGAGGACAAAAGGGAAAGGAGTAATCAGGGAGGAAGCAAGAGGGACCTGGCTGGGGCCCCGCTCACCCTTCCCCAAAGTGCACAACTGGGCAATAAATAGTAATATTTACAAATAAATAAATAAATAAATAAATAAATAAATAAATATCATTGTAGAGCTAGGAGTTTGGTATGAGGGAGGAGCATGTAAGTGCAGTGAGCTCCTTTCTTCTACACAGGTCCTAGGGCCCTTGCTCTACTGCTGACCCTAGGCTCCAGTGAGCAGGTTGGGACTCAGCTATATGGGTGGTGAGTGCAGAAAGCCTGGAGGTTAGGTAGGTGGGGTCTCTTCCCTTGCTGAAGGCAGCTTAAAAGAAGGAGGGGAAAAAAAGTAATAAAGACCCTAGGCCAGGAGAGCTGCACATTCCCAGAGGGCAATGATGGGGCACCCCTTGCATCTAAGGAAGGAACTGGTGAGGGTTTACAATTTTTTGTGGTGGGCTGGGATGGAGGAAGCAGGTGTGAGATCTGGCCCACCCATTCCCTGGAATGAGTTTGGAGACATCATCCCCTACCACAGGATCTAGGTTTCCTTTTCTCTAGCTCTACGCCCTGGGAGAAAATTGGGACTGTAGAAGCAGGAGGGCACACAGAGGGGGCCAAATAGCTCAAAGAGAGCAAGGCACTCACTACCAAGTAAGATCCGAGGTCTGCATCCTCAGGAACAAGATAGAAAACAAGATAGGAAGACTTATTCCCTAATTTCAGCTACTGAGGTTCACCTCACAGGTATTAGCTCCCCAGGCCCTTCTGCTAAACTAGACTGAGATCTCTGAGGAAGAAGCCCACTCCACTCTAAGCCCAGCCTATCCCCTTCCTGTTTTGACACCCCTGCCCTACCAGGGGCAGAAGCTGGAACAGGGTAGAAAGAAATGGATGTGTGTGTCTGGGTCTCTGATAATTTGGATGTGGGATAGAAGAGGCAGTAGCCCATGAGAGAGCTGGTGGAGACCCATGTGTGGTGGGCTTAGTAAATCCAGCAAGGACTGTATACCCGCCTCCCAATCAGATACTTCTAACAGTGAGGGCCCAACCACAAACTGCAGAAGGTATCCATAACAGCCTTGGGATGCCTGGGTTGGTAATAGAAATTTGCCTTCACAACCAGCTGGTGGTGGGGCACTGCTCCTGGGCCCGGCGCCTGGGGGCCTCCATGCCAGGGTATCGGGCTCAGGGAAGTGATGGCTGTTGTAGCCAGTGGGTGATGAGAAAGGACCTAGCCAGGCCCGGCAGGGGGTCGCATCCAGGCTGCCTTCAGACGTCCAGCACGTGGTTCAGGTAGGAAATGTAGCAGATGGCCAGACGCAGGATCTCAATTTTGGAGAGCTTCTTGTCCGGGGGCAGCGTGGGCAGCAGCTTGCGCAGCTCAGCAAAGGCCAGGTTGAAGGCCTCCACGCGGATTCTCTCCCGAGTGGCATGGGCTGTGCGGTACTTGGCTGTTGCCCGGCGTCTGCGCCGCCGTTCCTCCCGGCTCAAGTGCTGTAGGTCTTTCCTGCCAGGCTCTCCTGGCTCCAGGCCCCGAGTCTGGCCCCCTTCTGTACCCCTGGGCCCAGACCGGTCAGGATCCGCTGCACCCCCACAGTCGCTGAAGCCTGACTCTGGCTCAGAGTGGGTGGGAGGCAGATCCAGCTCCATCGTGTCTGAGTTGAGCATCATGATGGACGCTCCCTGCCCTGTGAGATCAGGATCTCCTCCCCAACCCCTCCCTCTGGGAGCCTGAAAACTGGTTGTGGGAGAGGCAGGAAGGGCCTGGGGTGGCAGTGTCTGCCACTGAGCTGAAGAAGTCAGAACCACTTCAGGGTTCCATGGTCAGGGTTCCAGCTGGGAGCCTGAAAGAGAGAAGAGGAAACTGATAGGGAGGAAGGAAGGACAGGACAACTCAGAGATGAGGAGGGCATAAGGAAGGTTTGAGATAGACTTGCAGGAAGGTGGTACCTGTAAGTGTAGGGGAAGAAGGACAGACAGAAATAAGGGCAGGAGGTGAGGGGGGGGGAGGCAGCAGGAAAGATAGGCAGGTGGACACATTGTAAAAGAGTAATAGAAAGGATGGTATGAAGGAAGAGAATACAGAGAGTGAGTTATAGGGAAGGAGAAGTGACGAAGAGGACATGGCACAGGATAAAACCAAGCAAGAGGATTAAAGATCTAAATGCGAGACCTAAAACTATACAGCTCCTAGAAGAAAACATGGGGGGAAAGTTTCAAGACATTGGATTTTGCAATTATTTCTTAGATATGATACCAAAAGCACAGGCAACAAAAATAAAAATAGACAAGTAGGACTACATCAAAATTAATAACTTCTGTGCATCAAAGGCCACGATCAACAGAATCACAAGACAACCTACAGAATGGGAGAAAATATTTGCAAATCATTTATTTGATAAGGGCTAAAAGTCCACAACGGTATAAAGAACTGCTCCTCAACAACACAAGATCAAGTAACTTGATTAGAACATGGGCAAAGGACTTAAATAAACATTTCTCCAAAGATAATATACAAATGGCCAACAAATATATGAAAAGAAGATCAACATGATCACTCATTAGAGAAATGCAAATCAAAACCACAAGATACCACCTCACATCAGTTAGGATGTATGCTATCAAAAACACAGAAAATAACAAGTGTGGAGGATGTAGAGAAATTGGGACACTTGTACCCTGTTAATGGGATTGTAAAATGGTGCGACCACTATTGAAAACAGTGTAGAGATACATATCCAAAAAAATTGAAATCAGAAAAAAAAAAAAAAAGGAATTGAAATCAGGATCTTGAAGAGGGAGGCATCTGCTATGCAATGTTCATTCGCAATTAGCAAGATATGGGAACAACCCAAATGTCCATTTGCAGATGAATGGATAAGAAACCACATAAATGAACCTTGAGGACATTATGCTAAATGAAATAAGCCAGTCACAAAAAGACATAATGTATGATTCCACTTATATAAGGTATCTAAGTAGTCAATTTCACAAAAACAGAAAGGAGAATGGTGGTTATCAGGAGCTGGGGGAGGCAGAAAGGGGAGATACTGTCCCATGGGTGCAAGATGACAAGTTAGGGAGACCTGTTTCACTGCAATGTGAATATACTTAACACTACTGAACTGCACACTTAAAATAGTAAATTTTATGTTGTATCTTTTACCCCAATAAATTTTTTAAAGAAGTGATAACAGAAAAAGAATTGAGTAACATGAAGCCACAGCTCCAAGAGAGGATTGGCTGTGACTCTAAACTTTGACTAGTGAGGGAGAGAACTGCAAGTTCTGGTCCTGTGATCCCCTCCCTCCCATGGTCCCTCGCCACCCTTGTGTGTGGGGGGTGGGGGTGGGGAGGAGGTAGGGATAAATATGCAGATTGCCCATTGTAGAGGGGACTGGGACATATGGTGCTCTGCCCAGCTGCCCCAGCTCAGTGACTACCAGCCCACACCTCACTCCCAAACATGACCACTGCAGACACCAGATCCTACCAGCTTGTCCGCTAGAGTCAGGGGAAGGTATCTCCTCTGGCTGTGATTCCCCTGCTCAGGACCAGCTCTTTCCTAGCTCTGAAGTCAATAACCTCAGACTTACCTCTGGCCCTTCCTCTGCAAGGAAGGTTGGAGAAAGGGAATAAATCAGCTTTCCACTTGGCACCCTCCCACAGCCTGAGGTCAGTTCACATGCAGCCTATAGAGGAGGATGTGGAAAACTTCTTGGGGCCACCATTATGGAGCTTGCATAAGGTTTGCTTATCCCTGGGACCAAAAGATGTCAGGGCAAGGCAGCAGGAACATGACCTGGGAAAGCTAGGGAAAGGGCTCTGCTTTAGGGAGTGTTAAGCAGGAATTCGCTGTGAGCTCAGCTGGACTTAACAGCCAGAAGCAAAATCACTGAGGCTCCCTAATAATCACCATCACCCCTTCCTCACCAACCTTGGTTCTCCTGCCTGACAGACACCCTCACAGGTGTCAGGAACCCCCAAACTTGCCCCACCCAATTGTATTAGCAAACAGACTCAATTGCAGTGGACAAATAGTAACTAAGCTCTGGGGGCAGGGGGTGTCAACATTTGATTGGCAGGTACAACACAACCATAACACAAAACAGAAGGTGGTTAGTCCTGAAATTTAGAACACAGTCCATAGTCTGGGGTCCAGAGGAACAAGAGGGGATGGCAATAGTGTGGGAGGCACCACAATTCACACCTTCTAGTACATGTTCAATTCCCCAACTCCCCACCCCCGTGCTTCAGGAGTCCAGCTGTGGACTCCTGAACACATCTCTCAACACATCTCTCATCTGGCCTGATTCTTCCTCTGGCCAGCCCCCATGTCCCTGCACCCCTGATCACTTTGCCATGCCCTCCCTTCCCCTCTGTCTGCTCCCATCCTGACCCCTTCGCCATCTCCACCTGCCCACTGTCCTTCCCAGCTCCAGTCCTGGCAGCAGCTTCTGTTTACCCATCAAGTCCTCACCCCAAAATCCACTTCTCGTCTCAAAGTTCCAGGCTCCAAGGATCAGCAGCAATTCCAAGCATCCAGGACATGACTTCCTGCCCCACTTCTGCCATCCCCAACCCGAATGAGGAGAGGTAGGCACAGAGTCAACAGGGAGAAGTAGGTAAGAGGGTGGTACAGGGCAGAGAGGTGCAACACACTAGAGAAAGAAGTAAAGGGAGGCTCTGGGAGGGGACTTGAGCCAGAATGGGAGGGACACGCCCACCCCTCCCTAACCCGTGGTTCCCCCTTTACCTAGGAGGACCCTGTGAGGGGATCCAAGCTGGCAGGACAGGGGCAGCGTTGATAGCCCCAGTCTCTTCTGGCTGCTCAGAGCTCATCCATCTGCAAAGTTAGTGACCAGCTTTCTACAGCTTTCAGGGTCAGCGTGGCGTGGCTGTACAGGCTCCAGGGCAGATGAGAGGGGTATACATAGTGGGGAAGGAGTGGGCTTGGTCAGGTACTGAGCCACCAGTACTTACACACGGGCACACACACTCACAGACACACACACTCACAGATACATACACACCTGGGCTGGTCCAGCCCTATGTGTATATATATGAAGACACACACACACCCCCAGCTCTCCATTGGCTGGCAAAGGCTCCCTCCTCATCAATATTAAACAGGCAGGCCAGGCAGCCATTGGCAGAGGGACCTTGGAACCAACCCCCCACCCCGGGAGCTGGGGGTGGGGGCTGGCCCTGGGGGGGGGCAGGCAGTAGGGGAGCAGGGACATCTGTTCTCCATGCATATTTCATAAGAAAGAAATGGAGAGCTGGGGAAGGGGTGGGGCTGGGGCGAGAGCCAGGGCAGGATCACAGATGAACCCCTCAGCCTCCCACAGCAGAGGCAGCGGGGCCAGAGACCCCCAGCAAGCTCAATTTTAGCACCATGGTCCCATTCTAAGTCCCAGCATGACTTTGACAACCCCTTCTCATGTCTCCTTTTCCCTGGGAAGAAGGCTCTCCAAGGCACTAACAGGGAAATGTAGAAAGCACAAGTAGACAGTACAAAGATGCAGAAGAGGACCCATGAGTCCTTGCCCTCACCATCATGGGACTCAATCACCCACACCTTCTTATTCCAGCCTCCATTCTCCCACCTACTCTATCACTGGGGTAAGCAGGACCAGATTTCTGACACAGATCCCATAAAGAGTTTTTCTATGTTGCCCAGCCCAACCTGACCCATTGGGAATTAGGGGCTCTTAGGAGGAGTCAAGGCTAAAGGAGCAAAGTGGAGGAGAAAAGAAAAAACAGCGTATGAAGTACACTGGGGTAGGAGGGCAGGGCTGCCCTGGCAGGCTTCATGTATGCTGCAGCATCTAATGAGCAATTAGAAAACTAGATACGAAATTATATGCAGCCTGGGCTGGTGCGGCTCAGTGGATGGAGTAACGGCCTGTGAAGCAAAGGGTTACTGGTTTCATTCCCAGTCAGGGCACATGCCTGGGTTTCGGACCAGGTCCTCAGTTGGGGGTGTGCGAGAGGCAACCACACACTGATGTTTCTCTCCCTCTCTTTCTCCCTCCCTTACCCTCTAAAAATAAATAAATCTTTTTAAAAATTATATGCAAATGGGCATTGATTAAGTTCATATCAATAGTTCAGCTGCCTCCAGCCTGTGTGTGCATGAGCATGTGTGTGTGTGTGTGTGTGTGTGTGTTGCAGGGTGGTAGGAGCAGGAACCAAGGGAAACATAGGGAAACAACAGGCTAGGTATCAGTATCTGAAGTTCTCTCCCCCATTCAGCCATTGAAGGTTTTCATGGAACCTTAGCAAGTATCTAGAACAAATCATGGCTAGGAGGACTCCAGAGACAGTGTGCTATAGTGAAGAAAGCCCTGTCAGCTGTGTGACCTCTGACAAGTAACATAACATCTTGAGCCTCAACTGTCCTTTTCTGTAAAATGAGGTTAACTCTCGCTGCTTTTTAGGTTGCCATGGAGATTAAGTGAGATAATGCAAGTGACAGGCCTAGACCTTAGGACCAACCACATCTCATGTTTAGGCTATAGGAGGCATTTGCCATTTATTTCCCTTGTTGATCAACCTTTTCTGGTTGAGACATTCCCTAAGGAAGGCCTGCAATTCCTCTCCAAGGTCCCCCACCCCTTCCCACTGCCAGGTCTGGGAGGTGAGGTGCCAACTCCCACCTGGGCAGGCCCAGACAGGTGCCCAGGCACCAACAGATGGGTTGAGCTAGAAGGGAAAGGAAGCTTGAGGAGGGGGGTTGAGAGGGCAGGGGATCAGGTGGCATCTCAGTTCTTGCATCATCATTTCCATGGTGCTGATTAAAAACCAATCTCCACCTAATGAGCCCCCAGCAACAATTTTAGCTCCCCCACCCTCCTGCCCTCTATGCCATCCAAGAAACGGGGAAACCAAGAGATGCAGGCAAATGTGCCATGAGGGAGACGAAAGATACTGACAAATGGGAGATGGAAAGGAAGCAGAAGAAATGAAGGGGGAGAGGTGGGGAGAGTAGGGGAGTGTAGGGGGATGGAAGAGAGAGAGAGGTGACCAAACAGAATAATCAGAGTCAGTGGGTAACAAACATGGAGAAGACTTGTCACAGGGAGATGGAGACATAGGGAAGATGGAGATAAAAAAGGGAGGAAGGGAGAATTCTCCCAGATTGCCAAGGCTTTGTGGGAGACTCAGAGTTACAAGATATGAGTGGGGCAGGGGCATAGGGTGAGACCTGAAAAGAGGAGAGCACTAAGGAGACACAGACCTGGGAGAAATACAGACATGGAGAAACACAGATGTTCAGGGATGGGCAGATACTGATCCTGGAACAGAGTCCTGAGGAAATCCCCAAGACAGGGTAGAGACATACAGACATGGGAGAGGCAGAGCCCAGACAGTTGTAAGGAACCAAAACAATACCCCAGATGAGACACAGGTGGGGAGACAGAACTTTAGTTCTGATAAACAGAACTAAAGAGATGAGGGACTGTTACTGATCCCAAAGGATGAGACAGTGAGGGAAACAAAAGCAGAACCTACAGAGGCCTTAGAAGCAGGAGGGAAATATGGTGGGGTTGGGGATGGGATGTGGAGAAAGAAGGAACCAGATCCCTGTACCCAGTCTCCCTCCTTCAGGCCCTTCAGCTCAGATTTTTGATCCTCCAGCGTTGAAGCATCCAGCCCATGTTCTCCCCAGTGCAGGCTGAGGTTTGATGGTAAAGGGGGGGTCTGAGAGTGCTCTGGAACCACCTCCTTGTCCTCTGCATCTGTCATCTCAGGATCCTGGACTCTGGGGCTCCCAGTCAGTCATCATTCAGGGATTCAGTTTTTGCTCTTTAGGGGAGTAACGAGAACATGAGTGTGTAACAAAAAGGAGCTGAAAGCCTAGAATGGTAAAAAGAACCACTAATTGTACTGAACTTGGGGCCAGTAGACTTGGGTCTAAGGCCTGGTGACCCTGAACAAATCACTTAAGCTTGACTGAGTCTGTTTTTGTCATCTGTGAAGTAGGGACAATGTTGCTTTCCACACAGGGCTTTTGTCATACAATGCATGAGAAAGTGCCCAATAAATTGTGAAGTGCTGACCCCAACCTTTACATCTGTGCACAGTGATCTAAAGGTGGAAAGAAGTTTCCTACACATGTATATGGGGCATTAAGATTAATGGAGGTTGGAGGGCTCAGGTTGCCCTCCAGCCCGCCTCAAGAGTTGTGTGGAGTCTTCACTGTAAGGGAAACAGGAGGAACAGTGCCACAGGATGGGGGGGGGGGGGGGGCTGCTGATGGTCCTATAGTTTTATTTTGCATTTTATAGGTGTTCTCTTTTTCTGCTTAGTACAATCTCTTTTCATCTCCACACAGACTACAAGGTAGACTGTTGGAAAAGGAGGTTGGTGTGTAGGGAAGACCCTGGGGCCTATGCCTAGTCCTTGAGGGTGGGGGGAGGGCCTGAGGAGCTTGGAAGCAGTGGGTTTGGCAGGAGAGAGGGTGACATATGTGGGGAGCCCTGGGGACCCAACCAGGCAAGCGGCTGGCAAGGAGAGCTGACAGTGTTAACCCTTGCTGTGCCACATGGCCTGACCCTTCCTGGAGTAGCCCATGACAGAGGGTGCTGTGTTCTGGGTCACAGGAACAAGGCAAGCAAAAGGACTTGTTTTCCTGGGGAGTAGCTGCAAGTCTTGGATCTTCTTCCATATTTGAGGTTCTCTCCTTGCCTGCTCCACTCATCTCAGTCTCCACCTCTCTGGGTCTCTAGGTGACAGCGGGTCTCCACTCTGGCTAACTACACAATCTGTCACTCTCTGCTGCCAGCCTTGCTGGAAGCCCCCCTTTTCAGTGCCTGAGCCCCTGAGCCCTCTCTTGCTTCTGGCTCCCTAGCCTTGCAGCCTTTGTCTCATAAGGCAGCCTCCCCTTTCTTCCTTCCTCTCCACTCACCTCTCAGCTCAGAGCCCATCTCCGATCTTATTATGACCTATCACTGCATCCCTTCCCCCAGCTGCTTCTCTTCCCTCCCCCATCCATCTGTCTTCCCTGAAGCTCTCTTCTTTGTGTCCACCCATCTGTCACCATCAGCTCAGGGCCCACTCCCCTCCCAGCCACGCCCACCTGGCCTTTCTCCCCTCAGGCTCAGTTTCCTCCAGCACTCCCAGCTCCCTTTCCTCTTTCAGCCCTACTAGGTCTCCCTACTTCCTATATCCTATTACTTCTTTGTCCACCCTCCTTCCCACCACCCCCCTGCCCCATACCCTCTTTCATCTGTTTTCCTTCTTTGCCTCCAATTTCTCCAACTACTCCTCAGTTGATGGGGAAGGGGGGAAGAGTAGGGACTCTAGGGCCCTATCCCCCAGCCCCTTAGCAGCCAGCCAGCCTGAATGAGAGGCTGGTAACATTTACTCACAGTTGCATCACCACCTTAGGCCTCTTGAGATACCCCCTGCACTCCTGCTCAAAGTTTTTCCTGGCTAGGAACAGACGCTATAGCTTCCCTTCTCCACAACAGGAGTGTGGAAGGTCTTCTACTGAGTGATTCAGGAAGGAATTTGACCCAAGGCCCATTCAGACCCTGACCTTCCAAGGGTCTCTGTTTTCTAAGCTCAACTTTCAGCAATTCCTGCCAAGCTTTCTTTGCAGATGGGATTGAGGGCCAGACCTCTTTTCTATGGCATATGCCACAGTTTCTCCAAATTCCTACTGTCTCTGGATAAGAGGATAAGTGCCTCTCAGGCCTCCCTCTCTATATTGACCCCAACACCTAGAAAGTTCATGAATTATCAACCTTTCAAATCAGCCCTGCCCTGAGGAATTTAAGATGAAAGGGAGAAAGGCCGGTCACACAGAACCAGATGTCAGCGCCAACAGAGGGACCTCAGAGAGCACCAAACTCCTCATTGCATAGATGAGAACACTGGGGCCCAAAGAGGGGCCGTGCCCTTTCCAAAGTCACACAGATCATCAGGGCACACCAGAAAATCGGGTCCTGAGCTCTTCCCACAACAGGAAGCTCCTCCTTATTGGCCCTACCCAAAGCAAACCCTCCATCCTCTGCTTTCAAAGAGAACCTGTTTACAGCACTGGTTTGGTTTTGCAATGAGCACATGGTGTCGTGCCTGGCTGTTTTATCTTGTATCATGTCCCATTCTACCATCTAGACTTTGGGTCTTCAGTCTCTGAGGGAAGGCAGCCTTATCCCAAACCCATTTATGATGCTGGGACAATGCCTTGCCTGTAGCCATGCTCAATAAATGTTTATTACTGCTACAGCTGCCAGTGCAGATATAAGAAATGTTCTAGTCTCAGCTCCTATTTGCTGCGTGACCTTGGGCAAGCCACATCATTCCTCTTGGCTACTATTTCCCCCATCTATCAAATACGTTAGACCGTGCACATAATTTCTAAGGTCTTAATTATATGGTCCCTGGATGAAACAAAGTACTACTGAATAAGGTGGAATCTTGGTGCAGAACACCAGGCTCTTCGAAAAATCTCCTCAGAGGATGGGATTTTTGGAGCAGTGGGCAAGATGTGGGAAATAGAAGAGGAGCTGGGGAGAGAAGTCTTGGGGGAAGGGATGTCTGTTACTCAACTTTCAGCATGGGGTGGGTGAAGAAAAGGTGCAGTGTGAGCTTACCCATGGTTAGGAGCAGGGAGGGAGGGAAGCCCTATGAGAAAGGGAGGGGCTAAGAAGTAAATTTCAGGAAGCACAGGGGTGAGCAAGGCCTACAGCAAGTGAAAGGGAGGCTAAGGAGTTAAACTCTGTGGCCCTAAGGTGCGGCCAGCCAGTCCCATGTGATCTCCAGGGCACAGGAGGTACCTGATGAGGAGCCAGATCAGTCTCAGAAAGGCAGCCCCAGTGGTTTGTCTGGGAGCCTGTGCCCCTTCCATGAAGCCTGGCTTCCCCAAGAGCCATAGAAAGAGCCAGTTTTCTGGTTCTGTATTTTGGGGGTAGGGTGGCTGGGGTTGTAAGGTGGGATAGCGTGAAAGGCAGAGAAGCAGCTTGAGGATTCTTCCCGAGGCAGGAGACTGAATATTGAAGGCCCTACATCTTGTACCCTTTTTTCTTGCCCACCCTGTTCCCTTGATTCTTCCCATCCCTCTGCTTTCCTGTTCAGCCCCCTCACTGATAACCTAGCCACTTCCTTGCTTCCTGAAGCCACCAGCAGGATAAGGGAGTAATGCTGTCTGCTGGGAAATGTGTTGGCCAAAGGAGGTGTGGAGTCAGCCCAGATGGTGGCAGCTGTGCTCAGCTCCCGCCAGCACAGCACACAGCTCTCCAGCTCTGACTGGGAGGGGTGCAGTGACAGGGGGAGCAGCAGTGTGTATTTCCATTTCCCAGAACCCCAAACATTCCCCTGAGGGAACTTGGAAAGAAACCTGGAGAAAAACTACTTCCTCTCAGCAGTATTCAAAAAAGTAAACAGCCCAATCAGGAAACTAAGAGAAGGGTTTAGGACTCTGCAAATGGCCAGTTCTTTTCCATCTCTGTCCCCAGGCACAAGGGAAACAGCTTCCCAGGCACAGTGAGGGGTGAAGGCTGGCTTCAGTGCCACTCCTGTCAGTTCTTTCCCCCTCAGCTGACTAAGCCTCTACCCCTAATTTAACAGTGCTGCTACATTCCAGAATTATGCCTTCATTAAGATCCAGGGGATTAGAGTGTCTCCAAAGAGTCCCAAGCCATTCTTTGTTTTGGTCTACAAAATGCCCACCATCAACAGAAAGCACACCACCCAAGGGGGCCTTCGTGACCCGGCTCCAGCTTCTCCTGCTGATCCTTATGGCTTGAGCACACTGAGTAAGTCAACATTCCCAAACACGACCAGTGTTTTCTCTTGGCTCTGTGCTTCTACACCTGGTGAATCTAAATCACACCTCAAATGCCTCCTCCTGTGTAGCCTTTCTAAATGTCACCACATTGCCCCAAGTCCCACTATGTGCTACCATGGCACTCTGGATATTCTGTAATTATTCCATTTATCACACTGGATCACACCCAATAGGGAGTGTATCTGTCTCTCCCCTCATCCCAACTTGGAGCTACTCAAGGGCTGTATTCCCTTCATCTCTGTACCCACACCAGTATCTCAAAGTGAATAAAGAAATATGTCTGTCAAACACAAAGGTGGGAAGAAACTGCTGACCTTGTTCTTATGAGACAGAGACCAGGGCTCCAGGATTCCAGCTGGTTTTGACAGAGCCTTATTCCTTGGGCCTCAGAAGACCCAGAAGAGAGCACAAGGTAACAATTTTGTGACTTCCAGTCTGGGCCGCTGAGCAAGAGAGCCCGGGACACATAACAGGTCATGTGGGATAATCTATTTTAATGAAACCCATTATTTATATATTTATACACAAACAAACAAACAAAAAAGGAAAACAAAAATAGATTTTACAGCTTAATACAAATGACAACTCAGCACTGTGGGCTGGAGGTGGGATACCCACCCAGCAGCATGCCCATCCTGATGTGCCATCTAAAGACCTGGAGACAGGACGGCGGGAGGGAGACACCAGGCTTGGCCCCCAGATCGCCCCATCCTCCTCCTCAGGGTTCCTTGTAGTTTGTTCCTGGCATTCAACCCTTCATGTCATTCTTCCTGGTCAGGAAGGTTGGTGAGTACAGGAGGTGGAGTGGGGAGTAGAGGAAGGTACAGGGCAGGATGGAAAGAGTAGTAGAGGAAGTATGAGGAAGGGTAAGTTATGGTGGGTGGCTAGGAGTTAAACAGAAGCTAGAAGCTTCTGTTTGTCATCCCAGAATCTGGCAGAAGGGAGAAAGAAGAAACAGGAAATGAGAGACTGAAAGGGGGAGCTGGGGAGGAAGGAATACTTGTTTTATCTCTCACTGCCTCTGTCGGACAGTTCCTCTTCTTTATGTTAATCCCAGTCTGAGCCAGGCCCAGAAAGGTTCCAGTGACAAACTAGTTGTTTCTGTCCCAGTGGGACAAATGATGTAGGGAATGAACCACAGAGCTGCAGGAAAAGCTGGGGTTCTCCTCAGAAAGACACAGCACCGGGCTCCCGGGGAGCAATGAAAAGGACATCGGCTTTGGCATTGATGCAGTAGGTGATGATGAGAGAGAAGACAAGGACGCCAAAGCCCACCGTCAGGGTGATGAACTGCAGGGGGGAGAGAGGTGCTCTGATTATTCTCTCAGTGCAGTCTGGGGTAATTGCTTGGGGCTGGGAGCCAGGACATTGGAATTCTGGAGCTGGCTCCAAGCACCAAATACTGAACAATCATAGGCAACATCTCCCCAGTCTGGAGACTTACAGTCTCCACATTTTAAAAGAAAAGCAAAGTACCTCTGTTCTTGCTTGTCTTGTATTACTTAGATTTTAAGCATCTTAAATGCAGGACCCATGACTTTGACTCTCCCATGGCAATTACATTACTGACTTACTTGTGACAGTACTTGATAAATACTGGATCGACCCATCCCAGCTATGCCAGGTGGGAATGCTGGTGGGAATGGAGCTGTGGAAGGACTACCTGGGGACTACAGGGCTAGCAGTGTCTCCTTAGGTCTCTATGAGAACGTATCTTCAGAATGAATACAGAATCAAATTATCAATGAAGATAAGCTTCCTAATGGGGCATACTAGCTGACAAGGGATAAATTTGCAGTAAGTTTTTGTGGCAAATCTGGGGCAAATGGGAAATGAAGGGATATGAGACAAGAAGCAACAGAGTCAAAGAGATCTGTGCCACCACCTGTCTCCCATCTCACCTCAAGCTCTTTGCTGGCTATCAGAAATATCCGGGCACGGATGTCTTTCCAGCGGCTCTCAGTCCATGTAGAGTACTCAGTAGAGCCCCACTGCCCGAGTTCAAAGGCAGGGGACAAGGCCCTGGCCAGTCGTGCCGTAGAACGCACACATCGGGGGAGCCGGTCCGTCTCGTTGGAGTTTAGAGGGCCCTGAACCCAGGTGTACTCATACAGCTGCACAGGAAGACATGCCAGAGCATGGGCTGAGGTGACCCTCTCTCACCCAACCCCTTTAATCTTTAGATGATCCTTTTTCACTCAGGCTACTGCCTGTTCGACACTCAAGTTCAGAGGGCTGCATCCCACCACCTCTCCATCCCCAGCCTTGGGTCCAGTTGGGCCCAGGAGATCCTCTAATTTTCCCAAGGGAAAGGGACTCTCAGGACACCCACTACCACTCACATCCTTGTTTTCACTGGGGACTTTACTTGGATCCTGGCACTGCTCTCGAGTAAGGTCGGTCACCTTGCCGGTTAAATTTGCCAAGGCACACTGTACAACGTAAGTGGCGTTGGTGGGGCTGGAGACAGCGATGTAATGCTGAAGAGGCCCGTCACCTGATTGGAAACCACAGGGAAGGGAAGGATTTGGTGGATAGATGGTGCAGTGCAGATGGGCAGAGACAGAGAGACCCAGGTTGGCCGGAGCCAGAGAAGAAAAGAGAAACAGAAAGAAAGGGAAACAAGGGGGGGAAAAGTAGAAAGGAGAAAGAAAAAAAAGTAAAGATTAAAGCAAAATGAAGATTTTTTCCTACCCTTTTCCTTGGCCAAGGGTCCCATTCCCACATCAGGTGCTTACCCAAGTAGGACCTTAGGTCCTGCCTGAGGATAGACTGGAACCATGAGTTGTTGGCTCTAACCAGGAAGCCATAGAGCAGGCGGGTGACCTAGGATTGGGACAGTGAGAAGAGAGAGCTCTGTGATTTGGATCCCATTGACAGAGTGATTAGTGGAGGTCCAGTCATGGAGTCGAAACCACACTGACCAGACAGACTCTGGGGCTAGGGGGACAGTGGCTGGCTCATGAGGGTACAGATGAGGCCCAGTCAAGGGCTCCCTGGGGTGTCAAGTATCCTCACAGGCACACATAGGCATGGGCATGGGAGACCAGGCAAGGGACATAAAGGCTGAGGCAGCCCGTGGTGTAAATGGACAGAAAGGAGTCAGGGCCCATTTGTTCTTACTGTTTGGGGATCAGCCAGAATAGTGTCGCTGAAGTTAGTTCCTCCTGCAAGCTGGTACAGTGCACGTCCCAGCACCGTGGCTACATCTGCAAGAGCCTGTGGTAGGTGAGGAGGGGAACTGAATGGCCCACCTCTCCTAATCCCAAATAGTAACATTCTAACCAACTTCTCTGTGTTCCCCATTACTCCCACCCAGCCCAGGCCAGTGCTACCTTGGCAGTGTCTGTCACAAAGTTCAGGTCCTCTTCAGGGCTCTGCCATTCAGGGTAGCTCACATTAATGTTCTCAGCAGTGTCATAAACGCTCTGGTAATAGCTGCCAGGAAAGCCAACATGAGCCTTGGCTATACTCATCGAGGGCCCTGCCCCTTCCCTCCCTCAAATGCCCCTTATGCAGCAACTCGGTATTCATTTTTCATCATCCAGGAAGGGTACAGAGATTAGTATCCCATATTGAAGAAGGTATGGAGAAAGGGGAGGTAGGAGTGAGGATGGCAATGGTTAGTTAAATACAAAGATTTTTCCAACAGACAAGGTAGAGTAGGTGAATAAGATTAGAATGCAGGAATCTCATCTCCAGGAGATCTTTAAACATAAGAGACACTTTTGTCATTTGGGCTGGAGATATAGGAGAGTGGCGAAAATGACTTTCAGTGAAGCTGACACACATTACCTGAGCAACTGTGTGACTGTTCTAGTGAACAATTCTATTGAGGGTGGCTGAAAGTAGAGGGAGATTAGCACATCTATTCACAGATACATACTACACTGGATCAAACTACCCCAATATCCCTTGGGGAGCCCCAAGGAGACAGATCTTAGAAGTAGGACTAAGAAAAGAGAGCTCCCAGCTTTTACCATCTATGAATGCCTCTCCCATATAGAATCAAGTCAGCCACGTAAGTCCAAATGTGTTCAAACGATGAATCACCCCTTATCCCAAAGTGGTATGGTTGACAAACTAGGGGAGGAGAATTGACCCTATGTACCAGAACTGTTGCTGCCCAAAATAAATGAGAAGTTGCTACTTGGCTGTACTCAGAGAACTAGAACCTAAGCACTGTCACTCAGAAATTCCTCTGACCTGTTGGAAGAGGAAGGGAGGCTTGGGGCTTAGCAGTCCAGCCTGAGTAAAAAGTGCCCTTTTAGTCCAGTGCTCAAGTTAGAGACAGTTTAGAGGCGCCTAAGACCAGAAAAGAGGTGACTAACAGGCCTCACCCCTTATTTCTGGAGCTACCTCAACCATAGGGGACACGATACCCTCACATTGAACCACATGCACTTACCACATGGCAACAACATGTGACATTTCAGAGTATGGTTTGCGGCACCCTTGGTGGGCCTCAGACAAGGACAATGCTTTGTCCTACACCTTAAGAACCCTATCATCATTCCAGTGCCCCTGTTTGAGATGATGCCCTCTACCAGCAGCCCTAGGTAATTTAAGCCCCCAGACAGCTTGGGGGAGGTGGAAGCACAAGCAAGGATTATACAGGAAAGGGCTAAGTTGAGAACTGTTTTCTAAGTTGAACATCAAGTCAAATGAGGGGACCAGGTTAGATATGAATACGCTACTGAACAAAGAACACAAACTGACCTGAGATTTTAGAGAGGGTGGTGTGGGGAGAGGGGACAGCAGTGATCTTTCTTGACACAGAAGTCATCTCTCTGTGGACCTTGGACCCTTGACTGCAGAACAGACTCCTTCCAGAAAATAAGAGGATGCAGGTCAGGTAACTCTTACCGGTTATGGAAGCTAGTAGCGTGGTCAGCAAGAACAACACCAGAGATGTTTCGAGCTCGAAGAAATCGCTGCAGAGAAGATGGTGGGAGAGGCTGGGACTGGTTCACCCTCCTGAGGACGACAGTAGGTACACCGGCACCACTCTTCTCCAATGTGGTCCGGAGATGCTCCACCTGGGAGGGATGAGGGAGATTAACTCATGAGAGGATGGGGAGTGGCAAGTGGGAGGTCTCTTTTAGGCCTAAAATGCTTTCTACTTCAAGTCCCTAGCTTGGGAAGTTGCCCCAAGCCCTTCTAGATCTAAATGCTGCAAGTATTTTTGAATCAAGCCCCTCTAATTTCCTGTAGCTCCTACCATCCTTTTAAAACTACAGCATAGGCACGCTCTCCCTCCCGGAAGAATGCCCACGCCTTTCTTCCCTCTCAGGAGTGCAACTTTACTTTTCTCTCTTAAACACTAAGGTCCCCAGGAGACTTGCAACCAGGGGAGCAGTGGGCAGCAGTTCACCCTGGGCTAACGCCTTGAACCTATCTCCTAGTCCCCCCTTTCTCTGACTTCCCAGTGGGCTGACAACAGCCCCACCTTGGCTCACTGTGACTTTTATGTCTCAGTGAGCCAATAGCAGCCCCATCTAGGCTCATTTCTTTCCTATAGCATGTATAGAGAGCCAAAGCAGCCCCGCTTAGACTCTCCTTTTGCTTCTTCTATCCTAGGTCCTTCCTTGTTTCACTGTCCCCAGCTTTAATAAATATACTCTTAAAGTAAAAAAAAAAAAAAAGGGCATAAAGGAAGAGGCCTGTGTTTTTTGTATTTATAGGTAAACCCCACTGTCCTCAGAACTCTGCCTTATCCTCAGTAGATGCTTCAGTTGCTATTTGTTCTGTAAAACTAGAGGAACAAATGATAATACAAAACAGGTAACCACGTTGGCAAGGGCTGTAGGAACCCAGAGCAGGGATGACACTGAAACTGCAGTGGCAGGAAGAGACCTCTTGGAAAAAACAGGCCTAAAGCTGGACATTGAGGGTATGGAGGAGCTTGAACAAGTAGTGAGGAAAGTGATGAGCATTCTGGGTCAAGAGTCTGGCATGCCAGGAATGGGGGCAGCATGGCCTGGACGACTAGAACCATGGGGCAGCAGGAAGAGAAGGGAGCCAGTCACCACCCTGTCCTAATGGCCAGCAATAGTTTGCTAGGCACCACATGATCAAAGAGCTACCCACGCCATGGAATCAGTGGTTCTTGCTGGGAAGCTGTAACAGTCATGGTGTTCACCCTTTAGCCAATACCCAACTTAAGGTCCTGTCTGACGGGCCTTGTGGGTTGTTGGGGATAGGGCCAGGTTAAGGGGGTGTCTGTATTCTGAGCTGTTGAATATAGAAGTGAGGGGGAGAGATGCTCAGATTACCTTGTTCCATACTGACTCATTTTTCTGAGACACAGGATCTGTGTGCATCCAAAGCTCTAGTGAATTTCTTAAGGCCACCTGGGGGAAGGATGAAGAAGCAATACTTATAGTCAGTCTGCTGAGAGAAAGGAGTGGGTTCAAAAGAGAAGTCAAGGAAAGAGGTGATGGTACCTGCAGGGAGGACAACAGAACAAAAGAAGAGGAAACTTTAGGAAGGAAGGGGACAGGGACACATGCTACACACCTGTCTCAGCTCCACGAATGAGTCAATGTTTTCTAACTGCACAGGAAACTTGCCCTTCTCCATATCATAGACCATTCTCGAGCTGCCAATGTAGTCAAAAGTTTCCTGAGAGGTAGAGATGGGTGAGAAAGGGAACAGAAATTCCAAAGGGTTAGGGCAACTTTGGCTCCTTGAGGCTAGATCAAAGCTCTCAGCATAAAGACTACACCATCTTATGGCATCTCAAGTGCTGGCTAGCTTTTGGAATCATTTGACTCTATCCTTTTCCCTACCTTGCCTCCCACCTTCGACAATCCCTCACATGTATATATCACATGACCTTTTGAGCCTAAAAATGGGTACATCAGCCTGAGGCAAACATCAGCTGCTATGTGCCTCCTTCCTGCCCCTCTCATACCTCTACTGACTCAGCCACGGCTGCTGTTCCCTTATTCCAGGGCCAGGCTGTGGGGACAGGGAGAAAGTTGGGAGCCTCAGGGCTCCTGAGTGGAAGTGAGTATAAAGGGATCCAGGGAAAATAGTAAAAGAATGCCTCAAGTAGATGGCATAAGTTGGGGAGAGAGGGGTGGGCAAGTACACCACTTCCAGGTCAGGGTGCAGAGCCTTCCTAAAATGGGGGACTCTGAAGGAGATACATGTAGACACATCCAGAAGCTCCCTGTTGAATAACAACTTAGGTCAAGTGTTAAGATCTTCCCCAGAAGATGGCCCCTCCCACCGACATCCCCCCAACTCCTATTCCTGGCCATTCCACTCAAGCCAGAGAGCCCTTACCCCTTGGAAGAAAACAAACATGATGTTGTGGGGTAGGGTGGTCACATCAGGAGCCTTGTGCAAAGCTTCAGCTGCAGCCAGCTGGGTGACGAAGGAGGCAACCGCACTCTCAGCCCCTGGGGCCACATTCCAGAAAAAGGAACGACTGTCCAGCTGGGTCCACCAAAAAAGGCAGGAAGGTACAGCTTGAAAATGGAAATTAGGACTAGGCCCCAGGCCCCTTCTCCTCTTTCAGTCAAGAGAATACTCATGTCCTGAAGTCCAGAGTCCCACAGCCCAGATCCCTCTCCATTTGAGGGTCCCCATTATAGTAACTATGAAACCTGGTATGTGCAACAGAGGCCTGCCTGCCCTTCCCTCCTTTTAAAAATTTTATTTATCTTTAGAGAACGGGGAAAGGTGGGAGAGAAACAATAATTTGTTAGAGAAAACATCAACTGGTTACCTCTTAATGTGCCCCAACCGAGGACCAGCCTGCAACCCAGGCATGTGTCCTGACCTGGAATTGAACCAGCGACCTTTCGCTTTGCTGGAGTTTGCCCAACCAACTGAGCCATACTGGTCAGGGCTGCCTGCCTTTTCTGTACCAGCCCTACCCACCCTGATCAGAGGCCAACACTTACCTGGGTGGCAGCGACCACAACCTTCTCATCCGGTTCTAACGTCCCAGATGTATTTATAGGCTTAAGCATGCTCCACACGTTGTAGTCGGACAGAGGATCACAAACGATTTCTGAGCAGGACACAAACAGTGAGACATGAACAGTGTAAAGGAGAAAGTAGCTAAAAAGAAGGTATGGAAGTCCTCTCTGACCAGTGCCCCATGGATTCTGGGAGTCACATTCTCTGTCTCCACTGCCACAATCCGCTTCAGTGACAAGATGCAACTGTTGAGAACTATTTCCACTTCTCCCACCAGTGCTCTCTGCCTGTGCCCACTCCTTCCCTACAGGTCTCCCAACATTCCTTGGCCCCTTATCACCACCCTTATCCCCACCCAGCACACCCAGCATGTCTTGGACTTGCCCTACCTGGGTTGATGCTAAAGGTGCTCTGGATAGAGCTGCGTCGCATGCAGGTGACAGTGCTGATGACAGCATGCATGTGTGAGAAGAGCTGCATGGCACACAGTGGGAAGGCTGGTGCTGAACCATTCTGACTCAGGTTGTGATCTCGATAGCACTAGAGGGGAGATGGACCCCACTGAGGCAGCTAGCTGGAGAGTCCCTCCCACACTTCCCAGAAAGAGGAGGGCCCAGCTCTTTTCTGAAGCCACTCCTACACCTGTCCCAGAGCTATGGCTGTCCGGTACAACCATGGGATAAGGTCAGAGAGAAAAACTCATCAAGAGGTGTGAAATGACTTAGTTGGGGCAGAAGAAATCAACCTGTATCAAATGACCTGGCCCAATTTGGAGTTTCAGCCACTGTTCCTAATGTGATTTGATGCAAACAGCACTGAACTGGAGATCAAAAATCAAATTTAAGACAGCTTGAACATCAACTCACCATGTTAACTTTGGATAAATCTTGTAACTGCTCTGTGTGTTAAAATGAAGAAGCTAGGCTAGAATTGGAGAATATTAGAACTGAAAAGAACTTCAGAAATTACTGAACTGAATCTCTCAATTCCTAGTCCAATGTTCTTTTTACCATAATAGGGGTTCTTAACCAGGGCTCTCTATACTTTGTTTCATATTAAATATCCTTTACATTTCCTTCCAGTCTAAAAACCTTTAATGCTGTAAAGGCAGGAGAGAAATGGGGGGAGGGGGGGGAAATGTGAGAAAAATTAATTTCTTGGCTCTTCTTGAAGCAACTGTCTTTCAGAGGGTGTACTAATAGAATGAGATTCCTTCCAAACAAGAGGAGAGCCTACAAAATAATTCTTTCTAACTGGAATTGCTAGGAGCTGGCAGAGTTATTACCTGTTTGATGACATTGGTTTCATTTTCATCTTCAAGAAGAAAGATGGGGAAACTGAAGTCTTCATAAGCCAAGCCATCACCCAGGTAGTTCCACTGTATTTCCCTGCAGTGCGCAAATTCTGGCCCATAGGAGTTGGAGTACACACCTAAAGAAGAGGAGGGGGCTAGAATGTTGGGACAACAACCATTTAGGAACCAGGTGAGGAAAGCTAAGATATTATAGAGGCAGAACTAAGAGTTCCAAAGAAAGGGTACTCAAAGAAGCAAGCATCAACCTATCATCACCCACAGTAAAATAGACACTGGTATCTGGGAGCCATAGCTGTCCAATTAAGGATCTGACCATGTGACAAAAGTGAAAATGGAAGGTTAGTGAAGAAGAGGAAGCGGGAGAGGGAAGGGAAGAATGGCAAAGACAAGAAATGCTATCTTCTTTTTGAGAGTCAGCTGCTCACACAACATACAAACACAGACACACAGACAGATACCACCCCCCACACCCATACACAAAGACATGAGAATGATGCAACAATAAACTCTGGGTGACAGTAGGCTCCATTGATCCTTTAGGGCTCTTACCAAACCCATCATTGGGGCACTGCACACTAGGAGAGAAGCCTGAGGCAGGGCTGGGTTTGGCCAAGGACACTGCAAGACCAGCAATTCGACTAGTGCTACCCTTCAGCTTCTCCATCACCTTCCTAGAACAAGGAGGGAACAACATGAAGGAAGATAGGAAGGTTATCAGGCAGCCTAATATCTTGCCTCTAAGGATAAAAACAAATGGGGAATTTGGAGAATCAAACTGTTGACTTATTTCTTGCCTTTTCAGTCTCTACCTTCTGAGAGGACTATTACCCAATCTGAGCTTGGGGCTTAATCTCATCTACTCTGTGTCTGAGTGACCCTGTGCACTCCTCCTCCCTCCCTGGCATCTTTACTCACCAGAGCTCTACTTATAAGGTCATTGAGGTAATTCCTTTCGATGGTGTATCTTTCCTTCTGAGGCGCACCCCACCCCCTATTCCTGATCAGACCAGGAAGCCAAGGGAAATTTTCACTCACAAGTGAGGACTGTTCACTGAATTTTCCACTCTCTACATGTAGTTTCCAGCAGACACACCCAGTTTTTACCTGGTAAAGAGCGTGCCCTCCAGCAGAACCACGTAAGGGGGGTTGGGGCCATCAATCAACACCCACTGCAGGTCCTCTTCTTTTTCCACTACGTGAATAACCCCTGTGTCCCCACTAATGGAAGCTGCCAGGACAGAATGGGTCAAATTAAAACCCCCACAGTTGGCAATTCTGACTTTGCCTCACTGATTCTGCAGATCATCTATCCCCAAACATGTCACAAGATATCTGGGTTAATACTGTCATGTCTAGACTTGAACTAAAGAAATGGAAGACCCTCATTCCATGTGAGGACTACAAGGAGGGAATGGAGGACAAAAGAGCCCAAGAAGTCTATGGCCTCAGGAGGCTTTGTTCATTAAAGGTCAGAAAGGCTCTGTAATCTTCACTTTCTTGCCCTCTTCCCTCAAGCTTATTTAGCCAAATATATGAGATCCTAGGACAGCACACATAAAGTGTTCAAACCTGTATTTTCTCTAGAAAATGGCAGGCTCTAAATCTCTAGCTTGTGGTTCTACCATTGAATCTTCCTTTGTGAAAACGTATGTACAGATTCCATTGGCCTCAGTAGCCTCCATAGATCTCCATTCCTTTGCCCTATTTGAGAATAGCTTTACTTGCTTTTGGCCAGTTTTAGGTAAAGTTTATCAAGAACTCTGAGGTCTCCAGAACACAGTTTCCCAACTGAGGCGCCTTAAATGGATTAGAGACGTGCTTATATTGATTCCCCACATTTCTGAGGAATTAGGGTTCCCAAAGACCATAGGCTGGTCACTCCCAGTAAGGAAGAGACTCATCCATTACCCCAGGATGCCCTACAAATATCCATTTCTATATGAGCCAGAATCCCATTTTCTATGTGTCTCACGACATGACAAAGATGGGGAAGCACTGTACTAGAGGATGGATGACCCATAGTACGCAATACCTTGAGTTCTATAGAGTAGTACCCCTCAGGTCCCTAGTGATCCATGTAGAGACATCATAGGGTCCCTCCATGAGTCTCCTCCTCACTGAAATTTGGATGTGTTATTCACAAATTGTTTTAAAACAGTAGTTCTCAACCCTAGCTGTGTATCAGAATCACTTTGGAGTTTTAAAAAACACAGGTACTTGGGCATCAGATCTACTAAATTAAAATCTTTAAAGGTGAGGCTCAGGTATGTGTATTTCCAAAATATACCATGTGTTGTTCTTTAATATACATAGCCAGGAATGAGAATTATGGTATAGATCAATGCACAGAAATACTTGTCATCTGCATGAAACAGAAACCTTAAGCATTGTCACACTGCCAGCCAGGAAGCATTTTTCTCCCATGGGATCTGGTAAAATCTAGACATGACAGCAGGTCCCCAAAATTCAACTACGTCTTATATACAGTAAATATTTAAGTTCATGTTGACAGTAATAAAATATTTAAGTATCTTGTTGACAATAATAAAATATAGAGGAATATAATACTCTGGAATAACCTTAGTAATGACCTACCTACCAATAATAGTTTTAAATAAAACTAAAGACAATAGTCCTTGCCAGAGCATTTAAAACATGAGCAAAGGAAGAGCTTGTATTCTTCCTGAAGGAGGACAGGAAGAAAAGCTACGACATTAAACTTAAAAAACCTGGATTCTGCCCTGGCTGGTGTGGCTCAGTGGATTGAGCACTGGCTGGCGAACTAAAGGGTCTCCAGTTAGGGTTGATTCCCAATCAGGCCTGGGTTGTGGGCCAGGTTCCCAGTAGGGGGTGTGCAAGGGGTAACCACACATTGATGTTTCTCTTCCTCTCTTTCTTCCCCCTTCCCTTCTTCTAAAAATAAATAAATAAAATCTTTAAAAAAATAAAAAAGCCTGGATTCTGACTTGGGTCCCAATGAGTGACTATGTGGTCTTAAGTAACTTGCTTTCTTTCTCTGTACCTTCAATGAAGAGAAGTTTTTCCATCCCTATTTATCTCATATTGTGGGAATACATTAATAAAGGAAGGAAGGAACTAAAAGAAACCTACATAAGCTCTTTGAGCAACTTAAAAGGGTCCAATACAAATGGAACGTTATAATCATAAAATTAAACCCGGGTCCCTTTCTCCTTTAATGCTAGCAACCCTAATTAAAGAGGGTATAGCTTGCTCAGGACAGAAAGATATGATGAAAAAAGTCTTATAAATGAGCAGGTTGAAAAGGAAATAAGATCTTAATTAGGAAGTGGCCAGAGTCCAGCCCCTCCCCGCTTGCTTCTCTGTATTGGCACTTGGCTACTGCTCTGCTTCCCACAGGTTTGCCCTAAGAACATGCAGCAGAATGACTCATTCCCAAAGGTTGTATCTTTGACCCAGCTCCAGGAGGCTGGGGTTCTAGCCTTTCACACTTGAGTGGCATTCCAGCAAGACCTGCACTTGGATCTCAGCCCACAATGGGCCTGGTTCCCTTCTACCCACAAACCCAGTTTAAGAACTAAGTCCAAATAAAATTTTATTTGTAACTCTTTGGAACCAGTTAATCTACTCCCAGCACTTCCTGTAGCAGAGACATGGGATGATGAACACAGAGTATGGCTCAGGGAAGGATGGGTAAGAAAGTACTAACTGTCACCTTGAGCAAGTCTTTCACTTCTCAGGGTTCCAGTCTTCTCCTACCAAACTGGAAGGTTTCAGGAAATCACACAGTACTGCTGACAGCACACTACTTACTCGTCATCATCAATAAACATCTGCTAAAGGCAGTGTGACTTTCAGCTTTGTACAGACAGGTATATACTGTTTTCATAAGAGTAAAATGAAATTCAGAGGTGACCAATTTGATGATGAAGGAGCCAAGATCTGATTCTATTTCCTGCTTACCAGCAAAACTACACTCTGACAGAGCTACTTACTACCACAGAAGAACAAAATCTGAAAATAGTAGGTTAAGCAGAAGAGGAACTGAGATTCAGCCTTTAGATCACAACCTTTTCTCCCTTCCAGAGTTTTATAATCATGTTGTCATGATACTCTGTTTTGAAACACATTTATAAAGCATGAAGACAAATGCAAATGCTCTGATAACTCCTCTTGCAATTGTAAGGCTTTCTCAATGCCTTCTTTTCAAATAGTTCATTGCCTTTAAAAAGCCCATTTTGGTTCTAAAGATATCAGAGTGCAGGTGATAACTGGACTCCTTAGAGCACAGGGGGCAAACACAAGGGCCATGGGTTGAATCCGGCCCTCCACCTTGTTTTATCCGACACGGCACCTTGTTTCTACCCAGCGGCAGCACTGAGCTCCTTGCCCGTAGTTAAGAAGTAGTTACATTCATACAGTCTTAAAATTACATTCTGCCCTTTGAAGGCAACTGCGAGGATGATGTGGCCCCTGGTAAAAATGAGTTTGACATCCCTGCCTTAGAATATGAACCTACTTCCTCCATAGAAAATAGCATAGTTTTCTACTTAATCTTCTGGCTGGTTAAGAGTCCTTGCTTAGAGCCCGGACCACCAGGACTCAAATCCTAGCTTCAACACTTAATAGCTGGATGATATTGGAAAAGTTACTCAACTTCTCTAAGTCTCAGTTTCATCATTTATAAAATGACATAATAATAGTAGCTACATCATGGGGATTAAATGAGATGCATGTTTAAGAACCTTAGTATGCAGCATTTACTAAATGTTAGCTCTTCCTTATTATCTTGCCTGGCTTTACAAAAATGGTTCTCTACCAGCTTCCACCCACATAACTTAATTTGTGTGCTGAGACTCCCAAGCAGGACTTGGATCTTTATATCTAGGGCACAGACTGAAATATCAACAGCCATGAACACAAAGCCAAACCTGAACTCACAATGGCAGCCAATCTGATGAGTGGCATTGAGCAGACGGACACAGGGAGCTGTTTTATTTAAGGGGATGTAGATCTTCCTCTCCACTGAGTTTCCCCCACACAAACCTGATCAGAAAATAAAAAGTGTTAGAAAAAATTGATAGTACTAACCTCCACTTTGTCATTAGCTCACTGTATGGCTTGGGAATGTCATACTTTCTGAAATGGGACTAATGTCCATTCTTCTCACTTCTTAGGCACATTATTGGGACACATAATGCCCCTAGCTATGTGCCTCAGAGGACTATTGCAAATTCTACATAGAGCAACTGACAGTAAAGTTAATAGAAAACTTCATTTGTCAAAGAAAAGGCATTTAACCTCAGATGTACCAGCTTCTGGTTGCATGGGTGACCACGCTTCTCCTTTTCTGACCTATGTGTATATTACTAGTTAGTTAATAAAATGGATTCCAGTCTAAGAATATAGATTGCAATTTAAAAGTTCTTTGAGACATTTTTCCAGGAGTCAAAACAGATTTGGGAGGAAACTTATGCCACACACCTGTCAGTTAATCTATCACCAGTAGCTCATTTGTGTGTGCCCAGTGTGGGGCAGCTATAGTTTCTCCTCTGGGGATCTTTGAAACCAGTGTGAATTTGGGGGAAGGTATGGTCATGGTTATATATTGACATGTTTGCATTCTAAGACTCGACAAACTAGAAAGCCATATACCATTATAAATGCCTCAAGTTCCCTGAATTATTGTTTCACGGTCTAAACAGTTAAGAATACTCATATACTACTTTTGTTTCACTTTGCTGATGAAACAAACAGGCAAGCACAGGGGCGCGGGTTTACGGTGGAATCAACAAAGAAAAGAGGCATCTACTTTCTTAATAAACGCTGCACTGCCCCAACAGAACGAGGCTGCTTTCATCTTGAAACGTCTAAACGAGTAGAGAAGGAAGCTAAACTGACAAATGTCCTTTTTGATTGTGGGTGGGGTGCCTGTGGCACTGGGGCAAAGGAAGCATCCGGATAAAGTCGGAGAGTCCAGGAGGTCTGGAGGAGGAAGTGGGGCAATCCGACGTGCCTCTGGGGAGAAGGGACCTTTAGGTCCAGGTACCGGGGGAACTTCTGTCTTGGGAACGTAAGAGAACAAGGATTTACAGGACGGGGGGACAGAGGGGCAACAGGAACCAGAAGGGAGACGGCGGCGCCCGCGGCTGGGCCGATCCGGAGGGTGCTCCTCACAGAGTGGAACTCACGGGTGGGGGAGGCCTCACCTGCCAGGAGGACGCAGAAAGACAGACGGCGAAGAAGAACCCGACTTTCCAAGCCGGCCACAAAGCCAGCCCCAGCCGCGGCCATCTTGCCTCTCGGCGGAGCGGAAGCCTCTGCTCCCCTCCCGCCCGGTAGTGGCCTCTCTAGGCTCTCCCGGGCGCTGTCTCGGTTGCCCGGAGCTCCAGGGACCGGAAGTTTGTGAGCGGAGGAGCTTCCGGGGACCGTGGCTGAGTGCCGCTGACGTGGAGGCGACTGGAGGGCGTCAGGGAGTGGCGGAGGTTCGTATGAGAACCTCGGAGCCGCAGGCCTGAAGGATGCTAACGAAATTCGAGACTAAGAGCGCGCGAGTCAAAGGTAGTGCAGTACAAGAGGGGGAGCACAGGACACGGGGGCTGGATGTCAGGGGCGGCGCTGTCAAGGGGGAAGAAAGAGGGTAGAGGTGTGGGCCGAATTGGCCCCCGGTAGGAACCCCGAGGAAGGTGGGCGGGAGAGAGGTTAGACCTTGGCGGGGTGTTCTTCAGCCGACTCTAATTTAGCGTGTTCTCGCTGTTTGATAGACCTGTAGTGGTTCTCACACCTCAGGAGATCCTTTAGGCCCGTTCCCTATTCTTTCCGTTCCCCTTCCTCCTCACCTATGCTGTGTGTTCAGCTCCCAAGGCCCTGTGTTGGCTTTTGATGACCGTGTTGTAGGGAGTGTTCCAGGGGACTGAGTCTCGACCTTTGCCATTCTTACCCAAGTCAGTAGCTTTTTCGGTGATGAGCAGTGGCTACCTCACCTAAGGAGGCCCTGGCTGCACCAGATTAACATCGTGTGCCTCCACTGGCCTTTATTTCCTACCTGGAAACAGGACATAGAGGCCTGTAGCCCCAATAAAGTCTGAGCCTGATAAGGTTGCCTGGACGCCTAGTTATATTTGAATTTCAGATAAACAATGAATAATTTTTTGGTATTGTTTGTGGTTTACCTGAAATTCACATTTAACTGGGCATCTTTATTTCCTACATATAGCAAACTCAGAGCTTGAGTATCAGTGGTTGTGGTGGAGGGCAGATGGCTGAAACTGTAGGAGTAGTGTCTTAGAATGTTACAGTGGAAAAGGCAGAAGAGTAGGGTATTCTGAAACTGGGAAAAGATATGTATCTTGAATATTTAGTAAGATGGAACATAGCAAAATGGTTAGGAACTTGGCCGTTGGAGTCAGTGGGCTTGTTTTGGAATGCGAAAATATCTATGACCTTGGGCCACTTAAGATTTCTAAATCTATGTCCTCATCTATAAAATGTGAACAATTAACATTCTCTATGAAAATGAAAAAGTATATGAAAAATGCTTATTACAGTGCCTGGCACAGACTCAGGCTCAGAAACTAGGGGCCATTTTTTAATGTGAGAATAGATTCTGAACAGTTTCTAAGTCTTGTGGGAATGTGATCATGATGAGTACTATTAAGAATTCTTGGATGATTGAAATGGATCTTTATAATCCTTGTATTTTCTGCCCATAATTTTTTATTGGGCAGTAGAGGAGGAAAGTGAGGAAAAAAATGTTTTCAGGATATTTGAGAGTTAATATCCATTAATAAGTGTTCCTCTATCATAAAGGTAAGAAGGGAACAAGCTAATGGAAAAATATACAATGTAAAACAAGAAATGTTCAATAAATGCGTGAAAATATTATACACCTTGCTGTATACCTACAACTAATACAAAATAATATTGAATGTAAACTAATTTTAAAAAGAGAGAAAATTAAATCTTGATAAAGTTTTAAAAAGAACACAAAAATATTATACACCTCACTAGTAATGAAAGAAATGTGAAAAAGAAAGTGAGAATACCTTTATTTTTTTGGCCTTAGATTAGTAAAACAAACAAAATAAGTAACTGATAATATCCCATGTTGGCCAACATGTGCAAAATGGGTACCTTTACAAAAGTCTGTATATTTATACATTTATTTTGCAGTCAGACAGTATCTGCCAAAACATTAAATGCACACACCCTGTTCTGAGCAGTCCCACTTTCAAGTCTTTAGCCTAAAGCAGTAATAATGCAAATAGTCCGTATATGTAGAAGTATCTCAATTTTGCCCTGTTTTCTGATAGACAAGAGTTACAGGGGGGAAGCTTTAATGCTCATCGTTAGAATAATTTTAAGATGGTACATTTGTACCTTGTAGTCACTAAAAAAATGAGGTTTTGCTTATATATAGTACTTAGATGTAGTGAGATCCATGATATATAGTTAAGTAAATAAGTTTGCAGGAAAACATTGTTATCTCCATTTTCATAAAGTGATATGGTCTACATTAAAAATGTGAAAGAATACACTCCAAATTGTTAGCAGTTGTTACCGTATTTTGCCATGTATAATGCACTTCTGTGTATAATGCACACCCACGTTTTTGGCCCAAACTTTCAGGAAAAACATCTTGTTTTAATTTTTTTAATTCAATTTTTTTATTTCTCTATATTTAAATGCTTGTTTATTGTATTACAAAGGAATTTTAGCATTTATTTTTGAACATATATGTTACAAGAAATTTTATATAACAAATAATACAACCAATTATTGTATTCCAGGGTATTATTTTGCATATGGATATTGTTACTGCTTTTTAGAGTTATACTTTTAATGCATACGCATAAATAAAAGAAGTAAAAACATTTATATAGATACAGAATCAGTACTACCCATGTATAATGTGCATCTTTATCTTTCTCTCAAAAACGTGGGCAAAAAAGCACACATTATACACAGCAACTATGGTACTTCCTTCAACTTCCGTTTGCAGTCATGATGGAGTAATAGAGACCAGATTTATCTTCCCACCTTAAACAGCTGCACAACTGAATAAAATGTATAAAACAAAGTATTTCAGACATTGGATGACAGTCACTGCAGGAAAGTCATTTTTGAGAGAAGGGAAATAAACAAGATGAGTCCTATGATTGTTTTTAGCTTAGTACTTGGAGTTTTCAGGCTATAGTAGAGGGAGGGGAGTAGAACCTTGGGGTCTCACTGAGGAGATTAGAGTTTAGAGTTAAGGGAAGCCAAGACAGCTAGAATTGGCTGGGCAGAATACCAGAGAAGAGGGAGGTGCTCAGAGAAAACTGGAGTTCTGCAAGGAATCCTGTCAGGCCTTTGAGTACTAATTCATGTGAAGAAGGGACCCAAAGACTGGAATGGAACTGCTGGAGAAAAGAAGGCAGATTACTCCCTGAAGTTCACATAGGGCTGAGAATAGTTAGTGGTCCTACTAGCCAGGATGGAAAGACCTCCTTAATACATGGCATCATACAGAGACCTCAGAAGGGTATTTCCTTGACAGTAATGCCGGATTTGGCCTATACTATAGGCTGCTATGGACCCACCCTAACAAAACTTAAAAGCAAGACTCAAAAGGATCATCTGATTCCAAGTAACTTAACTGCATCCTAAAACAAAGCCCAACAATATTTAAAGGAATATAACAAAAATCCAGCACCTCATAACATAAATTAACAAAGTCTAGCATCCAGTGAATGAATAAATGAACCTAGAATTAACCTAGGCTGTTCCTTCTTAACAGAATTGTCAGAAGGTGAGGCTGTGGGGCTTACTTCACTCACTGGATCATTCTCTGTCCCCCCACCCTGCAGGGCTCAGTTTTCACCCCAAAAGACCCTGGATCCTGACCAGTTTACACAATGGGGTCATCCAGTTATGGGACTATCGGATGTGTACCCTTATTGACAAGTTTGATGAACACGATGGTAAGATAATAGTTTCTAGGAGGAAATTAAAGATGTAAGTATATGTTTTATTCTGGAATAGTTTAAGCCTTGTTTGACATTAATTCCTTTACGATTAAAAAATGTGGAGGGGTTAGAACTGAAAAATTCTGAATAAGGATCACCTTGGAGATTAGGAAGCGTAGCTCTCTTTAACATATATTGCCTGCCTTCTTCTTCAGGTCCAGTCCGAGGCATTGACTTCCATAAGCAGCAGCCATTGTTTGTCTCTGGAGGAGATGACTATAAGATTAAGGTACAGAGGATCTGTCATTATTGGGATTAAAGAACAGAGAATGTGGGGTTTGGGAATTGTGGAAGGGTCTATAAAAAAGCAGTAGTACATTTTACTCATACAGAGCTCATGCTTTTGACAACGTTATACAGAGCACTTATTCATCAAGATTTGTTGAATGTTTACTGTGTACCATACACTGTTTTATTTTTTGGGAATTCAAAAATAAATAAGAAATGATCTCTGGTCTTCAGGAGTTTTTATTCTACTAGAAGTGATAAATATATACCAAAATAATATCTGTACAGTTTAGTGAGTAATGCAATAGAGAGATAACAAAAGTGAAATATGGAAGAGCAATTCAGGTACAAAGACAAAAAAAGGCATGACGTAGTTGGATACATTTAAGAAACTTGTAAGTAGTTTTGTGTGGATAAAATCTGGAGAAAAGGTGAGAGATAGTGATCTTAGCACTTCAATGTGAAGTGATCATGGAGTTTGCAGCACTCAGCAGTTTGGGTGTTATACAGATAACAAGGAGCCACTAAAGGGGCTTACATAGAGGAATGACACATTTTTTAAAAAGATACTTGGTTCCGGCCAAGATGGAGGTATAAGTAGGCACACTGTGCCTCCTCGCACAACCAAAAGAAGGACAACAACAATTAAAAAAAAAAAAACAACCAGAACTGACAGAAAATTGAGCTGTATGGAAGTCCAACAACCAAGGAGATAAAGAAGAAACATTCATCCAGACCGGTAGGAGGGGCGGAGATGGGCAGCCGGGCAGAGAGGACTTGAGGCAAGGCTGTGGCTTGCCAAACCAGTGAGGTGGCGGATTGTGGAGTGGGGTGGGCAAAGCTACAGCTGGCCGGTGAGGCAGCAGCTGGTGGACCAGGTGAGAGACAGTGCAACCCAGAGTTCCAGCGTGGGGAAATAAAGCCTCAAACCACTGATTAAAAATACCTGTGGTGATTGAGGTAGCAGTGGGAGAAACTCCCAGCCTCACAGGAGAGTTTGCTGGAGAGACCCACAGGGTCCTAGAACGTACAAACCACCTGGGAAGCAGCACCAGAAGGGCCCAGTTTGATTGTGGATAGTGGAGGGAGTGACTGAAATCCGGCAGAGAGTGGAGCAGGCACCATTGCTCCCTATTGGACCCCTCCCCCACATATACAGCGGCACAATGCAGCTTTACCCCACCTAGGTGAATACCTAAGGCTCCACCCCTTTACTTAAAAGGTGCACCAAGACAAAAAAAATGTCCAAATGAAAGAACAGATTGAAGCTCCAGAAAAAATACAACTAAGCAACAAAGAGATAGCCAACCTATCAGATGCACAGTTCAAAACATTAGTAATCGGGAAGCTCACAGAATTGGTTGAATTTGGTCGCAAATTAGATGAAAAAATTAAGGCTATGCTAAGAGAGACAAAGGAAAATGTACAGGGAACCAATAGTGACAGGAAGGAAACTGGAACTCAAATCAACGGTGTGGACCAGAAGGAAGAAAGAAATGTCCAATCAGAAAAGAATGAAGAAACAATTCAAAAAAATGAGAGGCTTAGGAACCTCCAGGACATCTTTAAACATTCCAACATCTGAATTATAGGGGTACCAGAAGGAGAAGAGGAAGAACAAAAAAATGAAAACTTATTTGAACAAATAATGAAGGAGAAGTTCCCCAAGCTGGCAAAGGAAACAGACTTCCAGGAAGTCCAGGAAGCTCAGAGAGTCCCAAAGAAGCTGGACCCAGGGGGAACACACCAAGGCACATCATAATTATATTACCCAAGATTAAAGATAAGGAGAAAATCTTAGAAGCAGCAAGAGAAAAGGACACAGTTGCCTACAAAGGAGTTCCCATAAGACTGTCAGCTGATTTCTCAAAAGAGACCTTACAGGCAAGAAGGGGCTGGAAAGGAGTATTCAAAGTCATGAAAGGCAAGGACCTACATCCAAGATTACTGTATCCAGCAAAGCTATCATTTAGAATGGAAGGGCAAATAAACTACTTTTCAGATAAGGTCAAGTTAAAGGAGTTCATCATCACCAAGCCCTTACTATATGAAATGTTAAAAGGATTTATCTAAGAAAAAGAAGGTAAAAAGTATGAACAGTAAAACGACAGCAAGCTCATAGTTATTAACAACCACAACTAAAACAAAAAGAAAAGCAAACTAAGCAAACAACTAGAGTAGGAACAGAACCACAGAAATGGAGATCACATGGAGGGTTATCAACAGGGAAGTGGGAAGGGGAGAGAGAGGGGAAAGGTATAGAGAATAAGTTGCATAAATGGTAGGTAGAAAATAGGTGGAGATTAAGAATAGTATAGGAAATGTAGAAGCCAAAGAACTTATATGTATGACCCATGGACATGAACTATAGAGGGGGAATGTGGGAGGGAGGGGGTGTGCAGGATGGAGTGGAGTAAAGGGGGGAAATGGGACAACTGTAATAGCATAAACAATAAAATATATTAAAAAAGATTATTTGGTGGTAGTGTCAAGAGAATATTGGGTGAATTGGGCAAGACTGGAGGCAGAAATACTAGTTAGGAGTCCATGTGAGAGATGAACTGAGCCTGAGCTTAGGCAGTAGCATTCCAAATGGAGAAAAGGATCAATGTAAAAACTCAAGGAAATGAATCAGTAAGTCTCCAACATGCATGGATGTTGGAGGAATGGTAAAGGAAAATAAATGAGATTACTCTATTTATCTCAGGTTTCTGTTTGGGTCACTGGGTAAAAGGGGTACCATTAACTAGGAAAGGAAAAATAAGAGAAAGGACAATTTTCTGAAGTGGAAGAGGATGGTATCTCAGTCTGTTTGGGCCACTATCACAAAGTGCCACACACTGGGTAGCTTATAAACAGCAGAAATTTATTTCTCAAAGTTCTGGATACTGGAGGTTCAAGATCAGGATGTGAGCATGGTTGTGGTCTGATGAAGGTCCTCATCTAGGTAGCAGACGGCTAACTTCTCATCATGTACTCATATGGTGGAATGGGAGGACACAGATGTGTAATGAATACTATCTTGCCTCTGATGTGTTTGAGGTACCTAAAGGACAGTGTAGTGGAGATATGTCTGCACTGGAGATAATTTTGGCAAGTTGTCATCGTGAAAGAGGGAACCAAAACAGAAATAGTTAGCACATACCACTCAGGGATTATGTCGAATGAGAAAACAAACTCGTTTAAAAGATAGACGAGGTAAAGTTAGTATAGAATGATTTGAGAGGCTGGAGATGAATCAAGAGGGAGAAGCAGAGGACTCTTGGATACCAAGGAAGGACAGAATTTTTTGAAGGAGAAGGTGATCAGAATAAGGTAAAGACCAAGTAACCTTTGGGTTGCTTATTTAGCAGGGCTTAAGTGATCTTTGTAGCACTTAGAAGCAGTGATAGAATACAGGCAATTCTTTGAAGAAGCTTGACTGATAAAAAGGCATGAGCTGGAGCCAGAGTCTTTGATTTTTTTTTTTTTTTTTTTTTGGGTAGCAAAATTTGCTCTGGTTACTTCCACAAAAAGTTTTTCCAAAACAATATTTTTAAAAAGGAGTTATCTCCCACTTATGTGAAATGTCCAAAATAGGCAGATTTATAAAACAGAAAGTAGATTAGTGGTTGTCTATGGTTAGTGGGGGCACTGGTTAGGGAAAAAATGGGGAGTGACTGCTAATGGGTATAGTTTTTTTGGGGGGGTGCTAGACTGTTCCACCATTGATTGTGGTGATGGTGCATAACTATGAATGTAGTAAAAGCTGTTTAATTCTATACTTTAAATGGGTGGATTATATGGAATTTGAATTATGTCTCATAAAACTGTTATGAATTTGTCTTAGCCTAGCTAGTAGGTATATAGTGCTATCATAATGTGGTTTTAATTTATATTTCTCTGATAAAAGGGGGATTATCTTAAAAAGTCACATTTATGGATCAATATATTGTTTGCTATATCCAGATTTAGAAAGAGTAAGATAGAAGCCCAGCAAATGGTCAGAGTCTATATACCCTATGGGTCTTTAAGGATTCATAGTTCTGGAGTTTGATAGAGGGCTATAAAGGAGCCAAGGCAGTTTGAAGCTAAGTATATGAAAGTTTAAAACACTGAACTCTGTAAGGGAAAAAAGTCTAGTTACAGAATAGTACTTATGGCATGACCTAAATATTTGTGTGAAACTCCCAACTCTGCTGTATATATAGATGAAGGTGAAGGTCTTGGGATACTTTCACTTTTTGTGTTACTTATCTTTTCTCAATTCTACACATTGAGCACTTACTAATTGTTAGCTATTGTATTATGTGCTTGAAGTATAGTGTTGAGCATGATGGACAAATACCCCACCTTTAGGGACTTTATATTTTTTTAGCACAATCTTACTTTTGGGTTGTTTGAATTTTGTAATTAAGAAAAAAAATTTTATTTAAAGTTGAAAGAATAGTCACAAGCTGGCCAAGAGAGATTATAAACGAGTATTAAATGTTAAAAAAAGAATAAAAGGCATCAGACCTCTCATTTTTGTACTTTTTTGGGGGGCTTCTATGTGGGCAGCATGAGCTGTCTTACAGTTATGCCCCTGACTTTAGTGTCTTCTTCCCTTGTGCCCATTGATGCTTGGTACTTTGGTAGTAAAGTCAACTTTATATCTGAATATGATGTTTCTCTGCTTTGCTTAGCCTAACTGAGCAATGTGATATTTTCTGTAGTAATGAGTTAAAGTCTCTTTGCATGGCAGATGAATATAGATCATGAATGTTTTGGCATCATTTGCCACCAAGTTAAGAGACTAAGAGAAGATGATGCCATATGTTATATTATTTCCTTTGGAGTTATAGTATTTGTCCTACTTTTCTTTTTACCCTGAGTTAAGATGATCAGTACAGCACTTAAGAGATCTGTATTAAAGCTGAGAACAATTATACAGTAGGAAGAAGAGCTTCAAGTTAAGCTTGAATAAGCATCTTGTCTCAACTTATTAGAGATGGTTTCTCCCCAAAGAAAGGAAAAACTTTTCCATAGTTTTAGCTTTAGGTTTTCCCTAGCCTTGCCTTTTTTTCTTCCCCACAGGTTATTTGGTCTTTTCCCCTCCGACTTTAAATAAGACTCCCTGTCAGGGTTACCACCTATTTAGAAATGCCCAAATATAAATCCAAACATAGAGGCTCAAAACCCTCAGGTCCTATTCCTTAGCTATATTTCTGTCTTTGCAGGTTTGGAATTACAAGCTTCGGCGCTGTCTCTTCACATTACTAGGGCACTTAGACTATATACGTACCACATTTTTTCATCATGTAAGTAGCCGAGGTGCCTCTGATTATAGAGCATTCTTCAGTTTCCCTGAAGAATGTGTTCTTAGAGGAGCCTGAAAGAACACATTTGTTTAGTGTTCAAACCCTTTATTTGGAATATCTTTCAGGAATATCCTTGGATTCTGAGTGCCTCAGATGATCAGACCATCCGAGTGTGGAACTGGCAGTCTAGAACCTGTGTCTGGTAAAGCAGGGCTCTTCATTCTTCCTTACAATCAATTTCTCTTGAGAATAATCATCTCTCTACCCTAATGGACAGTGTCTGATGATTAATTACTGATTGTATTTGTAAGATGATTTTATGTACAAAATGGTAAATATAGAAGTAATCTTACAAGTAAAAATGAATCTGGATTTTCTGATTTCTTACCAGAGAAAGGAGGTCATATAGTTAGGCTTTTAGAACAAAACTTTTAGCTAGTTTTCAGTTTTGTTCTTGTGAAACCTGAGTCAGGGTCTAGACCTTTGTCTTGCTTTGTGTTTGGCCTTGAGCTTTCCATGAAGATGTAAGGACTGTTTAAAATGATGCCCTTTAAGAGGGATATTCCATTAAAATTTAACAGATAGTTTTCAGTAAGAATTACTAAGATTCTATTTATTTTGATATCTTAAGGTGTCTTTAAGAGGAGAGCTGTGCCATCTCAGTTCTCCTGAAATCAATAATATTAAATACCAGAGCATTAGAAGTAAGGGAGAGCTATTGTTAAAACAGCTGACCTTGTTTATTATTAGTTTCTAATTGTTAGGATGACTTGTCTTTGTCTCGAAAAAAGTATGATTGGATTTGCATCTGTTGACTATGGAGAGGTATTTAATATGTACTAGTCTGGTGATTCCTGCCTCTAATTTGGTATTGTCTTTCTTTTTAAATTCTTGCAGTGTTTTAACAGGGCACAACCATTATGTAATGTGTGCTCAGTTCCACCCCTCTGAAGACCTGGTTGTATCAGCCAGCCTGGACCAGACTGTGCGTGTTTGGGATATTTCTGGTGAGCTGCCCAAGTTCAGGGGAAAACCTAGTCATGTATGGCACAAAACTGCAATTGCTTAAAATAGTGAAGGTAGTTAGCTTGAAACAGGCAAATTTAGAATATTCTCTTCTTAAATAATAGCATATTTGTTTCTGAAGATGTTAAATCTGCTTTTATGGTTCTTCATGTTAGAGGTATTTCCTAAGAAAAGTGGTTGCTTTAGGAAATTTACTTAATTTGGTGGAAGTTGAACTTTTTAGTTAGATCAGTTTTAGTTAAAATCTATATACCATTGGCAGAATCTGATTAAGAATCAAGCTTTACACTAAAATTTTTTTTAAATCTTTGACAAAAACAAATTTGGGAAATAAATTAGTGTAGGGAAGCAGAACTCTTGTATACTGTGGCCTTATTCAGAAATAGGAAAGTCTTTTATATTTCTTCTAATGTAATGAGCATGGGGAGGTGGTATAGGGAGTGGTATGTCCAGAATACCTTTTAATATTAGAACAGGCTTCTAGGACCAGAAGTTAAAGTAACTTACAGATTTTGGATAGTTGGGATAATCCCTCCTTTCATAGTTTGTGTATCTTGATTTTGTGATAGTATTTAAATGTTTAGTGCTGTATGGAAAAGACATGACAAGTTGCTAACTAGAAAATTCAAATTCAGAGAAAGGACTATAGCTATGAGATCGACCTGATGGAGAAATGAATGTGCTTTGCTGAAAGTCAAAATAGGGAAATGAAACTAAATGCTGTGGTTCTCTGCTCAGTTAAGTTTATTTATCATTTGCTATATTATCTCTATTTGTTTGTTGCCTTATAAATTCTTGGAAATCAGGTTCTCTGAAAGGTCCATGGTTAGACTATAAAACAGTGTTTTCATTCTGTAAAAGGAAGGCCTCCTCATAGGTCTTGCTTGGTTCTTTTTTGATAATAAAGGAGTCACCCTACTGTATTATATAGCCAAGGTGGTAACTTTTCTCAACTCTTTTGTGGCTTGGTGGGTTGGGGCAGTATGGTAGTTGCTGTCCCAACAAGCCAATTTAAACAACAAGTTGAAAATTTGAATTCCTGAGTGTAGCATTTGGAATGTTGTGATAGGTATTTTTTAAGATTCATGTAGCACGGAAAGCCCAAGGGAAGATAAGGACAGCTGGAGAGTAGACCTCTAGATCATGTGGCATTTATAGTTTTCAAAGGTTCCAAATTAGAAGGGAGTGGTAAAACAAGATTGTACTGGAGATAGTTGGACCATCTTCAGCTAGGGCATTTGCCATTGCACTTTTTCGTCAGACTGGTAGGTGTTTTGTAGTACACTCAGATGTTGACCAGCCATGCCAGCTGGAGGAGTTAGGCACAGACACTGCAAGCCTGTGCCCTCTCCTCACTGCAAGTACTAGGGAGCTTATTTTTCACTCTCCCAGGACCTAGCTATGGCTTTTCGTGGATTTTCACTATGTGCACATTCAAAACAACCTCTCGTCTCAGGGCATAGGAGCCTGATGGGGTTGGATCCTGGCATATGCTGTTCCAACTGGTCAGGGGTAGTTATAATATTTAAAATAGCCTCTCCCATCTGGGGTTCTGTGAGAGAATTAGAGCTACAGAAATGCTTTGAGTGACTGTTTTCTCAGTTCTTCTAAGAACGGTGTTCAACAAATGCCATTCTAGATCATAAAGAAGTTAATTTGTTACATGCATAAATTGATGCTTTGGCCATTAGGGCTTACCATAATTCTTTGGTAGCACACTGGGTTGAGAAGGGCTTTACAGTGCTCTACTCTCAGAGTTTATGCCCCCTGTTACTAGCACAGCAGTTTCCCTGTGGCAGCTAATGCAGTCTGGGGCAGCTAGGTAGATGGATTCTCATTAGTGATCATGAAATGTTCAAGGCAAGAAATTCTTTTCTCTTTTGTAGGCAGGAGAACATTTTTGCATCAGTATTAAGGTTCTTATTAGAGAAGAGAAGAGAGAGTGTGACCTCAGTTGGGGTTTATACTTGCTCTTGAAGGTGTGAAGTGCATGGATTACTCTGTAATAACGTCACAATCTGATATTGAAAATTTTGTGCTAACTGCTATACAGATATTAATGCTCTCTTTACCGTTAATAAGTGTTTTTCTCTACTCAAAACTGTTCTGATTTCTAAAACCCCTGACCCAGAGTAGAAGGAGATGCTTTGGTATTAACCAAATGGAAGGAGTTTTTGGGTTAGACTTTTACATTTTTTCTTTCCTTTTCTAGAAATAAAATACTCTTTTTAGTGGTTATTTTTGCCTGAGTTCCAATAAGTTTGACCACAGGAAGAGGAATTAGCTTTCACATATATTAGGGACCAGAACTAATATTTCCAGGAGAGGAAACATTAGTTCTGAGCCAGAAAATGAATACCTTCACTATTAGAGAACTGTTCAAAATTCTAATTTTTTTGGATGTCTGAAAGGGGACACACTGAGCCAGGTAAGCAATAAGAAAACATCTTTAAAGGGAAACCTGTCTTGTTGATACCTCTCCCATGAGAATTGAACCCCATGGGGCTTAGCTTAACCTGAATCTTTTTTGTTAGCCTGGCAAAAAAATACTTACAATCCAAATATAGATATATAGAAGATAGGTTGTTTTTTATCTTAAGCTTCCAAGTAAACTGAAATTATCTTAATGTGCTGACACCTTTGTATGTCAAACCCATGCAATTCAGGTTTAATCTTTGCAGTGACTACTAAAAAAGTATTAATTTGCTGCCAACTTCTGTTCTCATCCCTCTCTTCTTACTACTTCCCCTGGTTCCCACTTAGAGGTGTGCATCAAACAGGTCCATTCTGAAAGTATCCTCTCCTCCCTCTGGATTTGAGTAGCTGCTATAGAAATTTTCCATCTGTCATTCAGTCCTAGTGAGTGACTTGTTGAAGACTTAATTATTTCTTCTCTGAGTATCTTTTCACTGCCTGTCACTTCATCTGTCTGTATTTGCCCTTCCTCTTTCATGGATCCTTATAAGCAAGTGCAACAAAGGCTTTTATTCTGTCATACAGCTTTCCCTTTAATGTGTTTGTTGAAGCTTATTGGAGGTGAAGTTCTTCACAGCTGTATTTTTCTTCGAATCTGTTTCATACCCCAGATTCAGAAAATGTTGACAGATCCCATTAAAGGGATATGTGAAATAAGTGAAAGGAAGCAGCCCTGTGATAATATATTTATGAAGCTTTGGGCGAGTGTTTTGTTTTGCCTTTTAAAGCTTTGGCTTTATTTCTCTTTACCTATTGGCTAAATCAAGATAATTAAAACTGTTGTGTCCTTTTAAGCACTTACTTCTCTGATGCTGATGTTTACATGCCACTATAATAGAAGAGAGATTATGATTCTAATGCAATGAAAATAAATGTTATTTTTAAACTCAAATGTTAGTATTGTCCTACAGATGCCAAAATTTATGCTTAAAACTACTTAAGTTATATTTTCAATGATAGCTTATATTTTCTCCCATTATAGATATTTGATTTTATTTTACAAATACCAGGTAGTTCCATTTTTCTCTTTGCCCCACCTCCCAAACTACATCAAAAGATGGGAATTGAGTCCCATTCTATTACCATATTCATAAACTGGTATAATTATGCCTGCCTGCCTGTCTCAAAAGGTTACTATCAGGATCAAATCACAGAACATATATTAGACTACTTTGAAAACCACAAAGTTCTTTTCAAATGTAAGGTAGTGATGTTATAATTTTGGTTCTGAATATAGAGCACAAATACTAAGCTTTTAAGGTCAGTGTGATTTTTGCCATAAATTTGGGTCCTATACAAATAACTTTTTTTTCTTTTTAATAATTTTTTTTACTTTTCAATTACAGTTTCAGGTGTACAATCCAATCATTAGACAATTATATACCTTACTAAGTGATCAACCCAGTAAATCTAGTACCCATCCAAGGCCATACATAGTTATTACAATGTTATTAACTATATTTTCTGTGCTGTGCTTTACATCCTCATGACCGTTTTTTTATAAACTTTTAAAAAAAAGATGTTACTTTTATTTGTTTGTTTGTTTATTTTGGGGGAGATGGAAGGGAGGATGAAAGAGAGGGAGAGAAACATCAATGTATGGTTGCCTCTCAAGCACTGCCCATTGGGGACCTGGCCCACAACCCAGGCATGTGCCCTGACTGGGAATTGAAACTGCGACCCTTTGGTTCACAGGCCAATGCACAGTCCACTGAGCCACACCAGCCAGGGCCCCCATAACCGTTCTGTAGCTACCAATTTGTACCTCTTACTCCTTTCACCTTTTCTACCCACTCTCTTAAACCCCCTCCCATTTGGCAACCATCAAAATGTTCTACGAGTCTGTTCTGTTATGCGTTCTGTTATGTGTTCATTTGTTTTTCAGATTTCACATTTAAGTGAAATCACACAGCATTTGCCTTTTTCTTTCTGAGTTATTTCACTTAGTACAATACCCTCTAGGTACATCTATGTTGTTGAAGATGGCATGATTTCATTCTTTTTTATGGCTGCGAATAACACTGTTCTTATCCTGGTGTCTTTTTTCCATTGTTTTCAAATTATGGGCTAATTCCTCCCAATGAAACTAGCCTCCAGAGGTTTTAATGACAGAGTACATGTATTCAGATCTATTACCAGTCTTTTAAGCAAGAGCTTAATGGGACATGACAGATTGAATTATTGTGTCCCCTCCCAAGAGTCAAGTAGAAGACATGAGTACACTTTTTACATAGTTTATAGTTTACAGTATCTTTCACCATATAGCTGTCTTATATTTAATAGGCCTACTGTCCTTAACTCTTTTAGAACTTCCTTATGAATTGCCTAAAAGCTTCCAGTTTGAGAAACACTGAGCTGTGGTCTCCTCAAATACCTGTTCTTTGAAAATTCTTTGAGATGGTGAAATGAAAGTTGCTATAGATTTCATGAAGTTGAAAGTGGTAAAGTAGAAATTGAATATTTACTTCTCGAGGTAAGATTTGTTGAAGAAGTTGTGTTAGAAGTTTGGCCCTTGTCTTCTGAGGAGAAATCTCAGTAGTGGGCCTGTTAAGTGTTAAGGGAGCAGAAGAAAATGCAGTGAATATACCCATTCTTCAATATTTTGAACATTTCTAGAAAGAAGTAGATAGGAGTCTCTAAATTTCTTTCTCCCTTTTCTTTAATGTGAGTGTATCACTGCACCTTTCTTTGTTTGTTACGGTATGCTTTTTAGTAACATGTTTATATCTTTCATTCCACTCCTTACCCCCGCAAAGGTCTAAGGAAAAAAAACTTGTCCCCTGGCGCAGTGGAGTCGGATGTGAGAGGAATAACTGGGGTTGATCTGTTTGGAACTACGGATGCAGTGGTGAAGCATGTACTAGAGGTACTTGTCTTTAGAACCATCAGCTGATTATGGGCTCTTCTCCAGGGAAACACTGACAGTATGCCATTGAAGTGTGTATTCTTGCAATAATGATTTATGCAGTTCTTAATTAAGTGCTAGGCACTGTTTTGAGGCACTGGAAATAGAATAGTGGGTGAGTCCACTGAAATGAAACTTACATGCTACCTAAGGGAGAGTCTTGTTACCTTGTAGAAACAGAAGAGAAGGAGTAAGCTGCCGTAGGCTCCATCACCATCCCAAAGCAGAGCCCATTCTCAAGCCTATTGTAAGGGAGAACAGGATTGAGGGTGAGAACGGGGGATTTAATCAAAGTTATTGGGAACCAACCATGTGTAAGTAACTTGCAAGCACAGTAGAAAAATACAAAAGTGTAAGATAGAAATAGATTTTTAAAAAATACCTAATTTAATCTTCACAGTTATCCATTGAAGTAGACATTGTTAACCTCATTTTGCTGAAATGAGATTAAAAAATTGAGATTTAGAAAAATTAAGCAGTTTACCGAAGTCCACATGTATTTAGTAAATAGATTGCAACTTGGATGACTCCAAAACCCATGTGCTTTTCACCACATGATATCTCCCAAAAATAGTGCTAATTCAAAACTGCTTTATCAATGATTATGTCACAATACAGAGTACAACTATAAACATAGAGTACAATATATCTTAAAAAATTAGTAGTACTTAAACTTTGTGGTCTGAAGACCTCTTTATATTCTTAAAAGTTATTGATCCCAAAGGGTTTTTGTTAATGTGAGTTATAGCTGTCAATTTTTACCATATTTAAAATGTTTTAAAGCTAATAATAACTTTTAAAATATAAAATGTATAATTATACATTCCATTAGCCATTAAAGCAATGACATCACATGTCATGTAACCTCTAGGAAACTGTACACTTAGAGAAAGGAAAATGAAGAGGCAAATAATGTCTTAGAGTTATTATGAAAATAGTTTTGAACTTGCAGATTTCCTAAAAGAATCTTGATGATCAATCAAAGTGTATTCCAACTACACTTTGAGAATTTCTTCATTAAGTTATAAAATTGGCCTTTTTTCTTTTTAAGATTTTATTTACTTATTTTTAGAGAGAGAAGAAAGGAGGGAGAAAGGGAGAGAAACATTGATTGGCCACCTCTTGCACATGATCCAAACAGGGACCTGGCCCACAACCCAGACATATGCCTGACTGGGAATTGAACCAGCGACCCTTTACTCTGTGGGATGATGCCCAACCAACTAAGCCATATTGATCAGGGCTGGTTGTTATTCTTGAGATGTTATAGTTAGTTGGAGAAATTTATAAATAGGTAAGTAACAAAACCAGGCAGTATATCACAAATGCAAATGAAGTTGAACTTGGGAATAATATTGGATAGATTGACATAGTAACTCTAGTTCAGATCTTACAGCAGCATAGTCTTATTATATGAAGAGTACAAATCAGAGACACTTTAACTACCAGCATGGTTTATTGGCTTTCTTTGAGTAATAGACATAAAGCCATTTTAGAAGAACCACTTTTTTTTTTTCCACAGGGTCATGATCGTGGAGTAAACTGGGCTGCTTTCCATCCCACTATGCCCCTTATTGTATCTGGGGCAGATGACCGTCAAGTGAAGATCTGGCGCATGAATGGTGAGTGAACAGTGATGTATCAACATGATTAAAAAATTGACTGCTGGCCAGCAAGGTGATGTAGCCAGGTTTTCTGGACTTAATGACCGAATTTCTTACCTTAGGTGTTTATGGTAACCCTAGGGACATAAAAATTTCCTCATTCCCTGTTTTCTTGCAGTGGCATCCTGATTTTCAGGAGTATGAACATAGTGAAAAGTAGGAATTTATTCATTCAACAAATGTTTATTTTTATTTATTTTTATTAAATTTATTGGGGTGACATTGATTAATAGGATTATATAGGCTTCAAGTGTAGAATCTTTGATACATGATTTGTATATTGCACTGTGTGCCTACCACCCAAAGTCAAATCACCTTTCATCACCATATATTTGGCTTCCTAACCCTTTGCTATTCCCCAACCCCTCTTCCTTCTAGTAGCCCCCATACTGTTGTCTGTTTCTGTGAGTTTCAGTTTTATATCCCATGTATGAGTGAAATCATATGCTTTGTAGCTTTTTCTGACTGACTTACTTCATTTAGCATAATATTCTCAAGTTCTATCCATGTTGTTGCAAATGGCAATATTTCATCTTTTCATCTTGTGGTTGAGTAATATTCCATAGTATATACATACCTTCTTTATTCAGTCATCTACTGAAGGACACTTTGTTTATTTCCATGTCTTGGCCACTGTGAATAGTGCTGCATTGAACATAGGGATGCATATATCTTTGTGAATAAATGTTTTCAAGTTTTTCGGGTAGATACCCAGAAGAGAGGTTGCTGGGTCATATGGTAACTATATTCTTAATTTTTTGAGGAATAGCCATACTGTTTTCCATAGTGGCTGTACCAGATTACATTTCTACTTGAAGTAAATAGGAGTTCCTTTTTCTCCACAACCTCTTCAACACTTACTATTACTTGTCTTGTTGATAATAGCTGTTCTAACAGGTGTGAGGTGGTATTTTTATTGTAGTTTTCATTTGCATTTTCCTAATAGCTAGTGAAGTTGACCATCTTTTCATATTTCTTGGCCATTTGTATATCTTATTGGGAGGAATGTCTGTTTAGGTCCTCTGCCCATTTTTTAACTGGACTGTTTGTTTGGTGTTGAGTTTTATTAGTTTTTAATATATTTTGGATATTAACCCCATGTCAGAGCTGTTGTGTACAAATATCATCTCACATTTGGTTGGTTGCCATTTTGTTTTGTTGGCTTTTTTCTTTTCTGTGCAGAAGCTTATTAGTTTGATGTAGTCCTATTCATTTATTTTTGCCTTTACTCCCCTTGTCTTTGGGGTCAAATTAATAAAATCTTCTGTAAGACCAAGGTCCATAAGTTTAGTACCCGTGTCTTCTCTTATGTAGTTTATTGTTTCAGTTCTTATATTTAGGTCTTAGATCCATTTGGAATTAATTTTTGTACATGGGAACAAAGTGTAGTCTAATTTCATCCCATGTGGCTTTCCAATTTTTCCAGAACCATTTATTGAAGAGATATTCTTTTCTCCATTAGTGTTTTTGGCTCCTTTGTCAAAAATTATTTGCTCATGTACATGGAGGTTTATTTCTGGGCTCTCAGTTCTGTTCCATTGGTCTGTGTGTTTTTGTTTTTCTGACAATACCATGCTGTTTTGATTATCGTTGGTCTGTAGTATAATTTGAAGCCAGGTAGTGCAATACCTCCAGCTTCATTCTTTTTTCTCAGGATTGCTTTGTCTATTTGGGGTCTTTTCTGATTCCATACAAATCTGATGATTTTTTTGTTCTATTTCTTTAAAAAATGACATTGGGATTTTGGTGGGTATTGCATTAAATCTGTGAATTGTTTTGGATAATATGGATATTTTAACTATGTTGATTCTTCCAGTCCATGACCACAGAACATCTTTCCATTTTATTTTGTCTTTTTCAATCTCTTTTAATAATACTTTGTACTTTCCCGTACATAGGTATTTCACATCCTTGGTTAAATTTATTCCTAGGTATTTTATTCTTTTGTTGCAATTCCGAAGGAATAGTTTGTTGGGTTTTGTTTTGTTTTTTTTTTCATCTTCTGAAATTTCATTGTTATTGTATAGGAATGGTGGATTTTGCACATTGGTTTTGTATGCTGCAAATTTACTCTATTTGTTTTTAATAGTCTTTTGGTAAGGTCTTTAGGGTTTTCTACATGTAGAATTATGTTATCTGCAAAAAGTGACACTTTTACTTCTTTCTCTTGCCCAATTGCTCCGGCTCAGACTTCTAGAACTATGTTGAGTAAGAGTGGTGAGAGTGGACATCCTTATCTTGTTCCTGATTTTAGAGGAAAAGCTTTAAGTTTTTCACCATTAAGTATATTAGCTGAGGGTTTGTCATATATGGCCCCTGTTATGTTGCAGTATTTTCCTTCTATACCCATTTTATTATTTTAATCATAAATGTATATATCAAATGCTTTTTCTGCATCTGTTGATAAAATCACATTTCTATCCTTGATTTTACTAATCAAGGATAGAAATCCTGTATTACTTTGATTGATTTGCCTATGTCGAATCATCCTTGTGCCCTGGAATGAACACCATTTGATTGTGATGTATTGTTTTTGATGTATTTTAAAAAGATTTTAATTATTTTAGAGGGGGAAAGGGAGAGACCAAGAGAGGGAAAGAATCACTGATGTGTTGGTTCTCCCAAGCCCCCAACTGGGGACCTGGCCAGCAACCCAATCATGTGCCCTAACCAGGAATTGAACTGGTGACCTTTAGGTTTGCAGGCCAGTGCTGAATCCACTGAGCCATACCAGCCAGGGCTATTTTTTGATATATTGTTGTATTAAATTTGCTAGTATTTTTTTTAATTAATTTATTTTTTGAGAGAGGGGGAGGAAAGGAGGGAGAAAGAGAGGGAGAGAAACTTCAATGTGCTAGATATACATCAATGGGTTGCCTCTCACATTCCCCCACCTGGGGAACTGGTCCACAGCCCAGGCATGTGCTCTGTTAGGAATTGAACTGGTGACCTTTGGGTTCACAGGTTGGCACTCAAACCACTGAGCCACACTAACCAGGGCAATTTGCTAATATTTTGTTTAGGATTTTTGCATCTGTATATATCAGATATAGTGACTTATAGTTTTCTTTCGTGTGTTAATTCTTGCCAGGTTTTGATATCACAGTTATGTTGGCCTCATAAAATGTCTTAGGAAGTATTGCCTCTTCTTCAATTTTTTGAAAGACTTTGAGAAAGACAGGTATCAAAATTTTTTTGAATGTTTGCTAGAATTCATTAGTGAAGCCATCTGGTCCTGGACTTTTATTTTATGGGAGAATTTTAATAGTTGTTTCAACTCATCACTGTTGATTGGTCTATTTAGATTTTCCAGTTCTTCATGATTCAGTCTAGGAAGGTTATATTGTTCTAGGAACTTACCTCTTTCTTCTAGGTTATTGAATTTATATACAAGGTCTGTCCAGAAAGTATCCAACCATGTAATGTGAAAAATAAAGACATTTATTGAAGAAAATGCAGAAAAATTGCACATAGGCCAATGACACCTCAGTCCCCTTCAAAGTAGGTACCTTGGGACCTCACACAGTTCTTCCAATGGCCATCAGCTGCCCCGTCATATTTTCCTGAATCTCACTGACAGTCTGAAATCTCTTCCCCTTCAAAGGTGATTTTAGTTTTGGGAAAAGCCGGAAGTCACAGGATGCCAAATCTGGGCTGTAGTGAGGCTGAGTCACCTGGGTGATTGGATGGTTCACAAAAAAACTCTGTATCAGATTTGATGCATGGGCAGGCACATTGTCATAAAGAAGCTGCCAGTCACCAGTTGCCCATACTTGCAGCCTACTGAATCCAAATAGTTTCCATGGAGGAATGTTGAAGCTTAAAGCAAAATTTGATGCAGATTTGTTGCTCTACTCACTCAGTCATTTTAAATGCAACGACCACACAGTGCACATGCTCACTCAATGGTGTCTACCACCCCCAATGACTAATACAGTGAAGTTGTCATTGTTCATGCATGTGCATTCCAGTCCACTCTCCTTGGCTGCCAGGTTACATCGATATTGCTCTAACTATTCTCATTACATTAACAATGGCTGGACTTGTTCTGGACAGACCTTGTAGTCTTAGTATTCTAACATGTTCCTTTGTATATCTGTGACGTCTGTGGTAGCTTCTCCTCTTTCATTTCTAATTTTGTTTATGAGTCTTTTCTTTTTTTTTCCTTGGTGAATCTAGTCAGGGGTTTGTCAATTTTATTAATCTTTTCAAAGGACAACTCTATGTTGTATTTATTTTATGTATACTCTTTTTGTTCTCTATTTTTTTGAATTCTGTGTTAATTTTTATTATTTTCTTTCTTTTTTGTAAAATATATTTTATTGATTATGCTATTACAGTTGTCCTATTTTTTTCTCCCCTTAATTCCCCTCTGCTCTGCAACCCCCCTCCCACCAGCATTCCCCCTCCCTTAGTTCATGTCCATGGGTCATACATATAAATTCTTTGGCTTCTCCATTTCCTATACTATTCTTAACCTCCCCCTGTCTATTTTGTATCTACCATTTATGCTTCTTACTCCTTATACCTTTTCCTTCATTCTCTCCCCTCCTACTCCCTGCTGATAACCCTCCATGTGATCTCCATTTCTGTGGTTCTGTTCCTGTTCTAGTTGTTTGCTTATTTTGTTTTAGTTTTTTTTCTGGGTTCAGTTGTTGATAGATGTGAGTTTGTTGTCATTTCACTGTTCATATTTTTGATCATCTTTTTCTTAGATATATCCCTTTAACATTTCATTTAGGAAGGGCTTAGTGATGATGAACTCCTTTAACTTGACCTTATTTGGGAAGCATTTTATTTGCTCTTCCATTCTAACTGATAACTTTGCTGGATAGAGTAATCTTGGATGTAGGTCCTTGCCTTTCATGACTTCAAATACTTCTTTCTAGCTCCTTCTTGCCTGCAAGGTTTCTTTTGAGAAATCAGCTGATAGTCTAATGGGAACTCCTTTGTAGGTAATTGCCTCCTTTTCTCTTGCTGCTTTTAAGATTCTCTCCTTATCTTTCATCTTGGGTCATGTAATTATGATGTGTCTTGGTGTGTGCTTCCTTGGGTCCAGCTTCTTTGGGACTCTGAGCTTCTTGGACTTCCTGGAAGTCTATTTCCTTCACCAGATTGGGGGAAGTTCTCCATCATATATTCAAATAAGTTTTCAATGTCTTGCTCTTCCTCTTCTCGTTCTGGCACCCCTATGATTCAGATATTGGAATGTTTAAAAGTGTCCTGGAGGTTCCTAAGCCTCTCCTTGTTTTTTTGAATTCTTGTTTCTTCATTCTGTTATGATTGAATGTTTATTTCTTCCTTCTGCTCCAAATCTTTGATTTGACGCCTGGTTTCCTTCCCTTCACTGTCGGTTCCCTGTACATTTTCCTTTATTTCACTTTTCATAGCCTTCACTTTTTCCTCTATTTTGCAACCATACTCAACCATTTCTGTGATCATCCTGATTACCAGTGTTTTGAACTGTGCATCTGATAGGTTGGCTATCTCTTCATCACTTAGTTGTATTTTTTCTGGAGGCTTTGATCTGTTCTTTCCTTTGGACCTTTTTTTTATCTCAGGGCACCTGTTATGTAGTAAGGGTAGGAACCTTATGCATTTAACAAGGCAGGGCAACCCAGGTTGCTACAGTGTGGCACTCTATGTGGGGGAAGTGTCAGAGAAGGAACAGTACCTTGCTTGGCTTTGGGCTGGCTTTCAGTCACTTCCCCCGCTACCCACAAGCAAATTGGGCCCTTCTGGTGCTGATTCCAGCGTGCATGTGTTTGTGTACATTCTAGGACCCTGTGGGTGACTCCAATGGACTCTCCTGTGAGGCATGGGAGTTGCTGCAACCCCCACACGTTTTTTAGTTGTTGTTCTCCTTGTCTCGGTTGTGCGAGCAGGCAAAGTGTATCTGCCTACACCTCCATCTTGGCCGGAAGGCCTAATTTTTATTATTTTCTTTCTTCTGACTTTGGGTTGCATTGTTCTTCCTCTTTTAGTTCTTTAAGATATAATGTTAGGTTGTTTACTTGGGATTTCTCTTGTTTCTTGAGATAGGCCTATAATGATATAAACTCTCTTATTACTGTTTTCACTGCATTCCAGAAGTTTTGATGTGTCATATTGTCATTCTCGTTTGTCTCTATATGTGTTTTGCTCTCACCTTTTTTTTCTTCTTTGACCGAGTCATTTTTTAGTAGTATGTTGTTTTATCTGCACATATTTATAGGTTTCTTTACTTCCTTTTGCAGTTGATTTCTAATTTCAAGGCATTGTGGTCAGAGAATATGCTTGGTGTGATTTCAGCATTCTTAAATTTATTGAGGCTAGTTTTGTGACCCAACATATGGTCTATCCTTGAGAATATTCCATGTGCACTGGAAAAGAATGTATAATATGATGTTCTGGGGTGAAAGGCTCTATAAATATCAATTATGTCCATTCATTCTGATGTGTCATTTAAGGCTGATTTTTTCTTAATTGATTTTTCTGTTTGGGTGACCTGTCTACAGCTGTCAATGGAATATTTAGATCCCCTACTATGATTGTGTTTTTGTCAGTTTCTCCCTTTAGTTCTGTTAGTATTTGCTTTATATATTTCAATGCTCCCTGATTGGGTACATATGTATTGAGAAGTGTTATGTCCTCTTGTTGTAGGATTCACTTTATCACTATAAAATGTTCATCTTTGTCTCTTGTTATCTTGAAATCTATTTTGTCATATATAAGTATGGCTGCATCTGCTTTTCTGTGGATGCTATTTGCTTGGAGAATCATTTTTCACCCTTTCACTTTGAGTCTGTCTTTGTCTTTGCAGCTTAGATATGTCCCTGAAGGCAGGATGTGGTTTTGTGATCCAGTCTGCTACTGTGTAACTTTTTATTGATGAATTCAGTCCATTTACATTTAGGGTGATTTTAATTTTAAAGTTTTTATTTATTTATTTATTTTTTAGAGAGGGGCAGGGAGGGAGAAAGAGAGGGAGAGAAACATCAGTGTTTGGTTGCCTCTTGTACACCCCCAACTGGGGACCTGACCTGCAACCCAGGCATGTGCCCTAGACTGGGAATCAAACTGGCGACCCTTTGGCTCGCAGGCTGGCGCTCAGCCACTGAGCCACACCAGCAAGGGCTACAGTGATTATTGGTGTATGAGGATACTCTATAACCATTTAATCTTTTGTTTTCTGGTAGCTCTTTGTCTTTATTGATTCTTTTCCTTGGTGTTTCTCTCTGTTGCTTTTGTTTGGTGGCATTTCATCATTTTTTCTCTGTTTCCTTTTTTAAGTTGTGTGTCTCAGTTTTGGGATTTTTGTTGTGTGGTTACCATTAGATTTATGAAACAGAAAGTTTTATATGTACAGTATTCCTTTTTCTTTTGAATGCATCTGATATCCATCATCCTTTGCAAATCCAGACCTTTATTCTCTCCCCTTTTATGTTTTTGGTTCTCACAAATTATGCCTGTTTATGCTGTAAGTTTGTTGGTGATCTTACTTGTAGTTTTGTGACCTTTTGTTCTTTGTTTCATTTGGAATAACCCCTTTGAATATTTTCTGAAATAGAGGTCTTCTGGTGATTAATTTCCTCAGCTTCTTTATGTCTGGAAAAGTCTTTATTTCTCCTTCATAGCTAAATGGTAACTTTGCCGGATATATATGTTCTTGGCTGGTAATTTCTCTCAGTAGTTTGGATATTTGGTTCCACTCTCTTCTGGCTTGTAGTTTCTGTTGAGAAGTCCAATGATAACGTAATAGGCTTTCCTTTATAGGTTACTTCTTTTTTTCCCCTTGGCTGCCTTGAGAATTCTTTCTTTGTTATTAACCTTTGACATTCTAACACAACATACCTTGGAGAAGACCTTTTTGGATTGAGGTGATTAGGTATTCTGTTTGCTTCTTGGATTTGAGGATCTAATTTTCATAGGTGTAGAAAGTTCTTGTCAACTATTTGTTTGAATAAGTTGTCTATTCCCTTCTACTGGTATGCTTACTTTCTTTTATTACTCTTCCTGATGGAGTCAGATAGTTCTCACAGTTCTTTCTTTCTTTCTTTTTTCTTTTAATGCTCAAGTCTCTCTCTTCTTCCCTCCCTGTCATTTCTAGATTTCTGTTTTCGATATCACTTATTCTTTCCTTCAGCTGGTGAGCTCTGTTTCTTATGCTTGCTAGTTAATTCTTGATTCATTTTATTGAGTTCTTCATCTCCAGAATTTCCGTTTGGTTCTTTTTTAACGTTTTAAAGTTTCAGTCTCTTTGGCAATGTGCTCATTTTGTTTATTATTTTTTTAAAGCTCATTAAATTGCCTATTTGTGTTTTCTTGTATCTCATTGAGTTTTTTCAGAATTGCAATCTTAAAATCTCTGTCATTTAAGTCACATACTTCCATGTCTTAAAGTTTGTTTTCTGGAGAATTTTCATTTTCTTTCTGAGTTGCCTTGTTACCTTGGTTATTCATGGTATTTGATGGATTTCTTCTTGGTCTAGGCAACTATGTATGAGAGGCACTTCTTTAACAGATTGGTAAAAAGAATTTTTTCTATTGTTTTCCAGTTGGTAGTACTGAATCACAAACTTTTTAGCTCTCTTGTATTTCCCTGGCTTTTCAGATCTCCATGGGGTGGTGGAAAATGGCCTGTACTTCCTGGGAAGCTGGGTGCCTTCCCTATGATCTGGCTACCCTGGTCCAAGGGGACCAACCCCACAGGGGAATGTTCAGTAATGTGACTCCACATCTGTGAAATCCCCGTGCTATCCTCCGCAACCACGTGCTGGCAGTGTAGCAGTGATGGGGGGTGGGGGGTGAGCCAGGGAACCCGGCTACCTCTTTTGTTGCTTTGCCTTCCTGGTAATGGTGACCAGTGGACCTCCAAGGCTTCCCCCCAGCACCTCCACCCAAACCTGGGCTTAGTCACAGAGTTCCCCTGTCACTCAGGGGAAAAGCAATTCTGTGGTACCAGTTCTTGGATTTGCAGATAATGGGCCCTGCAACCCAACATGTAGGGTGAAGGGAGGCGAGCTCTGAGAGGTTAAGAAGAGGCCAGGCTTCTCCCAGGGAGGGGGGGAGTAATGACGGGGGGGAAATGGAGACAACTGTACTTGAGCAACAATAATAAATGAATGAACAAATAAATAAGTAACTAAGGAGGCCAGGCTTCATGGCTTTGTTTCTCTGTTTGAAATGCCAATTGCCAGACAACCAAGGCCGTACCTCCACTTTGAACTTGCCCAGGTCACTGGACTCAGCCACAACTCATACTGCTCGCTCCTGTAGGAATGCTCACTAAATCTCTTTGCTCCTCCAGGCTAAAAAGAGTGCTAGCCACAGCCTAATTTTTTCTGTCTAGACTGAGCTCTGTCATAAACTCCTGGCTGCAGGGCTGCCTCTGTGGCTTCTCTCTGCTTTTTTCCCTTTTTGCCTCCCTGGTTCGCTCCCACTTGCCCACCTTTAGATGTTTCAATACATGGATCTGTCAGATGTGTTTGTGTGTTGTTTGTTGAATTATGGCTCAAATTGTTGAAACTTTTAGGGGAGAGATGAGAGGATCTCTCACTCTGTCATTCCTCTGACATCACTTAAACAAATGTTTATTGATTACATACTTTGTATTAACCATTTTTCAAAGCTCTGGAGATAAAACAGTGACTAAAACAGATAAAACTTTTGTCATATGAAGTTTATATTCTCTAATGATAACTAGTGACAAGTAAAACAGGATAAGGATGATGAAGCGGTGCTGTAATTGATAGGAAGGTAAAAATGAAAGAACAAAGAAATATGTAAAGATTCAGAGGCTTAAAGAAAATTACCCTATAGAAAGAAGTTGCTAATTTTGCACTTTGTTGCATATCTTATATTTGGTTAGAGGATCTCATAATTCCAAATCCCAAACTTAGAGTAGTTGGGATGACCTAATTCTTTTTGTCCTTCAGAATCAAAGGCATGGGAGGTTGATACCTGCCGGGGCCATTACAACAATGTATCTTGTGCTGTCTTCCACCCTCGCCAAGAGTTGATCCTCAGCAATTCTGAGGACAAAAGTATCCGAGTCTGGGATATGTCTAAGCGGTAAGGGGATTATGATGCTGTGGGACTAAACTCAGGGGAAGCCCCTTTCTTTCTCTTACCCTCTGTTTTTAAAAATTAAATTTAGAATACTTGTATTTGTTTCTCATTGTTTTCAGCATGTAGAGAAGTTAGATCATATACAGGCATACCTTGGAGATATTGTGGGTTCAGTTCCAGACTACTGCAATAAAGTAAATATGGCAATACCGCAAGTCACACATATTTTTTGGTTTCCAACCACATATAGAAGTTATGTTAACGATCATTAGAGCTTGTTATAAAAATGGTGCCAATAGACTTGCTAGATGCAAGCCACAAACTTTCATTTTGTTAAAAACGCAGTATTTGCAAAGCACAGTACAGTGAAGGTCAATGAAATGCGGTATGCCTGTATTGTGAAAATTTGAAAGGACTTAAAGATCAGCTAACAGTTACAAATTTTCCATCAAATAGAGATCTCCATGTGTATTCTTTTTCTCCTATAAATTTAAGCATGTTCTTTTATAGCTAGAGAAATAAATATGAAATGAAAGCAGTATAGTAGGAAATTATGATAAATATGGAGAGATTAAAATACGAAAATAAGAGGGTCAGTTTAGAGTTTCCTCTTTCTGTTTTTTAGTAGAATTTATCATGACTACCGTTACTTAGGATATATAATATACTATTCCTGATTTATATCAGCATGCTGGCTTACCACTCAGTATTCTTATATATAATGGGTTGAATATTCCTTGGAAATTAATATTTTTGTTTGTTCACCTTTTATTTTCTAGAACTGGGGTTCAGACCTTCCGCAGGGACCATGATCGTTTCTGGGTCCTAGCTGCCCACCCTAACCTTAACCTCTTTGCAGCTGGTAAGAGCCATATCTTCTCTTTTTCCTTATTTCTGTTCAAAGTTTATAAGATGAGAGTGATTCTCCATTAGCTTTGTCTCCAGTAAATGCAGAGTAGGATGACAAGAAATACAATTCTCACAAACATGTGTTGAGGCTTTTTTCCTTTTTTCCCCTCTTAGGAGTAGTATTCTTTCAGTGTTCTTTGTTCACCAAGAGCCATTTAACAGTAAAACCCATTAGTTCCTAGGAGGCTTTGGAGGCTAATACTGGACACTTGGAATTCTCAGACTGAGGAGCTAGAAGCTGAGTTTTATTCATTCATCTAGCAAATACATACAGAATATCAGGCCCTAGTGTGAGTGCTAATGTTATAGCATAAAACAACGTCCCTGATTTGATGGAACTTTTTTTTTTTTTTGGCAGTATAGGAAGATAGACCATAAAACAATAAGTATATGAAACAATGTATAGTGAAAAGTGCTTTGAAGAAAAGTTAAACAAACGTAAAGGAGAAAGAGAGGGATGAGTGTGGGGACTGGCAAAGACCATGATATAAAGGATACTGGGCATGTTTGAAAAACATGCCAGTAGGAGCATAGTGAGTAAGGGGCTAAGTATAGGAGGTAAGACAAGACCATATTGTACATGTTACTCTGAATGGAAAGCCATTGGAAGTGTCATGATCTAGCTTATGTGTGGAGAGGGGACTGGAGGGCAAAACTCAAGGTTTCTCTGAAAGATGGATAATGCCAGTGGGAAAAAAGCAAAACATTTGTTTAAAACAGAAGCATAAAGACTTTTAAAACTGGCATCTATTTGTTCAGCAAATATGTTTATGTTATTATTATTATTGTAAGCTAGGCACTGGGGAAGGATGGAAATTACTGTAATTTCTGCCTTCAGGGAGCTCATGCCATCGTGGGGATGATAGACCTACACAATTACCATATAGGATAAGTGCTATAATAGAGGTTTGTACAGAATGTTAGAACACAGAGGAGGGCATGTCTAAATGTAGCAGTGTGATAGAGTGCAGCAGGTCTTCAAATAACATCATTTTGCTTATTATTTTGTTATAATAAGATGCTGAAGGAACTTAACCTTTGTTTATATCAATTAGCCTACAGTAAATTTGGTTTCATTATACATAGTTTTGCTTAAAGTTGCAAAACCTATCAACCATATAAGTGTGGACTTAATGTATTAAGAAGGGATTCACAAAAATGTATTTGAAGATTCCAAAAATCATGATAATTTAGGCAAGCAAAGGATGCACACATATGTAATCCTTATCCTTGTATATCTCCTGTTTCCAGATTTGTTTCTTGCCTAAAGCTAATTTCTTCTTTTCTCCCTGTGCCCCAGGCCATGATGGTGGCATGATTGTGTTTAAACTGGAACGGGAAAGGCCAGCGTATGCTGTTCATGGCAATATGCTACATTATGTCAAGGACCGATTCTTACGTCAGCTGGATTTCAACAGCTCTAAAGATGTAGCTGTGATGCAGTTGCGGAGGTAAATCAGACTTCCCTTCAAACCCTCTCATCTGTCACAATGATATGATACCCACCAAACCAAAGTCTGTTATTTAACAACATTTTGGATCTCATCTCCTATCACAGATGGAACCCCCATTGGCTGAGGCTACTCAGTTTAAACCATAGGAGTATGGTGAGCAAGGAGGTAGCCATGAAGGAAATAGTTCCCCTGCTGAGAGTGCTAGTGACCCTCTGGACAGGGAATCATACTACCACTTTTTGCCAGCTCTTGCAAACCAGAGAAAGATTACTGGTTGAGAGTATCCCAATTTGATGATAGGCCTTTTTTTGCCTTTGGCATTTCTGTAATTCTTCTTTGCTTTCTGGCAAAATATATGCAGCTTTAAATATGTCTCTCGAAGCTCTTTAACTCTGAAGCTGTAATAACCTTTGGGATGCCTAGCAGAAGGAACTGTCCTCTTAAAAAGCTATCATCATGCTGAAACATTCATGGTGGCAAACTTTGCCATGAGGGCTTGATAACGACCCTCTAGTATGACTACAATAAAAAGATGGGTTTATGTGAACAGGAGAAATTAACCAGAGACAAATCACCTCATTAATTCTGTGGCATCCACACAATTATGTGTAGGAATTTGTACCCAAGGAGAACTAATCACATTTACTACAGCAGTGCTAACCCTACCTTCTATTGAATAATTTGACTTGTAGTAGGGTTTGCTTTTTTAAAAAACTTTGCTCAAAGCTGAGATAGGGAAGTCCCCAGGCCTTAAGGGAGGGAAGCGAATAGATGCGCTATTTATTTACTTTTATTCCTAATTATAAAAATGATGAGTATATGTGTAAAGGTTAGATAAGTAAGAAGTGTAGGAATAATTCCTTTCTTCCTTCTATTCTTATGCCTCTTTCCTATTTTCTCTCTTTTTCAAATTTCTATTTCTAGTGGTTCCAAGTTTCCAGTGTTCAATATGTCCTACAATCCAGCAGAAAATGCAGTCCTGCTGTGTACAGTAAGTAATTACTGAGTGCTCCTAGGATCTCCCCATTTCTCATAGGACTCTTTCTTGTGCCATAGGAATCGCCAGTGTATTTAATGGTCACTTTGAGAGAACTAACACAAAACAGGCTCAAATCAAGTAGGCTTCAGTTGTTACAAGCATCTTAAGAGTTGTGAACATATCTTTCATAAGGCTAACACCTTTTAAACTTAATGAAGCATCAAGATGAATGACCAAAATCATTAAAAGTAATTTGAGACATTGAAGTTAAGAACAATCTAACAATAACCGGGGGGGAGTGGGGAGGGGACAGTGAGGAGAGGGGATTACAGGAACTACTATAAAGGACACATGGACAAAATCAAGGGGGAGGGTGGAGGTAGGAGAGGGAGGTGGGTTTGGCTGGGATAGGGTGGAGGGATGGGGAGAAAAGGCATACAACTGTAATTGAATAACAATAAAAATTTTTTTAAAAAAGTAATTTGAGAGAATGGTTAGGGCCATATCTTAGGTAAAAGAGATGCTTATCTTGATCCTTTCATTTGAGTGAAAATAGCAGAGCTCATTTTGAGAGGAGTTCCTTTCAATGAAGTTGCCTTCAGGGTCATCAAATAGAAATCATCCTCCTTTCTTGCCATATAATTCAAAAAAGAAATGAAGTTCTAATTTTATTTTATTTTTTTTTAAGATTTTATTTATTTTTAGAGAAGGGAAGGGAGGGAGAAAGAGGGAGAGAAACATCAATGTGTGGTTGCTTCTCACATGCCCCCTACTGGGGACCTGGCCCACAACCCAGGCATGTGCCCTAGACTGTAATCGAACTAGCAACCCTTCGGTTCACAAGCTGGTGCTCAATCCACCGAGTCACACCAGGCGGGGCTGAAATTCTAATTTTAGAGCCCTGGTTACCAAGTTAAAAAGAATGAAAACCTGTCTTTCCCCATATGACTTCTAGTGTCTAATCCCAGTTCTTTTTCAATATCTAACAGACCCATATTTTCCTCTTGGCAATTTTCTTTAATGTCTTTTTTTTGCGTGTGATGTCTTTTCCCCCCTTCAAGCAGACTTTTAAGTTGATGAGTATATTCAAGTGGGGCACTGGGCTATGGGGTCTTAGTCTGTTAATTTGTGGAATAGAGAGTAATCCTTGCTTTCATTCAGTTAATATCTGCATCTTTGGAGGATGAAAAAAAATGAAATGACTGGAATGCTAAGTTCTTTGGCAATAAACCCTATAAATTTTAGCCATGGAGACATTCAAATGCCATCAGAGTGAAGGGTTAGAAATGTATAGTTTCATGTTGTGGTCTGTGTAATCATAACTGTTTATCAGAATAAACTTGTATCTTGAGTACCTCTGACAGTTTAACTTTTTCCTTCTACAGAGAGCCAGCAATTTAGAGAACAGTACCTATGATCTGTACACCATCCCCAAGGATGCTGACTCTCAGAATCCTGATGGTATGTGTTCTGTTTATCTACCCAACTCTATTTCCAGCTCTCCTCTCCCACATCATCACTCCTTTTTGAATTTTTCACATTCCATCCTCAAGCTGTGACCACATCATTCAGTGCTGTGGCAGGTGGCACTGACAATTGCATCACAGGCGACCATGGTGTGAAATATTCATGTTCCTCCTCCATTTTATTACTCCAGCTAGATATATATATTTTATAATTTGGTTATTAGGAACTCCATTTTCTCTTTCAGCACAGCATGTTATCCTAGTTTGTTGTCAGCTGATATGACTTTCACCCTGGTAATTTCATTTATTTAAAAATGTGGTTCCAATCTTGCAGTGTCTCATTCTGGGACTAGGAATTTATGCTCCCCCATCCACATCCAGATCTGCTTTGCTTCCTTTTGCATGTCAAAAAGATGAGGCTGCTAACAGCCCCACATTCCACTGGGGATCCCAGGATCCAGCTGAGTCCCTGCCTACCTCTTCCATCACCACCATATCTTATTGATGTCCTTAATATTAAACTTGCTGACAGAATATTATCAGAATAGATTTGAGTCTTGCTAATGCTCTTTTCAGTGCATTTCCTCGCGTTGGTTTATAGGTCAGGTTTATTCCTCAAGTCCTCACTCTTACTAACATACTTTCATAATAGTTTAGACCACATCAACAAATTCTGAGAAATACTAGGTTGGCCAAAAAGTTCATTTGTTTTTTTCTGTAAGATGGCTCTAGTATAGCTTAGCTGTCTTTAACTTCATTTGAAACAATTTTGTTAGATTTTATTATGACAGCTGTCATATCAGCATGCATTTAAAAAAAAGACATCAGAATTGATGTATTTTTGTGTAGCCATTTTCATATTGAAGATGGAAGAAAATACACAACATTTTGCTTTATTATTTCAAGAAAGGTAAAAATGCAACTAAAACACAAAAACAGATTTGTGCAGTGTATGGAGAAGGTTGATCAAATGTGTCAAAAGTGGTTTGCGAAGTTTCATGCTGGAGGTTTTTCACTGGACAGTGCTCCACGGTTAGGTAGACCAGCTGAAGTTGATAGTGATCAAATCAAGACATTAATTGAGAACAATCAATGTTTCGCCATGTGGGAGAGAGCTGACATACTCAAAATATCCAGATCACTAAAGTTGTTGGTGAAAATGAAAAATGTATCTTTTAAACAAATGGGACCTCATCAAAATAAAAAGCTTCTGCATGGCTAAAGAAAACAGCATGAAAATAAAAACAGAACCAACCGTATAGGAAAACATATTTGCCAATGATACCTCACACAAGGGCCTGATCTCCAAAATATATAAAGAACTCACACAACTCCACTCCAGGAAGACAAACAACCCAACTAAAAAATTGCAAAGGACTTGAACAGATACTTCTCCAAGGAAGACATACAGAGGGTCCAGAGACATATGAAAAGATGCTCAGCATCACTAGCCATCAGAGAGATGCAAATTAAAACCACAATGAGGTACCATCTCACATCAGTCAGAGTGGCCAACATGAACAAATCAACAAACAAATGTTGGAGAGGATGCGGAGAAAAGGGAACCCTAGTACATTGTTGGTGGGAATGCAGACTGGTGCAGCCACTATGGAAAACAGTATGGAATTTCCTTAGAAAACTAAAAATGGAACTGCCCTTTGACCTAGCATTTCCGCTGCTGGGGTTATACCCTAAGAACCCTGAAACACCAACCCAAAAGAACCTATGCACCCCAATGTTCATAGTAGCACAATTTACAATAGCCAAGTACTAGAAGCAACCTTAAGTGCCCATCAGCAAACAAGTGGATCCAAAAACTATGGTACATTTACACAATGTAATTCTACGCAGCAGAGAGAAAGAAGGGGCTTATACCCTTTGCAACGGCATGGATGGAACTGGAGAGCATTATACTAAATGAAATAAGCCAGGCAGTGAGGGACAAATACCATATGATCTCACCTTTAACTGGAACATAATCAACAAAAGAAAAAAGCAAACAAAATACAACCAGAGACATTGAACTTAAGAGCAATCTAACAATAGCCAGGGGGGGGTGGGGAGGGGACAGTGGGGAGAGGGGTTTACCGGAGCTACTATAAAGGACACATGGACAAAATCAAGGGGGAGGGTGGAAGCAAGGACGGGAGGTGGGTTTGGCTGGGGTGGGGTGGAGGGATCGGGAAAAAATGGAGACAACTGTAATTGAATAACAGTAAAAATTAAAAAAAAAAGTATTCAAGGACCAGGTAGTCAAAACATAAGCAAAGGAATTATAGAGTCATAGCAAGCAGTTACTTAAAACATGCTATTTTTTCTGGACTTTGTAATTTTTAAATTTTTTTGGTTTATTTTATCATTTACTTCCTAATTCTATATTTGTAATTTTGTTTTGTTTTTTTTTTTCAAATGACCCCAAATTTAAAGACTACAGAGGCTTCATGAAACCTAAAAAAAAAAAAAGAAAAGAAAAATGTGTCTTTTATTTTACAGAAAAAACCATACGAACTTCTTGGCTAACCCAATATTTTGCTAGCTCTGTCACTGTTGTGGGTGCCACTGTGTCATTATTGCTGCTAATATGATTCAGTGAAGAGAGTGTTGTTTTGGCAAAAAAAGAGAAAACATATGTCTTTGGTATCCATAAATCCAAGTCTCTCCTATAAATCAGTTGAGCCATTTCTGACTGGATTTTGTGATTTTGGCCCTTCCTACCCACCCCCTTGCTTTTTTTCTCCATGTGCTTACAATGATTAGAGTTTAAAATATCTGAGTTTTGTCTCTTGCTGCTTTTATTGTCTCTTTGTTTTTGAGGGAGAAGATAATTAGTAAAGGAGTAAAGATGCATTACAATGGTAGGCAGCAGAGAGGAAGAAGAACAAAAGCATTGAATAGTGAGGTCCCCCAGCCTCTAGAAAGTGAGAGTGTTGTTTGTCTTTAAGATTTAGTTTTGTAACTAGCCTGTCACTTTTAGGAACCAGAAATGTACAAAGCAGCTGGCCAGCACATTCTGTCCAGTTTTCCCCTGATATTAATATGTAAAAGAATATTGCAGGACACCCTTTGGTGTATCTTCCTTGAAGCTTTCTAGAGAGTGGAGTGCCCATACTGAATTCTAATCAGCCAGTGAAATGTTTGGGAACTGAGGAACATTTTGTAACTTTCTTCAGGGTAATGAGAACAATTGATTGATATTTATGGAGCAACAGCTTGGTGTTAAATACTGCCCAGCATAGATTTTGGGAGTGCTCTGCCCTACCCTCCTCTATTAGGAGGTCTGCATTTACATGTTAAAAGCAGCAGAGCAGCTGCATTCTGGGGAGGGGGCTCTGTCTCTACTGCAGATTGTTGAGATAGGAGGTCCAATGACACTGACAGGCTGCTTGCAGTGTGCCACAGCTTGGCCAGCGAAGCCCTGCTCGTTAGCTTGATGGAGTGTGCTGTCTCCCAAGCTGGGCAGTCCTGCCAGTACATAGTGTTGGCTGAAATGCAGTCACTTGGCCTAGAGAAAAGAGGCTTGGCAGGGGTGGAGGTTGGAGTTTGGAGGAGACTGGTGGGAAAAAGTCACTGACAATAGCCCCCAGTTATGGCTGAATTAGTTATGAAGCAGCTGAACTGGCAAAGCCAACATGGAAGCCAGCAAGACTGGCAGCTCCATGGCACCTGACTCTGTCACCTGCCAGTTGCTCACCACATGCTCCCACCCTTTGGTTTTGTTCTTCTCAGCTCCTGAAGGGAAACGATCCTCGGGCCTCACAGCCGTTTGGGTTGCTCGAAATCGGTTTGCTGTCCTAGATCGGATGCACTCGGTAAGTTAAGACTAAAGGTGGAAACTAATTTGGGGAGTGTGGTGGCAGTGGCCTTTGTATGGCAGAATAAAGGTTTTTTTCCCCCATTACTTGTCTCTGGGCAGCTCTGGTCCTCATGTGTAGCTCTACTTCTATCCTTACCCCAATCCCCCTGTGGAAAAAGGGCCTTAAAACTGATTTGATTGGGTTACTGTGGCCCTGGGCTTAGGAACCAAGCTAAAGTCACTCTTGAAAACATAGGAGACAACATCAAATTTGAGAAAGGTAGGCTGGATGTGGAGTTGACCCTCCTCCTTATCCTACTACTTCCATTGGTGCTTAAATTGTAATAGGTCCTAAACAAGATAAATAAAGCTCTCTAAAGAAAACATTCAACAAATTTAAGCCCTGAAGCACTTTTCTCTCTCTTCATATGTTTGAGGAATTAAGACTTTAGTTGGATTTCTCAGGCTATTTCAATTTTTTAAAAAAAGAGCTATCAGGACCCTTGGAGAGAATCTTGGAGTCTTTTATACCACTGATTGACCTGGACAGGAAAATAAAAAATAAGTTCATTTATTGAAGCTAACGAGCAGTTGCTGAGGGACGTTGTCAGCTATTGTCATCTTATATACACATGCTTCTCTTAAGCCCTCCTCTAATACTCATTTCAGCTTCTGATCAAGAATCTGAAGAATGAAATCACCAAAAAAGTACAGGTGCCCAACTGCGATGAGATCTTTTATGCTGGCACAGGCAACCTCCTGCTTCGAGACGCAGAATCCATCACACTCTTTGATGTACAGCAGAAGCGGTATCATGTCAAGTGCCCCTAAGGAGACAGGCGTGTAGTGGGGGAGAGTAGACATCTTTAGTGGGAACTTTTTTCCTCCCAAGTGAGTTTGCCTCTTGGCTTGATCACTTCTTGTGCTATAATTCCAAGCCATGTTTTTCCCTCTCTGATCATTCTCCATCCTTTACATACACATAACATTATGACAGGGGGCTTACTTGTTTTTAGAGCACTAATATAAACAAAGAATGCTCTTGGGATTTAGAATATTAGGGACAGAGGGATGAAAAACAGTTTCTGTACTTAAAGGAACTTATAGTCCAATGGTGAAAACATACATACAAAAATTCCTAATAATACAGGGGAATAAGACCATGTCTTCTCATATTAACAAAGAAGTTGAGGAAAGGGAAGTGCCCAATGTGAGCCGGAATGTTTAAGTCACTGAGCTACAATGCAGAGAATATTTATTTGGTACTATTTTAAGAAATTAGGGTTCACATTAATTTGGAGATGAGAAGTTAGGTCATAATCTGGGACAAAAGAATTGGGTCTACTTATTTTTGTCTTTCTCTTCCTGTCCCAGAACTCTGGCATCTGTAAAGATTTCCAAGGTGAAATATGTTATCTGGTCAGCAGACATGTCCCATGTAGCACTACTGGCCAAACATGGTAAGTCTTCATTATATCCACCCTGATTTGGAGACCCGTCCCACCCTCCCTATCATTGCAAGTCTCCTTCACTCACCCTGTCCAGCAGAGCACTCATGCCCTTTGCCTCTTACAGCCATTGTGATCTGTAACCGCAAATTGGAGGCTCTGTGTAACATTCATGAGAACATTCGTGTCAAGAGTGGGGCCTGGGATGAAAGTGGGGTATTTATCTATACCACAAGCAACCACATCAAATATGCTGTCACCACTGGGTAAGTTAATTAACTTAAATTATCTTAAGATACAGAGTGGGAGAAGTTGGCTCCTTGAAATCACTGTTCTGTCTCAAGAGATATAACTGAACTCTTCCCTGAACTTTCTTCATGGAAAAGCTTTGTATATAGCATATATGTGCTAGATATATATATGCGCTAGGGGCATCAGAACATTCTTTCTTTAACTCTTTTAAAATTGTGAAATAAGGTACAAATATAGAAAATTATGTAGATTTTATATATATAGAATAACAAGTAGTTATGTAAACATCTGTACAAGTGTCACCCAAGTCAAGAAATGGAACAGTTCTAAAACCCCAGAAGCCCTTTGCCATGTGGTCATTATTGGTTGTGACCCCCTCCAAAAATAACATCATTCTGATTTTTTAAAAAAAGATTTTTAAATTTATTTTTAGAGGGGGGAAGGGAGGGAAAAAGAGAGGGAAAGAGACATTGATGTGTGAGAGAAACATTGATTGGTTGCCCTCACATGCCCCCAACGGGGGACTTGGCCTGCAACTCTGGCATGTACCCTGACCAGGGATCAACCATCAACAGGTAACCTTTAGGTTCACGGGACGACACCCAACCCACTGAGCTACACCAGTCAGGGCTATTGTGACTTTTATAGTAATTTTTTCCTTGCTTTTCTTTGCAATTTTACCACTCAGTGTGTGTCTTAAAATATAATTTGACTTGTTTGGTTTTGAACACCATATGAATGAAATCATACTGAATATATTATTTCATGTTTTTTTTTTTACTTTGTTCAATATTTTGTTTAAGATTCATTCATCCATGATGTGGCTCTAATTTATTTATTTTCAGTGTTGTATGATATTCTATTATATGAATATACCAGTTTATCATTTCTACTCCTAAGGGATATATGAGTGATTTCTAGTTTTGGGCTATTACGAACAATGTTCTTTTAAATATTCCTTTACAACACTAGAACACATATTTTTCAAGAGCATATGGGACATTCATCGAGATAGATCATATCCTAGGTCATAAAAATACTTCAAATTGAAAGAATAAAAAGTTAGATCTATTACTATAAATTGACAGCTATGGGAAAAACCAGCTCCCTACTTACCTCAAGAGATGTTACACCACTTAAGGATGTTGGTGTGAATACAGTGGTAAAATTAAAACTAGAAAAATTAGGACCTAAAAGAAAATAATTAAATGGCAAAAGTATACGTGTGTTCTGTGAGTCATTCAATTTTCCCAAAGTCCATCAATAGGATAGTGTTTTTACACAGTATATATATGGATTTAATAAAGTTTTATTAACATATTGATAAAAATGTAAGTATTCTTTTACATGTATTCTGGTGCAAATGCACATGCATTTCTCTTGCGTGTCTACCCAGAGCAGACACTGCTGGGTCATAAAGTATGCATGTCTTGACATTCATTAGATAATGTGAAACTGCTCTCCAAAGTGGTTGCGCTATTTAGCACACTTATCAGCATTGTATAAAAGTTTCTTCGCTTGTCACCTTGGCTCATTATTGCCTTTTTCAGACTGATTTTGTCTGTCGGGTGTGTCACAGTATCTCATTGTAATTTTACTTTGCTATTCTCTGATTCCCAATCAGATTAAGCAACTTTTCATTTGCCTATACATCAGGATTTCCTCTTCTATTAATTCTATTCAAGTCTATTCTCCTTTATTTTTGTTAATTTGTAGGAGTAGGTGTAGTCAACCTTTGAACAAGGCTGTGATTAGGGGCACCACACCCCTCCCAACCTCTACCCTATCCTTCACGAAGTTGAAATTCCTTCTTTAACTTTCAACTTTCCAAAAACTTAACCACTAATACCTTACTGTTGACCAGAAGCCTTACTGATAACATAAATAGTTGATTAACACATATTTTGTATGTTATATGTATTACATACTGTATTCTTACAATAAAGTAGATTAAAGAAAAAATATTATTAAAATCATAAGGAGGAGAAAATACCTTTACAGGATTTATTGAAAAATATCAGCGTATAAGTAGACCTGTACAGTTCAAACCCACGTTTTTCAAGGGTCAACTATATTTGAATATCAGTCATTCTTCAGGGCTATGTGTTGCAGATCTGTCATTCCATGGCATGTCTTTTGACTCTCTTTATGATACCTTTTGATGAACAGATGTTCCTAATTTTAATGTAGTTGAATCTATGAATCTTATCATTTATGGATATTGAATTTTGTATCCTGTTTAAGAAATCTTTATTGACTTCAAGATCATAAAGGCATTCTTTTATATTCCCTTGTAGAAACTTTATAGTTTTGCCTTTTATATCTAGGTCTGTCTACTTGACCTTGATTTTTGTGTATGGTTTGAGGTATAAGGGACTCATTTTCACAGTTTTCCATAAGGACACCCAGCTGTTCCATTTATTGTCATTTATTGAAATTATTGAAGACCAGCTTTTCCCTATAGTTTTGCAATACCATCTTTTTCATATATAAATCATCTTTACACAAATATAAGGAACTGTTTTCTATGGTCTGTTTGTCTATCTCTGCTCTAATTCTATACTTCAAGTACTATAAATTTATGAGCCTTCTCATCTGGTAAAGCAGGTCTTCCAATCTTTCCCACTTTGTGTGTGTATTTTTTTTTTAAGTTATTCAACTATTTTCAAATTAATTTTGCCTTAAAAAGGCAAAGTTTTCAGTAATTTTTTGCCTTGAAAATATATAAATTTTAGAATCAACTTGTGAAATTCCACACAGAAAAAAAAGCAAAAAAGAAAATCTGTGATTTTAGTAGGTATTACATTGAATCTATATTTTATTTTGGGCATAATTATTATCTTTACAATATTAAATTTTCCTCTTTTTAAAAACTAAATATTTTATTGTTGTTCTCTTACAGTTGTCCCAAATTTTCCCCCTTTGCTTTCCTCCACCCAACCCACGCCCTGCACCTGCACTCAATCGTCACCCTGTTGTCCACATCCATGAGTTAAATTTTCTAATCTGTAAACATGATATGGTAGCACTTTTTTTTTACTTAGGTCTTCTGAAACATCTTTCAGTAAAGTTTTATAATTTTCTTCATAGAGATTTTGCATTTCTTTGGTTCAATTTATTCTTAGGCACTTGATATATTTTATTTTACTGCTACTTGCAAATATATAGTATCCATTTAAAATTTTTATTGTCTAATTTTTGCTGATATTTAGAATACAATTGAATTTTTCAATTAATATTTTTAACAGATTTTATTTATTTATTTTTAGAGAGAGGGGAAGGGAAAGAGAAAGAGAGAAACATCAGTATGTGGTTGCCTCTTGTGCACCCCCCTCTGAGGACCTGGCCTGCGGCCTAGGCATGTGCCCTAACTGGGAATCGAACAGATGACCCTTTAGTTCACAGGCTGGTGCTCAATCCACTGAGCCACACCAGCCAGGGCAAATTTTTAAATTGATTTTATTATAGAGACTGTGCTAGACTTACTAATTCTAGTAATTGCTTTTTTTTCTTTAGTTCCTTACAGATAATAATAGCATCTATGAGTAATGACGATGGTAGTTTTATTTCTTGTTTTTCAGTACTTATACTTTTTTTAAAGTAATTTTTTATTTTTCACTTATAGTTGAGATACAATATTATATTACTTTCAGGTATACAACATAGTGATTACACATTTACATAACTTAAGTGATTACCCCAATAGTTTAGTACCCATCTAGTACCATATGTAGTTTTTACAATATTATTGACTATATTCCCCATGCTGTACTTTACATCCTCATGACTTGTTTTTATAACTGGCAATTTGCACATCTTAATCCTTTGCCCTTTATCACCGACCACCCCCACAACACTCCTCCCATCTGGTAACCATCAAAATGTTCTCTGTATTTATGTGTTTGTTTCTAGTTTCTTTGTTCATTTATATTATATTTTTAGATTCCACATCTAAGTGAAATCATACAGTATTTGTCTTTCTCTGACTTATTGCACTTACTATAATACCCTCTAGGTCCATCCATGATTTTGCAAATGGCAAGGTTTCACTCTTTTTTGTGGCTGAGTAACATTCTTTTGTATACAGGTACCACATCTTTTTTATCCATTCATCTACTGATGGACACTTAGGTTGCTTCCATGTCTTGGTTATTGTAAATAATGTGGCAATGAACATAGGGATGCATATGTCTTTTTGAATTAGTATTTTGAGTTTCTTTAGTTAAATACCCAGAAGTGAAATTGCTGATCCTTCTATTTTTTTAAAATTTATTTTATTGATTATGCTATTACATTTGTTCCAATTTTACCCCTTTTGTCCCCCTCCACCCAGGACCCCCCATTCCCTCTGGCCATCCTCCAATTAGTTCATGTCCATGGGTCATGCATATAAGTTCTTTTGACTACTCCATTTCCTATACTCATCTCTCTGTCTATTCTGTACCTACCAATTTGTACATATTAATCCCTGCACCTTTTCCCCTATTCTCTACCTTCCTCCTCCCAACTGGTAACCATCCAAATGATCTCCACAGCTATGATTTTGTTCTGCTAGTTTACTTAGTTTGTGTTTCAGATTCAGTTGTTGATAGTTGTGAATTTATTGCCATTTTAATGTTCATAGTTTTGATCTTCTTTCTCTTAAATAAGTCTCTTAACATTTCATATAATAATGGCTTGGTGATGATGAACTCCTTTAGCTTTACCTTATCTAGGAAGCACTTTATCTGCCCTTTGATTCTAAGTGATAGCTTTGTTGGATAGGGTAATCTAGGTTGTAGGTCCTTGGTTTTCATCAGTTTGAATACTTCTTGCCTGTCCCTTCTACCCAACAAAATTTCTTTTGAGAAATCAGTGGACAGTCTTATGGGAACTTCTTTGTAGGTAAGTCTCTGCTTCTCTGTTGCTGCTTTTAAGATTCTCTCTTATATCTTTAACCTTTGGCATTTTAATTATGATATGTCTTGGTGTGGTCCTCTTTGTGTCCAGCTTGTTTGTGACTCTCTGTGTTTCCTGGACTTTTATGTCTATTTCCTGCGCCAAATTAGGGAAGTTTTCTTTCATTATTTTTTCAAATAAGTTTTCAGTTTCTTGCTCTTCCTCTTCAGCTTCTGGCACCTCTATGATTCAAATGTTGGTACATTTGAAGTTGTCCCAGAGACTCCTTAACCTGTCCTCATTTTTTTTGGATTTATTTTCTTGTTGCTGTTCCGATTGAATTTTTTTTTTCTTCCTTATGTTCTAAATCATTGATTTGCTTCTCGATTTCATCCACTCCGCTGTTGGTTCCTATAAATTTTTCTTTATTTCACTTAGTGTAACCTTCATGTCTTTGTGGGTCTTTTTTATGCTGTTGAAGAACCCAATGTGCTCCTTGAGCATCCTAATAACCAGTGCTTTGAACTCTGCATCTTATAGATTGCTTATCTCCATTTTGTTTGGTTCTTCTTCTAGAGTTTTGTTCAGTTCTTTCATTTGGGCCATATTTCTATGTCTCCTCATTTTGGCAGCCTTCCTGTGTTTGTTTCTATGTATTAGGTAGAGCTGCTTTGACTCCCTGACTTAGTAGTGTAGCCTATTGTAGAAAAGTGCACCAGTCAGTTGGATGGGGCAGAGCCTTAGGTTCTCAACAGGGTGTGACAGCCTATGTGAACCTGGTTGACGGAGTCTCCAATATGGTATTGCTGTTCTGTGGCTGTCTGTGGGGGAGGGCTTAGAAAGGGGAGAGTGCTGCTGCCTGGCCTCTGGAGTTTTATCCTGGAGGAAGCTTTCCCCTGGCACTCACTTTGATACTAGACACTTCGGTTTTTCCTCATATGCCACTGGTACCCTTTCTGCTGCTGCCCCAGTGCTGGATACCAGAGGGAGTGAGTCTGTGAAAGTCCTAAGTCCATTGCAGGCCCTTTAAGAGGAGATATCTGAGAATCCTGCAGTGTCTTCTGTCACCCCAACCCCACTGGTATTTACAGCCAGAAGTTATGGGGACTTATCTTCCTGGCACTGGAACTCCATGCTGCGTGGTCTGGTGTGGGGCTGGGATCTATGCTCCCATGGTAACCCTGCCGATTTTTAACTACCACATGTGGGTTTGGGACCACCCATTCTGCATCTCCTCGTCTCTGCTTCTCCTGCCTGTCTAGGTGAATGTGACTTCTTTAATTTCTGGGTGTCGTACTTCCATACAGCTTTATTTTATGACAATTCACGGTGATAGTTGTTTTATAATTTAGTTGTAAGTTTTGCTGTGGTTGTGCGAGGAGATGAGCCATGTTTAACTATGCCTCCATCTTGACCGGAAGTCATTGAGTCCTTCTTTGTCTCTTGTCGCAGCCTTTGTTTTAAAATCTATTTTATCTGAATAACTATTGTTATGCCACCTTCTTTTTTTCATTTCATCTGCATAAAGTATCTTTTTCCATCCCTTTCAGTTTGTGTGTGTCTTGACCTGAAGTGGGTCTCTTGGAGGCAGCATATATAAAGGTCCTGTTTTCTTATCTATTCAGCCACCCTTATGTCTTTTGATTGGATCATTTAATCCATTTACAGTTAAAGTAACTGAGGATAGGTATTTAGTTATTGCCAGTTATAAGATAAAATTTATTTAGAAAATGACAGAGGTAGAAAAGAGGAGCCAGCTGGGCTGTGTGGGCTCAGGAAATAAGTTACAGAGACAAAAAAAGGGCCCTTCGAGCTTAGGAGAGAGTAAGGCAAAGGTAATGCACCTGGGGACAAAAAAGAGGGGGAAGAGAAAGGTACAGGTACACTCCAGAGAGAGAGAGCACACCAGGGAAAGAAGGTGGGGAGGCTCCAAAGGAGGAGAATGTACTTATTGCAATTTCATTATTCATATCTTTGATCTTTTTTCCTTATTCTTAAAGAAGTTTCTTCAACATTTCTTATAATACTGATTTGGTGGTGATGAACACCTTCAGCTTTTTCTTGGCTTGGAAGCTCTTTGTTTCTTCTTTGATTCTGATAGCTTTGCTGGGTAGAGTTTGGTTGTAGGTCCTTGCTTTTCATCACTTTCAATATTTTGTGGCAGCCCCTTCTCACCTGCAAAATGTTTCCTTTGAGAAATCAGCTGACAGTCTTATGGGCATTCCCTTGTAGGTAATTTACTGCTTTTCTTTTGCTGCTTTCAAGATTCTCTTGTTTTTAACCTTTGGCATTTTAATTATGATGTGTATTGGTGTGGGCCTCTTTTTGAGTTCATCTTGTCTGAGATTCTCTGTGCTTCTTGGACTTGTAGGTCTATTTCCTTTGCCAGGTCAGTGAAGTTTTCCATCATTATTTCTTCAAACAGGTTTTTAATCCCTTGCTCTCTGTCTTTTACTTCTGGCCCTCATATGATGTGAATATCAGTGTGCTTTATGTGGTTATGGATGTGCCTCAGGCTATCTTATATTTTTGGATTTTTTTTTTTCTGCTCTGATTTGGTGTTTCTGATTTGATTCTCTGCTTCATCTAATCTGCTGTTGATTTCCTATAATGTATTCTTCATTTTTAGTTACTGTACTCTTCTAATGTATTCTTCATTTTAGTTATTGTATTCTTCATTTCTGACATTTTAAAAATCTTTTTTATATCCATTTTTATTTCTTTATCTCTTTGTTAAAGTTCTCGCTGAGTTCATCTACTCTTCCCCTAAGATCATTGAGCAGCCTTATAACCAGTGCTGTGAACTCTGCATCTGGGAGGTTGCTTGTCTCCATTTTTAGTTTAGTTCCTTTTCTGGAGTTTTGTTATATTCATTTGTGATGTGTCTCTTTTTCTCCTCATTTTGACTGACTCCCTATGTTTGTTTTTATGTATTAGGTAGATTGTCTCTGTTTCCCAGTCTTGGTAGAGTGGCATTACATGGTAGGTGTCCTGTGGGGCTCAGTGGAGCAGTCTCCCTGTTTACCTGAGCAAGGTGCTCTAGGGGTGTTTCTTGTGTGGGTTATGCATGCCCTTCTCCTGTAGTTGAGCTTTGATTGCTCTTGGCATATCAATAGGAGGGATTGACCCTCAGGCTGACTGGCTTTGGGGAATGGCCACGACTACAATGGAAGAGCTGTTGTAAGGGTCAGACCCCACAGAGGGCCATTTCCCTTTAGGCGGGCTCTGGTACCTGCGTTTGTGGAGGTGGTTGGGTGGTGCTCTGGTGTGATTTGAAGCTGGCCACTGGAATGCGTTTGTTTCTGGGGCCTTTTTGGAGGTGGTCTGATACAGGCCAAGGTCAGCTGCTGCCTATGCCTTAAGCCAGGTACCACCTGTACAAGCTATAGAGTGATCTACAGATGGTTGTCACTTAAACTGCATTTGGAGGTAACTGGACAGGCTAACCTGCAAACTGAGGCTGGCTGCCAGTAGTGCCAGGCTTTGGGTTGCTTAGCAATAAGTATGGGGCATACCAAGACCAGATGTTTGTCTGGGGTTCGTGCACCTTTGTGAGATTTTCAGAAAGTCTTCTGTGCCTGCCATGACAGGCCATTTGTTTGGACAACCACTGGAAGAGGCTTGGGTGGGCCTGCAATTTGGGTGGGGCAGGGCCTCAGGGAATCACCGGGATGGGGCAACACGGTTAGCCAGGTTGATGGAGACTTCATACTTGGTGCCTGCCTGTACCTACAGGCTGGGTAGTGGAGGGTTCAACAAAGAAACAATGGTGTCTGCCAGCACTTCTTTCTGGAAGAAAGCTATCTCTCCAGACCTCAACCTGAAGCCAGACAACTCAGTTTCTCCCCATGTGACCCTGATGCTCTCAGAGTGGCTGCCCCAGCACTGGAGCTCAGAGCAAATGAATTAGTCACTGAGTAAATCCATGTGTGGGCCCTGTAAGAGGAATGCCTGAGACTCCAAAAGGCCTTCCTCTCACTCAGCCATACTCCCTGCTGGAAAGACCAGCAGGGAGTATGGCTGAGAAGTTATGGTGACTTCTATTCCTAGCACTGGAACCCTAGGCTGGGGAGCCAGGTGTGGAACTGGGATCCCTCACTCCTCTGGGAGGTCCCTCTGCAGCCAAGACATCTCTCCTGATATTTAACCCCCATGTGTGGGTGTGAGACCAGCCTATTCTGTGCCTCTGCCCCTCCTACCATTCTCCATGTGGCTTCTTCTGTATATCCTTAGTTATAGGACTTCTGTTCAGCTAGATTTCAGGTAGTTCTTAATGATGTTTGTTCTCTGTTCAGTCATAATTTTGATGTGGTCTTGAGAGGAGGTGACTATGGTACTTGTACTTTTATATATTTTTCTTGTTTTTTTTAAAAAAATTTATTGATTGGAGACTTCTGGCCAAGATGTAGGCATAGGTAGATACACCTTGCCTCCTTGCACAACCAAAAGAAGGACAACAACAAATATAAAAACAAAAAGTAACCAGAACTGCCAGAAAATTGAACTGTATGGAAGTCTAACAACCAAAGAGTTAAAGAAGAAACATTCATCCAGACTAGTAGGAGGGGCAGAGAGGGGCAGCCAGGTTAGAGAGGACTCCTAGCAAGGCAGCAGCAAGAGGACCAGACAAGGTGGTGGCTGGCAGAGCAGATGGTCCCACATTTGTGTGAGAATATACGGGGAAGAACAATTGGGGAGCAAGAAAGAATATTCAACCCAGGGTTCCAGCATGGGGAAATAAAACCTTAAAACCTCAAAACCTCTGACTGAAAAAACTTGTGGGGGTTATCGTGGCAAGAGAAACTCCCAACCTCATAGGAAAGTTTGTTGCAGAGATCCATGGCGTCCTAGAACGTGCACAAACCCACCCATCTGGGAATCAGCGCGAGAAGGGCCCAATTTGCTTGTGGGTAGTGAGGTAAGTGATTGTAAGCCAGTCCAGAGCTGAGGAAGAGGCATTGTTCCCTTTTGGACACATGCCCCCCACCTGATGCATACGTAAGGGTCTGTCCCTTATAATGTTACAGGCATGCCCAGACAAAAAATATATGGCCCAAATGAAAGAACAGGTCAAGCTCCAGAAAAAATACAACTAAGTGACAAAGAGATAGCCAGCCTATCAGATGCACAGTTCAAAACACTGGTAATCAGGATGATCACAGAAATGGTTGAGTTATGTTTGCAAAATAGAGGAAAAAGTGAAGGCTATGAAAAGTGAAATAAAGGAAAATATATAGGGAACCAACAGTGAAGGGAAGAAAACTGGGACTCAAATCCATGGTTTGGAGCAGAAGGAAGAAATAAACATTCAACCAGAACAGAACAAAGAAACAAGAATTCATGGGGTGGGGCAACCCATGACACTGGTTTGTTGTGGTGCTGTATGTGGGGGGAGGGGTCTGAGCGGGAACAGTGCTTCTTGTTCAGCTCTTGGCTGGCTTTCAGCCACTTTCCCCCGCTACCCACAAGCAAATTGGGCCCTTCTCACGCTGATTTCCAGATGGGTGGGTTTGTGTATGTTCTAGGACTCTGTGGGTTTCTGCAACAAACTGTCCTGTGAGGCTCGGAGTTTTTCCCACCACTGCAACTCCCCTGGTTTTTACAGCCACAGGTTTTGAGGCTTTATTTTCCTATGCTGGAACTCTGGGTTGTGCGGTTCTTCCCTCTCTCCAGTTGTCCCTCCTAACTTATCCGCATGCAAATGTGGGACTACCTGGTCTGCCAGTCACTGCCTAACCCACCCTGGTCCACCAGCCCCTGCCTTGCTGTGCCTCCCCTCCACTTTAGCTTCCCATCTCAGCCCCTCCTACTATTCTGGATGAATGTTTCTTTAATTTCTTGGTTGTCGGACTCCATACAGTTCAATTTCCTGGCATTTCTGGTTGGTTTTTGTTTTTAAATTTGTTGTTGTCCTTCTTTTGGTTGGTTGAGGAGGCAAGCTGTATCTACCTATGCCTACATCTTGGCTGGAAGTCCTGGTAGTGTGGACATTTTAATGATGTTAATTCTTCCTATCCATGAACATGGTACATGCTTCCACATATTTGCCTTTTCTTCAGTGTCTTACAATTTTCTGAGAACAGGTCTTTTACATCCTTGGTTGAATTTATTCCTAGGTATATTATTGTTTTCTATTTCTTAATTTCTACTCTTGGCCTTATTATTTTCTTCTAAATATATTATTGGTTTAACTTTAAAAAGAACAATAAAAATTTTGAGATGGTGCTTATTAATTTTTGGTCTTTCTCCTAATATAACTGAATTATAACTGCATTAGAGCTCATTAGTTTTCAGTATTTCTCGTAATACAGTATATGCATTTAACACTATAACTCACAGGTGGCAAACACAAGGTCCGTGGGCTGAATCCGGCCCTCCACCTTGTTTTATCCAGCCCAGCACATTGTTTCTACCTGGGGCAGCACCAGCTCTCACTTAACTGTTAAGGAGTAGTTACGTTTCCACAGTCCTAAAATTACATTTGGCCCTTTGAAGGCAACTTGAAGGCTGCTGTGGCCCCCGGTGAAAATGAGTTTGACACCCCTGCTAAGTTATCCATCAAGTTTTATGTTAGCTGTAAGTTTTAACTTGTAAACTTTTTATTTTCATTTCAGTTAAATTTCTTTGTGTATCAGAACTCTTTACATCTATCTCTCCTGCTTTCTCCTATATTTTCTAAGGAAGGAGTTAACTGTCCACAGTGGGCTATTGATTGTATATCAGAACTTGAGTTAACTTTTAGGTCTGATTCCTATAGCCATGTCTGTTAGCTCCTAAATTAATAGCTTGTGAAGAAAGATTATACTATTTGCCCTTATCTTTCTCTGTCATACAAGATAATAAAATAAGTAAATATGGCTTTAGTTCTGCTCTTTTTTGAATCATTTCCCATCTATACCATTGTTCAAATGGTACTTGACAAAAGGGTAACAAGGAGATAAAAGGCTTGTCCTAGGCTTGCTCCATTTTTTTACAGGCTGGATTTTCCCCCTCACTCCCTGAAAGTTGTGCTCTCTTACTCCTCTCAGGGACTATGGGATCATTCGCACTCTGGATTTACCCATCTATGTCACAAGAGTGAAAGGCAACAATGTATATTGCCTAGATAGGGAGTGTCGTCCTCGTGTGCTCACCATTGATCCTACTGAGTTCAAGTTCAAGCTGGCCCTTATCAACAGAAAATATGATGAGGTATGAAAGAAGAAAACAAGCTAGGAGTATTGAGAGGGACAAAACTCCATTTTTCCTATAAGTAATCTTTATTTCCTGCCTTACCCCATCCCAAATGTCTAGGTACTACACATGGTAAGAAATGCCAAACTAGTAGGCCAGTCTATCATTGCTTATCTCCAGAAGAAGGGCTATCCTGAAGTGGCACTGCATTTTGTCAAGGATGAGAAAACTCGCTTTAGTCTGGCACTGGAGTGTGGAAACATTGAGGTGAGAACAATGTGGTTATGAGGTCCATATCAGTGTGGAAAAGGTAAGAGGATTAGTGTAACACTGGGAAGGCATTATTCTAGGCATGCTTCTTTACTCAATATAAGAGAATTTGGGATTTTTTTTAGTTGTTAGATAGAGCCATCTTTCTGTTGCTGTTTGCCCATCTCTACTTTTTCCTATCTGCTTCTGCCACAGCATTTCTACTGTTGTCATCCTCAGTTTGAATCCAATAACTTCTACAACACGAGCAAGATAGCATGGAATTAGAAAAATCACATTACTCCCTAAATAGCCTGATTGGCTACTTAGGTGAAAGAGTACTTATTAAATGTTGGGGCCTAGGGTCTATAGGCATTATTTTTCAATAGGGAGAGGGCTTAGGAACATTGATTTTTCAGTTTGGAACTTCCTTCTTTTATTATTTCTTCTGTCTTTCCTAAAGCCCCTTCAGAATTGGCAAGTAGGAAATAAGGTATTTAAGAAAAAATTGGTCCTATGGAAATAGCAACTGCTAGGAGATAATTTTGTAAAAAATAAATTTCTGAGGAGGATAATGTGATGTAATTCTTCTGTCCTTGGCTCCAAATGGATCATATTTGTTGATGGGATTTTCAGTAGAATTAGACTGAAAACTAGGTGTGAGTGAAAGTATAGAGGGTTCCTTGGGAGATTTATTTAGAGGCAAACACTTCGACTGTAGTCCCTGGTTTGGAAGCACAGTACCCATCCTGTTAACTCTGACCCTGGGGATTCTTTAGATTGCCCTGGAAGCGGCCAAAGCACTGGATGACAAAAACTGCTGGGAAAAGCTGGGAGAAGTGGCATTGCTACAGGGGAACCACCAGATTGTGGAAATGTGTTATCAGCGCACCAAAAACTTTGACAAACTTTCCTTCCTGTACCTTATCACTGGCAACTTAGAGAAACTTCGCAAGATGATGAAGATTGGTGAGGCCCCAGAAACTAGGGCTGAAAGAGGGGCCCTTGGGGGAAGGAGGAAGGTAAATAGAGGAGAGAGAGAAGACCTAATTTGGTATCTCTAACTGACTTGGTGCAGCTGAGATTCGAAAGGACATGAGTGGCCATTATCAGAATGCCCTGTACCTGGGTGATGTGTCAGAACGGGTGCGGATCCTGAAGAACTGTGGACAGAGTAAGTATGTAACCAAACCTGCCAGCTCCTTTGGGGACTTAGAAACTATTTTCTCTTCATGGTGAGTTATTCATGTATAGTGGTAATGGATTTGCCTTCATTGTGCAGGTTTTCAGAAGAGACAGTATGCTCCTACCATTCTTAGAAGACTTTCTTCAAAGCCAGATGGAGGCACAGCCAAAATAATCAGTCTGGCCAAGCACTCTTAGGAAAATGTTTAATAGTAATGGAGGAGTTAGAAGGTGTTAAAAGATCCTGGAGCAGGCATGCTAGTTAATGCGGTTATTGGATGCCATTAGAATTTTATTCTTTCAGTTCAAGTCTGAAGATTTTGCTCATTCGTTTATATATTCAAGGGATTTTTTTAAAAAAGACGTCACTATATACCAAGCATTTACTAGCATGTGAGATACATTAGGGAACAAGAAAAAAAAGATGTAGTTTGGACCAAGGTACTAGCAGTGAAGGGGTGAGCAATGGTCAGATTTGGCACATAAAGGTAGAATCAACATGATTTATTAAAGAACTGGATGTCGGATGTTTAAAAGAGGAGTCTGCAGTGATTCCCAGATTCTCATCAACATTGGTGATAGATCTTAAGGATAAGCCACTGTATTAGTAATCTATTACTGGTAACAAGTTGCACCCAAATTTAGTACTTTAAAACGACAATCCTTGGCTATTTCAGTATGCAGCATGGCTTAGCTGGGTGCCTCTGTCTCATTGTATCTCCTGAGGCTGCAATCAAAATGTTGGCCAAGGTTGCAGACATCTCAAGGCTCAAGTGGAGGAGGATCCACTCTCATGCTCACTAAATGTCTGTGGGCAGTCCTCAGATCCCCAGGGGCTGTTGGCCGGAAGATGGCATTTTTCTGCCATGTAGGCCTTCTCTGTAGTGCTGTTCACAACATGACAGCTGGTTTCCCTCAGAGCAAGTGAGCAAGAGAGGGCACCCAAATGGAAGCCAGTCTTTATATCCTAATCTCAGGATTGATGTCTCATTACTTCTGCCATGTTCTATTCATTAGAAGCGAGTCAACAAGTCCAGCCCACCCTTAAGGGGTGGAGATTATGCAAGGACTTGAATACCAGGAGGCAGGAATCACTAGGGGGACATCTTTGAGTCTGCCTTCCTGCTGCAGCATTCACTTGGAAATGGACCTATACCGCAATGTCTGTTTTCGTTACAGAGTCACTGGCCTATGTCACAGCTGCTACCCATGGCTTAGATGAAGAAGCTGAGAGCCTGAAGGAGTCATTTGACCCAGAGAAGGAGAGAGTGAGTCTTTTATTTACATGTGTGTCTCTGATTACAAGATTAACTATGAGATCTTGGGACATTTTAAACCTACAGATACCACTGTCCTACCTGAGGCTCTATTACCTTCCCTACATGATTCCTGAAAGCTGTTTGCTTTTAACCTTTTTCTACCTTTCAGATTCCAGACATTGACCTTAATGCCAAGTTGCTCCAGCCACCTGCACCTATCATGCCACTGGATACCAATTGGCCTTTATTGACTGTGTCCAAAGGGTTCTTTGAAGGCTCCATTGCCAGCAAGGGTAAGTGCCCACTTCTTCCATAGTGTTTTTGTTGTTTATGTTGTGAAGAACTGTCCTAGAGCCCTGGTCAGGAAGCTCAGTTGGTTAGAGCGTCATCTTGATACACCTAGGTTGCAGGGGTCAATCTCCAGTCAGGGCACATTCAAGAATCAACCAATGAATGCATAAATAAGTGGAACAATAAATCAGTGTTTCTCTTTCTCAAAAAACATCAATTTTAAAAAAGATTGATAAAAAACTACATTAAAAAAAGAAGAAGAACTGACCTTTTCATCTGCTCTCCTGTCCTTTTCATCTGTCTTTGTTTTCTGTATGAAGTACTGAGAGTACTTCATGGAATACCTCATGGAGTACTGAGATGCCAAACAGAGTCATAGTATACAGTCTTTTTAAATACAAATAAAAGCATTATGAGATCCTTAACATTTAAAACTAGATGGGGAAAAAAGAGAGATGTGTCTTGGTCCATACTTGGTTCTGATAACCAATGCTAATAAGATTCTGGTGTATTTCCTTAGGTTTTACCATATATGTGGTAATACTCTCCAGTATTTTATCACTCATGATGAACAATGATAAAGGTGCAAATTAAGCTACCTCAAATTCTTTTATATCAGCATGTGCAGATGTATGCCACCACACCCACCCTTAACCCTCCTCCTATCTTCTCATATATGTCTACTAAGTCATTTCTTTTGACTTAGAGCCTAAATAGATCCGTGGGCATTTTGTGCCCACCTCTGCTCTTTCCTCCATCTCCTCTAATTGAGTCTGTGTCCTCATGCCCTGTGTACATTGTACTGATAACTTCACATAAGATCTCAGCAAGAAATTCTAAAGTTGACTGTAGTCCCTGGTTTGGAACCACAGTAGCCAAGGTTGGTAAGTAAAAAATAAGTGTTAGAGGCAGTTTTGGTAGCAGGAAGGCCAGTTGTTTCTCTCTCTTTTCTGCCTCTGAAACCTACTGAAGTTAGCACAATTTATTTATTACAAAAGTAAATAATAAAAACAGTACGTGGACAGAATCTTGTCACCTTTTGTAAGCATGCAACTTGTCTGCAGAGGAGGCCATATCTCAGACTTGCCTGACTATAACCAGCTTCTTTTTTGTCCTTTCCCTCTATAGGGAAGGGAGGAGTACTGGCTGCTGACATTGACATCGACACGGTTGGTACTGAGGGCTGGGGAGAGGATGCAGAGCTGCAACTGGATGAAGGTAAGAATACTGTGCTAGGACTGGTCTGGGCAGATGGTCCCTCTGGTTTAGGAGTGGGCTATGGGCAGTTCTGCAGGGTTCCAAACCATGGGATTAACAAGGATCTCCAGGATGTTTGGCTAAGAATCTGTCACTGCAAGGATCTATTCTGAGCCTGGATTTTCCTTACAGATGGGTTTGTGGAGGCTCCAGAAGGTTTGGGGGATGACGCTCTGGGGAAGGGACAGGAAGAAGGTGGTGGCTGGGATGTAGAAGAAGATCTGGAGCTCCCTCCTGAGTTGGTATGTGGAATTCTTACCCCTGTAAAGTTTTTTCTTCTCTCTGTGGAAGCCAGAGGCCTTATCGCCCCCTGCCACCACCACCCCAGTCCTAAGGACCCCAAAAGGAAAAGGGTCTGGACCCTCCTAATCTGATGCTTTATCTCCCATTTCAAAGAAAGAAGAATGAAGTAATCAGGGTTGTGCCAGTATCAGCTTATGAAAAGGCAGCAAGCTTTTTCGTCAGCAAGCTTTTGATACATCATTTTATTATTGGTGAAGCTGTTCTTATTTTGAGGGTCTTTTCCCACAACTACCACCCCTCCCTCCCAACACAGTCTGGGAACAAGGTAAAGGGCTCTGTTTAGAGTGCTTAAATGACTTTAAAAAATGACATACTTTTTGTTTTTCCCCTAGGATGTACCCCCTGGGGCAGCTGGTGGGGCTGAGGATGGGTTCTTTGTGCCCCCCACCAAGGGAACCAGCCCAACTCAGGTAAGCAGGGAAACATAGCCCTGTGGGGATGAATATTTCTGGACTGGCTATAATTGATTAATGTTTAAAGAGTATTGATACTTTTCTACTGTAGATACAGCATAGGAGAGTTTGGGAAGAGTAAGAACAAGATCTCACTTGGCTTGGGTTTTCTGTTTCTTGTTAGATCTGGTGCAATAACTCTCAGCTTCCAGTTGATCACATCCTCGCAGGCTCTTTTGAAACTGCCATGAGGGTAAGTCTTAAAGTAACTTCAGCTTTTGTTGAGTGTACTTGACCAGGGTCCCAGGAAGATAGTTAACTTACTTTAACCAAACAGAAATTATCCCACCCACAAGGGGACAGGCTTGTATTTATCATTGAGGCCCTTGGTCTTGACTGAGAAAACTTGTGTCATAAGGCCTTCCTTTTACCTGCTTTCCATTTGGCTTAGTAATCTCCTAGGGTAGATCTATCCAGCCATCTTCCACTCATTTTATAACCTGCTTTCTGGCTTACATCAGTGAAATAAGAAGCATCCCTTCGTGAACAAGTATATGTTTTGAACATTAAGCAATGTGCTATAATAGCAATAATAACAACCACCACAACTGTAGCAACTAACATCTTTTCACTATTGACTGTGTGCCAGGCACTATTCCTAAATGCTTTATAGGTATTATTGAGTGAGGTAGGTCCTATAACTAAGTATAATCTACTGATGAGGAAACAAGTACAGAGAAGTTAAGTACCTTAGTTTTTAAGTGGTAGGATCAAAATCCTTACGTCTCTTTCCTCTTATATTCCAGCTCCTTCATGACCAGGTAGGGGTAACCCAGTTTGGCCCCTACAAGCAACTTTTCCTGCAGACCTATGCCCGAGGCCGTACCACCTATCAGGCTCTGCCCTGTCTGCCCTCCATGTATGGCTACCCTAATCGCAATTGGTAAGGCCCCTTGCTCCTGGTTTTTATCTGTTCCAACCTGGCATAGATATTTCAGGTTGTAGTTTCAGGGATGGTCACATTTGCCCCAAAGCTGAGATTTCCTAGTAGGAAAAGATCTTTGTCTTGCCACTCTATAAAGTTTGGTTTATACCTTCTGCATCCTATTCCCCAGCTATTTTAGTAGGGTAATTGTGATCATGTTGCCAGGAAAAGAAGTTGAGTCCTAATGGACTCCTGATTATTGTCTGTTGTCTTCCTACTTTTCCCTTTCTAGGAAGGACGCAGGGCTGAAGAATGGTGTACCAGCTGTGGGCCTGAAGCTCAATGACCTCATCCAACGGTTGCAGCTGTGCTACCAGCTCACCACAGTTGGCAAGTTTGAGGAGGCTGTGGAAAAATTCCGTTCCATTTTACTCAGTGTACCACTCCTTGTTGTGGACAATAAACAGGAGATTTCAGAGGTTAGGTGGGGTCTAACTATATGTCCTAGTCATGGGCACCTCCACATTCTTGCCTCTGTACCATGACCTTCCTTTGCCCCTCCTCCAGGCTCAACAGCTCATCACCATTTGCCGTGAGTACATTGTGGGTTTGTCCATGGAGATAGAAAGGAAGAAGCTGCCCAAAGAGACTCTGGAACAGCAGAAGCGCATCTGTGAGGTGCGACCTCTGGCCCTCTGAACAATAAAGAGGTGTCCTTTCCTTTGTCCTCCATTAGGTCTGAATTCCATACTTAGATCTCAACCTGGGGAATAAGAAATTTGGCCCCTTTTCTGGGAGGAGTGAATGTGTTTCTTCACCATTCTTCCTTATCCCATCAGTCTTCCATACCTAGGAAGCAGAACACTTCTCTGCTTTGTAGCCAGTCCTGCTTTTAGTTTTTCTATTTTTTATGTATTTATTTTTTTAATGCATATGTAGCACCTATGAATGACCTATCTCAGCTATAGCATCAGCCTGGCACGTATTCCTCTTTCTTTCCACCAGATGGCAGCCTATTTCACCCACTCAAACCTGCAGCCTGTGCACATGATCCTGGTGCTCCGGACAGCCCTCAATCTCTTCTTCAAGCTTAAGAACTTTAAAACAGCTGCGACCTTTGCTCGGCGCCTGTTGGAACTAGGGCCCAAGCCAGAAGTGGCTCAGCAGGTAGATAGGAACTCCTTCAGTGAGCATAAGGGAACCAGATCTGCTCTTACATGGAGGGAATAGAAGACCAAGGCCTTGCCTCTGAAACAAAGCACTGAATGATATTTAACAAAAAGAGTGAGAGAGACTGGCAACCTAGAATAGCTCCATCATATCTGAAAATAACCCTCTGCCTGTCCTTAGGCTCTAGATCTCCCATTACCACCACCACTAACCTCTACATACATGTCCCATTGTGTTCTTCAAAAGCATTCTTGAGCAATGAAGCCAGTTCTAACTCTTTCAGGCCTCACCCTGATAATTCTCAGACTTGGTAGAGGAGTATGGGTCTAGATCCATGGAGCCTCTTTGGTATTGAGAAGGGGAAAGCCTGATACCTCAGGAATGGTAACTGTTACCCCTTCATATATTTGTCCTCTATAGGGGATGTATTCTCTATTCATTTAGTACAATTTCATCTTGCATCAAAGAAACTACTAACCCATGAAGATGAAGTCATTAGAGTTGTGTGCAGCTTTCAGTCCTCTTAAAATGAAATATTACTTCCCTCTCTTAGACACGCAAAATTCTGGCTGCCTGTGAGAAGAACCCCACAGATGCCTACCAACTTAATTATGACATGCACAACCCTTTTGACATCTGTGCTGCATCTTATCGGCCCATCTACCGTGGAAAGCCAGTGGAGAAGTGTCCACTCAGTGGGGGCTGCTATTCCCCTGAATTCAAGGGTCAAATCTGCAGGGTCACCACAGTAAGTACTGTCCTCAAGAAATGCATCTAGCCCTGGCCAGGTGGCTCACTTGGTTAGGAGCATTGTCCCATACACCAAATGATGCAGTTTTAGCTTCAATTCCCAGTCAGAGAAGATACCTGGGTTGTGGGTTCAATTCTCAGAGTGTATACAAGACAGATGTTTCTCTGTCCCATCAATGTTTCCTTCTCTTTCTCCCTCTTTCTCTCTCTCTCCCTCTTTCTCCCTCTTTCTCTCTCTCTCTCTCCTCCTCCTCCTCCTCCTCTCTAAAAATCTATAAACATATCCTTGAGTGAGGATTTTAGAAAAAGAATTGATCTAGCCTCGAGACAAGGGGACCAACTTTAAAAAAAAAAAAAAAAAAAAGGAAATGCATCCAGGAGGAAAGGAAAGGAAAAGAAAAACAAAAAGCACATTGTCCATTTTCTCTTGTCTTTGCCCCTACCTTCTTGAGACAGTGATACTTGATAAAGCTAGAGCTTCTCACTGTTCTTTATCAATCACTACCAATAACAAAGCCCTCTACTGTGCTCACTGAAGAGTGGAGGGAGTAAGCTTTCTAAGCTTCTCATCCTCACAAATTCCTAACTTTTTTCTCTTTCCTCTTCCACAGGTGACAGAGATTGGCAAAGATGTGATTGGTTTAAGGATCAGTCCTCTGCAGTTTCGCTAAGGCCCCCTTTGTGCGTTATAGGGTCAGTCACCATATTCCCCCCAACCTGAGAATTAATCTATATCCTTCTAACTTGCCGTTCCTTAACTACCTTTCAAATTGACATTTAGTTTTCCATGCCCTAAAGTCAAGTGTCCTCTCTTGTAATATGGCTAATCAAATGTCCAAGCTTGAATTTTTTTTTTTTTGGACTCTGAAGACCTTTCATTCTTTCAAGGACATTACAGTTGTGGTCACAGTAGGACTTGTCTTCCCAGTGTAGCTCTTTCAAAGAACAACTGAAAACTCAGTGGTGAACATTTGTGTAGTAAATTTCTTCAATATTTATCCCTTTTACCCTTTGTAACCTTTTGCTAGAAGGAGCGGGATATAATAAATAAGATAGCATCTTTAACTCAGCCACAGAAAACTGTTAGCCATACCACATTTTAAACTTCTAGGCACATACCCTCTGTGTGCCCAGAAACTTAAAGTATGAAAAGAAACTATTTAGTTTTCCTAAAATGCATATCAATTTTTATTGATTTGTTCTTTACAATCATTGTTCTTATTTTTTGTTTCTCACACTAAATAAAGTAAATTTCTACAAGAGTTTCATGGCTTGCCATTTGTTTCCTACTTTCATGTTCCTGCTTACTCCTTTCAGCTGCCCCAGCAAAGCAGATCTTTCCTTTGATAATTATTTTTAATTACAAAAGTTGTAAATACCCATTGTTCAAAACAAAGCACACATTTTTCATAGGATATATTAAACTGCTGTGAGAATGGTAGAAAGCACATATCCCCTCTATTCCATTACTGAGTGCAGTCTTCCATCTGTTGCTAATTATAGCCTGTACTTATTGAGCACCTATCATGTCTGTCACTGTACTAGATGTTTTACGTGAAATATACATATATAAGATTAATTAGAAATAAAAAATTATGGTTACATTGCCAGTAGAGTATTTTACTTGCCATGTGCTACGACTGAGTAGAGTGACATGCTGTGCCTTTGATTAAAATTATGTTTTCAGCCCTGGCTGGTGTGGCTCAGTGGATTGAGCACTGACCTTCGAACCAAAAGGTCACTGGTTCGATTCCCAGTTAGGGCACATACCTGGATCGCAGGCCAGGTCTCCATGGGGTGTGTGAGAGGCAGCCAGTCAATGTATCTCTTGCATATTGATGTTTTCTGCCTCTCTTTCTCTCTCCCTTCCCTTCTCTCTTCAAGTAAATAAATAAAATCTTTATAAAAAATTATGTTTTCAATAAATAGTATACTCATATAGTTCAAAAATCAATAAATGTAAAAAGCTGTTCTGTGACATCTTCCCAACCCTTTCCTCAGCCACTCAGTTCCTACTACCTTCCCCAAAATAAGTAAACACTGTTGTTAGCCTCCTTATCTTTCCAGAGATTTTTATGTATATACAAGCAGATGTGATGATTTTCTTTCCTATCCTCTTGTTATACACAAATAAAACATACTATTTAATAATTTTGCACCTTGTTATTTCATTTAACATATTTTAGAGATTTTATTTTCATATCAGTATTTTAAAGAGCTTCATTCTTTTTACTTCTCTGCATAGTGTACCATGTATGATTTACCATAATTTATGTAAGTGGCTTTCTTGATGGATATTTGGGTTATTTCTAGTCTTTGGCTATTATAAACAGTGCTGCAGTCAATAACTTGAACATACATTGTACAAGTGTGGGAAGTGTGTTTGTAGGATAAACTAGAAATGAAATCCCTGTGTCAAAGAGCAGAGGCTTTTATATTTTTTTAGCTTTAAGAGTTGTTTTCTCGGAACCAAGATGGCGGCATAGGTGGACACACTGCGCCTCCTCGCACAGCCAGAACTGACAGACAATCGAACGGCAAGGGGGTCCGACACCAAGGAAATAAAAAATAAACATTCATCTAGACCGGTAGGAGGGGCGGAGACGGGCACTGGGGTGGAGAGGACTCATGTGGCTGTGGTGGGACCGAGACTGGCGGAGTGTGGGACGAATGGCGCAGTCAGTCCCAGCACTAGCAGACCCTGCGGCCACACATTCGCGCAGATAAACCGAGAGGGCCGGACTCAGAGTGGCGGAGAGAGCGGGGCAGGCAGAGTGCGGGTAGCACACCGCAGCCCCACATTCAAACATAGATGAGCCGGACGAACGGCGGGGAGCGAAGCAGACTGCGCAACCCAGGGCTACAGCTCGGGGAAATAAAGCCTCAAACCTTTGATTGAAAACGCCCGTGGGGGTTGGGGCAGCAGCAGGAGAGACTCCCAGCCTCACGGGAGAGGTCATTGGAGAGACCCACAGGGGCCTGGAGTGTGCACAAGCCCACCCACTCAGGAACCAGCACCGGAGGGGCCCAGTTTGATTGTGGGTATCACAGTGAAAGATTGAAATCCCGTGGAGAGTGAAGCGGGCGCCATTGCTCCCTCTCGGCCCCTCCCTCTCGGCCCCTCCCCCACGTACAGCGTCACAGCACAGCAACCAGCGTTACCCCGCCCCGGTGAACACCTAAGGCTCCGCCCCTTAAAGTAACAGATGCGCCAAGACAAAAAAAAAGAAAAAAAAATGACCCAAATGACAGAACACTTCAAAGCTCCAGAAAAAACACAACTAAGCGAGGAAGAGATAGCCAACCTATCGGATGCACAGTTCAAAACACTGGTTATCAATATGCTCACAGAATTGGTTTTGAATCTGTTCGAAAAGTAGATGAAAAAATGAAGCCTATGCTAAGAGAAACAAAGGAAAATGTACAGGGAACCAATAGTGATGCGAAGGAAACTGGGACTCAAATCAATGGTGTGGACCAGAAGGAAGAAAGAAACATCCAACCAGAAAAGAATGAAGAAACAAGAATTCGGAAAAATGAGGAGAGGCTTAGGAACCTCCAGGACATCTTGAAACGTTCCAACATCGGAATTACAGGGGTGCCAGAAGGAGAAGAGGAAGAACAAAAAATTGAAAACTTATTTGAACAAATAATGAAGGAGAACTTCCCTAATCTGGCAAAGGAAATAGACTTCCAGGAAGTCCAGGAAGCTCAGAGAGTCCCAAAGAAGCTAGACCCAAGGAGGAACACACCAAGGCACATCATCATTACATTAGCCAAGATTAAACGCAAGGACCTACATTCCAGATTACTGTATCCAGCAAAGCTATCATTTAGAATGGATGGGCTTCTCAGATAAGGTCAAGTTAAAGAAGTTCACCATCACCAAGCCCTTATTATATGAAATGTTAAAGGGACTTACCTAAGAAAAAGAAGATCAAAAATAGGAACAGTAAAAATGACAGCAAACTCACAGTTATTAACGACCACACCTAAAACCAAAACAAAAGAAAACTAAGCAAACAACTAGAACAGAAACAGAACCACATAAATGGAGATCACATGGAGGGTTGTCAAAAGGGGAGTGGGAGGGGGAGAGGGGGGAAAGGTACAGAGAATAAGTAGCATAAATGGTAGGTAGAAAATAGGGGGAGGGTAAGAATAGTGTAGGAAATGTAGAAGCCAAAGAACTTATATACATGACCCATGGACATGAACTATAGGGGAGGAATGTGGGAGGGAGGGGGTGGGCAGGAGGGAGGGGGTTGGCAGGATGGAGTGGAGTTGGGGGGGAATGGGACAACTGTAATAGCATAATTAATAAATTTATTTAAAAAAAATTTTTAAGTTGTTTTCTCAAGCATAATATCCGCAAACTAAGCCTGCCTTCCTTTGATAACAAGTTCTCAAGTTATTAACATTCTTTCTGTAAATACATGCAAGTTGGTGATAAATTTTGGCAAAAAAATCTTTTGTAAGCTTAAAAATTAAATAACAAAATTAACATTGCATACAAACATAAACATTATTCTGAACTCAGAGATATGAAAAAAGTGGGTAACCCATGCCTCTTGAAGCTTACAGAATTGGGGAAACAAAATGGATATATGTGAAATAATTGTGAATACCAGGCAAGAATGTAAGCAGTGAGGAGCCATTATGTCCTTAAATGAGAGTGATATAATGAAAATGCTGTAAATTACTGTTTTGCAACACCGTTCACTTTACATTAGAAAGGCAAGAGGTGAATAAATACTGAGATGATGAGATGAAGTATTAGGAGCATCAGTAGTAAAAACAGAAAAGCAGAAGCAACTTTAAGAAATAGTGAAAGAACCATGCTTGTTTTCAACTCCATCCTCATTTTCTCCATTACCTTCTAGTGTTTTCCTTACTAACATGCTTATATTACCACAGTAATGAAAAGCAAACAAATGCCTGTTATATTTTTAAACATATGCTTGGTATAATTATAGTCATGTTAAGAGAGACACACATAAGCAGTTTGGAGTTGAATGAGAAAGTTAGCCTGTAATAGATTGTTAACAGGTGTTGGGGACAAAGAAGTTAACCAGGGGATTCGATTATAGGTTAGAATTGAAAAGGACCCTAGGGTTCCAACTTTATTGTTACATACTTGTAATCTGAGGCTTAGAGCGGGTGAAGAGTTTTGACCAAGTAATTTAGTGAGAGTTGGGACTAGAATTTAGGTCTTCTGGCTCCCATATCAGAATGTTTTCTCCCACTTGTGCTTGGAAGAATACAGGAAGTTTTGCACAGGTATGCCTTAACAAGTCTATTCCCCGTCTGTAAAGGAAGAAGAATGTACAAATCTGGTGCTTGAAATAGTATTCAGGCATGTGTTTGGGAAGTTAAGGATGAAAGCCAGGAAGTGACTTTTTTCCATTTTGATGTGATTTTTTCTTTTTAAACTTTATAGCACGTTGCCCTTACCTCTTTTAAGACCATGTGCCATTCTTACTATATATATGTCTAGTCCCTACCTCCAGCCTACTTTACAGCTGGTCCTGATTTATCTAATCTCCACTGTGTGGGGCCTTAAACAACAGTAGATGCCCTCTAAGTGCTAAAATAGATTTGTGTCTGAGGCAGTTTCTGTATTCTGACAGTTCTGAATAGGAGAACAATACCAGATGAGGGAGTTTTCTTCCTAAATTCACTCCATTGGAGGTAGGGTTCTGTACAAAGAAAAGGAGATGGATCAGGGAAGGAAGGTCTATTACTACTACATTCATGGCCCTCTTGCTCAGTTCAAGGTCCCAGAGTCGCTTTTTCTGCCTGAATTGATTCAACCAACATTGAATGCTAAGTTCCTGGCCCTGTATCCTTTGGTCTAACAGTCTAATTGACAACAGGAAACTGCTGTAGGTTATATTCCGCAGAGAAATGTGCTTCATAAGAGTGTGGGGAGAGCCAACGAGTTCCTTAGGGCCTAGGGGCTGAGAATACAGCAGTGAAGACAACAGGACGAAAATCCTTGCCATCATAGTGCTGAAATTCTATTGGGGGAGGGACCGGCGAAGGGGGAAAGGAAGACAATAAGCCATATAAATAAGCAAAATATACAGTATGGCAGAAAGTGTTAAATGTTGAGAAAAATAATGGAAGGGCTATTTCTCTGGAAAACGCGGGAAGTTGACAGAAAGGATAGGCCAGTAAGAAACGTAGCAAAAGATAACAGTAAGGCCTCTTCTGTTCTGGTTCTGGCAAAAAAAGAAAAAAAACTTCCAAAGATCCCTGTCCCTTTAGAAATGACGGCTCCGCACTGGCCCACGTTGCTATTGGTCGCAGAGGCGGAAGAGGCGGGGAACGCAGCACGGAGGAGTCTGGCCTCCTACGGTGCCGCAGAGGGAACAAGATGGCCACCGCACAGGAGGACTGTGGGGTCGGGGCCGACGCGGATCGGGAATTGGAAGAGCTTTTGGAAAGTAGGAACCCGTCATGGAAACACCCGAGGAGGGCGGGTGTGAGGACCCGTTCAAGGCGTTAAGTGAATTTGAGATATTTGGGGCGGAGCGGGAGAGGTTGTGCAAAGATTGGACAGGGGCGGAGGGTCTGACTGCGATTTTGAAGAACATCTCACGGTCCCCTTCTCCTCCCTCCGCGGCGGGAGTTGGGGAGCTCACCTTGAGCCCATGAGGGCCCGGACTGTTGCTCTCCTTACCAGAGGAGAGACAGTAACACAGAGGATTATGTTTTAGGATCAGGCTCCAAAGCTCCCTTGCTTTAGATTTGTACGTTCTTGAAGTCTAACTTCCTTCCCGCCAGCAGAAGCATTCGGTCCTCGGTCGGCTGTGAAGTGGACACTCGCAAATTGCTTATATAAACTCTTAGCACACCATTCTGTGCAGTGTCCTATCCTCTTTAACACATAAGACGTCTTTCCTTCTCCCAGTCCTTTCACCTTTTCCTCAGCAGGCCCCTTTCCAGTTTTTTCCCCGTCAGAGCTGAAGCTGACTCCCTTTCTTCTATTTTGAAAAACTGGGAATGAGAAGGTCTCAGGAAAGACAGTTTACCCTCCTGAACGAGGGTGAATGTTCTGTTTTCCTTAACCATGTCCTCCACTCCTCTTGGTGTCTTGCCCAGAGTAGGGCCAATGCTCTCCTCTTAGGCCTGGCAAGCAGAATGGTGGTGAGGACACAGGCTTTTCAGGGCAGAGGTGAATATTTTTTCTCTTGCCCAGTCACAGAGATAGGGGCAGGCGGAAGGATGAACAGAAACGGTAAAGAGTGCCAAGTGACTGAATTGGTACACAGTCATCTGCTCCACTCGGAGCTTTGCCAAGGGAGAGCTAAATTGGAAAATAAGAGAGTTTAATAGTCTTCCATAGAGTGCTGTTTGGTGTCCCTCAGTTTGCATTAGTACCAGGACCCCATGGGAAGTTGGGTGGGACACCTTATGGCTTCTGCTTTCTTGCCAAAGATTATTCCCTGTGGGGCTCCAGAATTAGTTGGGGGCGGGGAGGGGGGGGTTGGTGCATAAGGACATTGGTGTACTCTGCTCCTGTTGGATATATGTATGGGATTGCTAGGGAATCAGAGTGTGACAGGGAAGGCACTGTGTAGATAGGTTTCTGCAGAATTTCTTTTATCTCTTCCTGGCTCTGAGAGAGATGCCTGTTCGACCTTAAGGTGATTTTCCCCCTTTGACTGCAATAAATTAGGTAATGTGGAGGGAATTGGGTGGCTTACTGAGGAGTGGGCCAGAACAGGAAGACTCAGAAAAAGGAAAAAAATTGAGGAAAGTTGGCAGCTTGAAAGATTGTTTTCTTGGTGCTTTGTCCAGAACCACCACCCCCCCACCCCCACACCCCCAGGCTTTCATTCTCATTCATCCCCAACACACATACCATGTCTCTTGTCTCTGAAGGTGCTCTTGATGATTTCGATAAGGCCAGACCCTCCCCAGCACCCCCTCCTACCACCACAGCCCCTGATGCTTCAGGGCCCCAGAAGAGATCGCCAGGAGACACTGCCAAAGTATAAATTCCACCTTCTTAAGGGAGGGGGGACGGGATGACATGCAGCTCTGAGTAGGGGTGGGGGCAGGCCTCTGTGGGCCAGAGGGAAGTGGGAGGAGGGTGCCTTGAGGTCACATTGCTGAGTGCGCTTGCAAGCCTCAGTCCCTGTGAAACAGGGACTTGAGGTGGAGTAGTCTCAAGGAAGTTCCTTGAGAAAAGAGCAAGTTTAAATGATTGGTTTGGGAATGCCACTCTATACCCTTCCCTCAGAGGCCAGATACTTTTCTTGCTGTCCTCATAAGAGAGAGAGTTAGAATTTCCAATGGAGGTACGTAGGAGGAAGGCACGGTATTCCCCAGAGCCTCTTACTGTGGCATCTGTCAGAGGCAAGGTGCAGTGCAGTGCCAAGAGATACATTTTGGCCACTCTTCCCCTGTAGGATGCCCTCTTCGCCTCCCAAGAGAAATTTTTCCAGGAACTGTTTGATAGTGAGCTGGCTTCCCAAGCCACTGCGGAGTTCGAGAATGCAATGAAGGAGTTGGCTGAGGAAGAGCCCCACCTGGTGGAACAGTTTCAAAAGCTCTCAGAGGCTGCTGGAAGAGTGGGTGAGAGGAGGCCCAGAAAACTGGAAATATCTGAACAAATACTTTAAGTCATCATTGCTTGAGACCACCAAAATTCTTAGTAAAGTTGATAGCAATCACAATACCACTGCCACGGGGTGATGGAGGAGATGACAGAGGGATGGGAACCCTGCTGATGAAAGGAATGAGATAGGTGGAATGTAATTGGAAGTATTGTTGAAAACTGATCCTATTAAAGGTTTCATTGTTATCATGGGTATCATCATGGAGCACAGACTAACACACAGTCTGTGTAGATTTGTAAAAATTACTGGAAATAACCATAGATCATTAAAAAATTTGGAGTGTTAGTGACTCACTAGTAAATTCTCCATATCCAAGCTGGTAACCAGGTCAATCTAGGTAAGCAAATAGTTAAAATTACAAATGACCTTGACTCTTTTGATCTCACCTAGGTAGTGATGCGACTTCCCAACAAGAATTCACTTCTTGCCTAAAGGAGACACTAAGTGGACTAGCCAAAAATGCTACTGACCTGCAGGTGAGAGGGGAGAGGTAGGGAACCACTAGAGGCCCATTCTCAGATACTTCACTAACAGGGTCTCAAAGACAGACTCTCTTGGGTATTATTATCCCAAGTCTGTCCCTTCCTTGCCATTTTGCTACAGGCAAGTTTAAATAGTTTTTTCCCACCTCAAAGGATAGTAAGCATCTCAAGAAGGTGATATACTTGCTTACCTCTCTCCTATCCTTCCTAGAACTCAGGCATGTCAGAAGAGGAGCTGACCAAGGCCATAGAAGGGCTGGGCATGGATGAAGGGGATGGGGAAGGAAACATCCTCCCCATCATGCAGAGTATCATGCAGAACCTACTGTCCAAGGATGTGCTATACCCATCACTGAAGGAGATCACAGAAAAGGTTTGTGAGCTCCTATTTCTACTTTTTTTGTTGTTCTCCAGTGTATCAACTCATGTGGGCTACTTTGTCTGCTTAGAACCTACAGAGATGGAGAAACTCCAGTACACAAGTCCATTTGTTTTTTCTCTGCTATGTTTATTTATGTGGATTGGGGAGAGTTGGAGAGGAGTTGTGTCTCTAAGAGAATAAAGCACTACCACACTGAGGATATTTAAGGTAGAAGGGGAAATCCTTCAGCTCTAGTTTGCTGTATGCTGGTTTAATATTCTTTTGTTGTCTGATCAACCCCTTGCATTTCTAACTTTGTTCATTTCTCCAACAAGCTTTCACTGAGGATGTACTTACTGGCTTTTTGCTATGAAAAATTTAAGAGTAATTTAAATGATGATCCCTGCTATGAAAGAGCTTATAGGTTTATTAAATAGAGAAAATACAGGAATAGAAGCTTTTCAGTAATACAGGGCAACATGTGATCAAGTGAGAAATGAATAGTGTAAACAGGGAGTCAGCAGACAAGGATCTGGGTGGACCAAATCTAATTCTTACATTTTTAAAGGTTGTAAAATCCAAAAAAAGAAAGAGAAAAAAGAAAATATGTGACAGAGACCATATGTGGCCTTTAAATCCTAAAGTATTTACTGCCTGGCCTTTCGTGGAGGAAGTTTGCTGTTGTCTGGTGATCATAAATATCAGGTGATTGGTTGGAGTCAGTGCTAGGTCTCATGCTAAACTAGCTTATGTAGCTTTTCCATCTCTTCTGTTCCCCTCCTCTTGGTACTTTATTATTATTCATATTTTATTTCCCTTCCTTATCCATTGTTGACTTAATTCTTCTCCACCCATTTTCTCTTTCCTTAGTATCCAGAATGGTTGCAGAGTCACCGGGAATCTTTACCTCCAGAACAGTTTGAAAAATATCAGGAACAACACAGTGTCATGGGCAAGATATGTAAGCAATTTGAAGCAGAGACCCCCACAGACAGTGAGGCCATTCAGAAAGCTCGTTTTGAGGTGGTGCTGGATCTTATGCAGCAGGTAAGGCCTCATTCTACCATCTGCCCACTGTTGGGTGTTTGGTGAAGGATGCATCTGGGAAGGAGGCCACATTGCCAAACCCAGGTGGAAGAGGGAGCACAAGAGAGGCTACATAGCATGGTCCTCAGGAGAAAGCAGAGAGATCATATCTCAGATTCTTTTTTTTAGCTGCTATATTGTCCTTTGGGATTTTCTCTGTCTCATCGTTCTCTTTCCTTATTTTCCAGCTACAAGATTTGGGCCATCCTCCAAAAGAACTGGCTGGGGAGATGGTGAGTATATCTTATAGATTTTAATCTTAACCTGGGGTTCTAGAATTCTTTAACCTTTAGTGATTGCACCTCAAGTGATAATTGTGACTACTGGGGATGGACCTTCAGATGCTCTGACCTGAAATGTGAGCAATTATCTGAGTCCCTTCATCTCTCTCCAGCCTCCCGGCCTCAACTTTGACCTGGATGCCCTCAATCTGTCAGGCCCACCAGGTGCCAGTGGTGAACAGTGTCTGATCATGTGAAATACAACACGTTTCCTCCCTGATTCCCAGCCATGGGGAATGTCTGGAGTCAGCAGAACCACTGGGAGCTGAGGCAGGAATGTTGCCTATGGGAGTGGTCTGCCTGCTGCCCTCTGTCATCCCACCCAAGATGGTGCCAATACCAACTGAGGTTTTTTTCCCTGTCTTTCTAGGAATAAGACCTGTTCTGCAGGCCATTTCTGCAGGCCCTTTTGACTGTGGTTTCTGCTGCTAGCAAAGGCACAGATAGCTACCTACCAAGTGAAGGAAGGCTTCCTAGGAAGCATGCATCTTCCTTCTCCCAAAATAACGTTACATTTGCCCATATTGATGTTCACCTTTGTACCCAGGGTCTTCGTGCCTTGTCTCCACTCCCTTCTCTGGGGCCTGGGGAGCAGGGACATAATCTTGGGACTCTATTTCTGTAGTTTCTTGGGCAGGGCATTTGGAAATGAATGGGGAATAACCTTGCCTAGGCTGGAGCTACACGTCTGTCACCATGCCCTCTTGCCTTCAGGAAGACCTTTTTGAATTCTGTGAAAGGAAAGTAAGTGGAGGCTTGTGCAGCTAATGATAGTAGGGTTGAAAGAAAAGTCCTGGGATTCTCCTCTCCTGAAGTGCTGAGCCCTCAACTCCCTGTTCCAGCCTGAGAATTCAAGTTGCTGCCCTCATTCTTTCCATAATGCTATGTGATCTGGATGAATCCAGCCCTTGACCTTCCTTTGCCTCTCTTATCTCCCCTCATTCAAAAATATCCATTTATTTCAACCTTTCTCCAAGCCCAAACTGACAAAGAAAGGTCCATTCTGTTTCCCCTCATCTAGTCCATCTACTGTTTTCACTGGCCCCTTCTCTCCCTGGTAAACACAATATAATTGTACTGTCAGGTCTAGGGAGTGAGTGACTGTTCTTCCCCAGATACATTTGGGCTTATTTGAAACAACTACTTTGAATCCTGTCCCTTGATTCGGGGAGGTGGTTTGGGAAAGTGTGGGGTGCCGCCTAGGTCCTTTTCCAGACTAATAAATATTTTGAGTGAGGAGTGTGGCCTGTTTTTCATCCAGGTCTTTTTCTGATCTTCCTCAACTTCTGTCAGCTGCAATGTAAATAATTTTAGCAGACTGGTCCTGCATAACATTGCACTGACGGGTTCCACCACCACTCCTCTTCCCCAGCTCAGTTTGCACTTCATTTGGCAAAGGAAACTGATGACCTTTCCTCATTTCCTCTGAGTATTTCAATCTGGGAGGCCCTTTCTTTTGTATTGATTTTAACATTTCACATTTTTATTGATGTTAGTAATATATTGTTAATGTCTTTTCTAAATTATTTTTCTTTGAGCTGACCTTGTCCTTCTCTGTGGGAGCTAGTAGATTTGTGGGTCTTGGCTGCCATATGTTGATGGATACTCGGGTCAGACTGAAACCGGAAAAGACACCAGCGTTCAGGCTGCCTGTCACTACCAAACCCAATAAGCAGTGACAGCAATTGACTATGGGCGCTTTATTCAGATGGCCAGTGATCTGAGAAGATGGTGGGTTCATACCCTAACAGACCATCTTGTTTTCTCTTTCCAGGCCAATGTTTTTATACCAGGGAATGAACAAGGTGTGGTGAGGGCTTTGAGATTCAGGGAGGATTAGGTGAAAGAAGCTGCAACATTCCAGGCAGTTAGCTGTTAGCTGGGGTGGTGGTCGTTGACTGGAACTCAAAGGCCCAGCCAGATGCCTCTTGTGGTCCCCAGGCGGCGGTAATCTTCAGCAGTGCCCCAGGAGGTCAGCAGTTTCCCCTGGAGCCAGGACAGGCCTTATCTGTAGTTTCTGAAACAAAAGCTTTAACATATACATTACTTGCTAGACTTACAACTTTTTACCTTAAGCTAAAATTTTCCAACTCTTGAGTCCCCTATCAAGACCACCTGGCTGTGCTGGTTCAGCACTCAGAAATTAACTACCAAAGTAAATTCACTTTCAGCTCCTGGCATGTCACTTTCCCCTGGGGTAAGCCTTTTCAACCCATAAGATCTCACATGTTCTGTGGCATTGGCAAGGAAGGTAATGTTCTTGAGGCCCCAGGCTTTTAGTAATAGTCTAGTGACTATTCCTTATCAGAGTATGAAAGAAGCCAGGTATGAATCTGAGACTCCTCCTACTCTGTAAGAGAAGGGGAAAGTGTAGACAGATTTGTGATGATGATCATGGACCTAAATGACCAGAATACTCCCTTTTTTAGCTCCTGCCAAAAACTACATAAGGATGGAAAGGGGGGAGAGAATACCAAAGGGCTCTGACCCTTGAACTGTGTGCCTACTGTACTGCCAATTTTCTTTATAAATTCTCACTTTTTGCTGGATTGGCCAGGGCTTATTCCAGGAATCTAAATAAACAGATGCCCTAGTCCAGTGGTCCCCAACCTTTTTGGCACCAGGGACCAATTTTGTGGAAGACTATTTTTCCATGGACTGGGGTGGGGAGGATAGTTTTGAGATGATTCAAGTGCATTACATTCAAACTCACCTGCTATGCGGCCTGTTCCTAACAGGGTCCATGGCCCAGGGGTTGGGGACCCCTGCCCTAGACTACTTTAGTTTTGTTCTCAAGCCATTTAATTTTAATTTTGATTGAACATGAACAAAGTAGTTTTATGTTCTAAAAACACTACTTGAATTATTCTAAGACTTGTGGAAGGATAGAGCAGTCCTTCTCAGACTGTGGTAAAGGACCAAGTTTTTTGTTTTATAAATATCCATTTCTTTGTACCACCAATATGTGTTCTTGTTACCTGTGACAAGTATGCAGTTCACACTGAATGCTCCCCACCACGCAAATTTGACAGCAGTCAAATTGATCAGAATAAGTCCACTGATCATGCACTTGAATATCACAACAGTGTCAAAATGCTAAACAGTTTCTAACACCCCAAATATATGGTAAAAAACAAAAACAAAAACTGTTCACAGACCAGTATAAGTCTTCAAACTACCTTCGAGTAGCACTACTGTGGGGCCCTCCCCAGTCTCTCAGTAGCCCTATCAGTCAAACTGATACATTTCTATACATACAGGTCTCTCCTAGGTAAGGGTTGCCTCTAGTAAACTTTCTTCATCAACATTGAGTCACTGTAAGGATATCTCTAGTGTTTTTCTAGGCTGCCTTTTCTGCTACTTAAAAATAATAATCACAAAGCTTGGGTTTAAGCTATATATGAAGTGTTTATGCTGCTTTCAAACTTTAAAAGAGGTGCTCCTTTGTTCCAAAGTTCTGTATGTTAGAAATTTGGTTGTTTGCATGGTTTCAGAATTAAGAATCAAATTTATACAGAATTTGTGATCATATGGACACTTTCTTATGACTGTGAATCATCCTAGCAAGGTCCCTGTGAGAGGTACTTATAATAGGCTTTTGGGAGCTTGAGAAAAATGGTGGCCCGTAGTAAATGAAGTTGAGGTGACAGACCATATGAGAAAAAATGAAAAGCCTTAGAGGAAGTGGGTATATAGGAATGAATGTCTGTTACACTGGAAACCCTACCAGCTGACTGTTCCTCAAAGGCCTGGGAAAATTTTTTTTTATAAAGGAAAGGCACTCATAAAGGGGTAACCAGCATCTTTGTGAAGTTTAGAAGTGGCTGTCTCTCTGTTGATGGAGGCTGATGGAAGGAGATATTGTTTAAGATCTGATTTTCCTCGAAGTAGTGGGGATGACATGACTTTGACAGGGTGGGTAAATTCTGTTTTGGCAGCATGGTTCAACAAATATGGCTACTAGAACATGGGTGATCATACAGACCAGATAGATGGGCAGCTCAGGAGGATATTGATTTATATATAATTTAAATAGAGACCAAGAATGGGTGAATAGGATGCTGAGATCAGTAACTTCAATGAAAAGTCACAATTCCTTGCCCAGCTTCCAGGCTGCATTTAACAACATTGATAGGTTCTGTGACTTAAATGAAACGTATAATGAAACCAGTTTTACCATAGGCTAATTAATACAAACAAGACTTAAGTTCCTGCAGCATCTCATCATTATAAGGAAACAACATTATTCAAGGACCTGCTGTACTCAGGATTCCTTGGTGAGACACACAGTCCAGTGGGTGGGAGAGAAAACCTGCAAAAGTGCAGGGCCCTGTCACATTAAGTTTTTGAGCCCAGCATTCTGAAACATCCTCTCCAAGTAAAAGGTAAGTTATTGGATCTTGTATCTTTTACCCCCAAGAAAGTACCTCGGTGAGCTTCTTCAGTTTTGGAGGCGGCATACTGTGTACATGGGAATGCAAGAAGGGCCTCTGCAGCCCGTCCAGGTTATGATAGCAGGACGATACGACCTGGAAAATTCCATGGTACTGGAGGTATCTGTGGAATGAAAATATGCTTTGTGGATTCTCTGGCAAGCCACAGTAGGAGCTCTCCAATGTAGACCTTTAGGGTTCTGGAGTAAGGTGATGTCATCTCTACCAAAGTTCACCATTTGAAAAGTATCTTCTGGCATACTGTTAGTTTCTGATAGAGACTCAGTGCCTGACCACTGAGTGTCAATATCAAGTGACTGTGACCAGTTACCTTTATAATCAGCTGGTTCTTGTCAGACCTGCTAGGCTATAAGATTAGGTGGATACAATAGCAATCCATCTTACAGTGGAAATTACACATTTGGGAAGAAGCCCAGGCAAACCTGGTAGGCACAAGTAAGTTAAATTGAAGAAGGAGCCCTATACCTCCATATGACCTATGTGTGTTGCACTGATACCTTTCTCTTAGTTCATACTTAGGATAGCATAAGAATTATTCAACTATTTGACAGAGGAGGAAACACATCCAGGTCTGGTTCATGGATGGGTTGGCATGATGTGTTAGGGAAAGCCAGGTACGGACTCCTACTCAACAGCGCCATCCAGAGTAATCCTGAAAGACAATGGTGAGGGGAAATTCAATGAGTAGGGCTTTAGACAATGTACCTAATCACCCACGTCTGGAGAGAGAAGTGGCCTGAGGCAAGGATATATGTGAGCCCACGATCAGTGGGCTATTGGTCAGGGACCCAAGTGGAGCAAAATAGGGAAATGGTGGGAAACAAGGTCTGATGTGGAGCATTTGGGGTGCTCTATGAGAGTGGGACCTGTGAAAGTACTCACCAGAAAAGTACTAAACCAAATGGACAGGATGATTTCAGGACTGCCTTACCTACACCAGTTCTTGAAGTGTCCTCATCACCGTGGCAGAGGTAGAAGCTATTTATTGGCCTATTAGCGTGGACTCCTATCTCACCTAGCTAGTGCTATTTCTAAATGTCCAACCTGACACCAACAAAGCAATGCTAATCCCCTAGATCAGTACCACTGCTCTAAAAGAACAACCAGCCACTTGGTGACAAGTTGATTATATTGAACCTTTTCCATTCTGAAAAAGGCAACAATTCTCATTAGGACTGATACATATTTTGCTTTGCCTATCTTACCTGAAGTGCTTTAGCCAGTACTGCCATCCAAGGACTCAGACATTTGATTTACTGTCATGGGGTTCTACATACTTATACCTTGGAACAAGGGACCCACTTAATGGCAAAGCAGGTGCAGCAGTGGGCACATAACAATGTGATCCGCTGTTCCTACCAAATACTTTTCCATCTAGAAGCTTCTGACCTGGTAGAGTAGTAGAATGGCCTTTTCAAGGTATGTTTGTTGCCCCAGCAAGAATAGGGTGCTGTCCTTTGCAATATCTATAAATTTACATGACCAAAATAGAGTGCTTTATCCCCCATAGGTAGATATATCATAGGCTCTAGAATTAAGGAGTAAAAATAAGAGGGGCCCTATTGAGCATTATTCCCACTCATCCATCAGAGGATTTGTGCTTCCCATGCCTGCAACTTATGGGTCTAGAAGTCTTGGTTCCCAGAAGGGGGAATGCTTCTGTAAGGCACTACATAAGACTCAGTAAACTTAAAGATAGGCCTGTTATCTGGTCACTTCGGGCTGCTAATGCCAGCAAACTATCTGGCAAAAAAAGAAGCTACTGTACTGTCTGGGATAATTGAGTGTTATGCGGAGGTAGGACTGCTGCTACATTATGGATACAAGAGGAAAGTGTTTGATGCACGTGTGATCCCTAGGCTATTTCTTGGTCCTCTAATACTCAGTTTTATGTGAGTAAGTAAACAGTTATGGCCTGATGACAGCATGATCTCCAGGGGCTCAGAACCTCCTCTTCAAGGTGTCCCCAGAAATTTTGACCAGCATGCTGAAGAAACTGCCTGGATAGAGTGAACTTAATGTACAATGCAAATGGATCTGAGCAATGCTAGAGTTTGACTGTAATAGACATTGTTGGTACCCTGTCTAGATCCCCTTTACTGGGAAGTATGAATGTTAGGTGCTAATAGCTCATAGCTGCATCCCCTTGAGAACTGCCCTTTTTGCCAACAGGAGACACTTCTGGAAACTTCTGGAACGTTGTGCCCTCCCAGGGACAGCACCACAGCCAATGGTGTCAATTTCTGCAAAGAAGTCAGCTGGCATTCTGATAGAAATTATATTATCAGCAATATTGTGCAATAAGTGTCATTTGCAAATGATACTAGGGTACAAAATTCCTCAAGCTGGGATGAATGTGCCAGGTATGTGCCAGAAGTTCCCAGTGGAAGCTAATAATCCGCTGAACCCATATTTTTCCCCTGTCTTGTCTTGCTTCTCTCACTACATTGTTTAGTAGTGAGAGAAGCAAGTCCCTCAATAACCCACTTGCATAGAATCACTTTCCCAGATTCTACTTATAGGGAATGCAACCTAAGACTGAACAGTGGTGTCAACTAAGACATAGAATAGGAGCAGTTTGAGTTTGACAGAAGGTAGAGCAAAGGTAGTTCAGTTTGGTAATGTTAAAGTGCCATTGGTGGGAATAGGAAGGAACATGCTCAACTTGATAAAAGTGCATGGTACAGAAAACGTACTGCTAACATCATAATTAACGGTGAAAGTCTAGATGCTGAGATCAGGAACAACAAACACAAGAATATTAGCTCTTGCCACTCTAGTCAATGTGCTGGAGGTTCTAGCCTGGAATTAGGCAAGAAAAAGAAATAAAAGGCATTGAGATTGGAAAGGAAGAAATATATTTGCAGATGGCATGATCTTGTATGTAGGAAATCCTAAGGAGTCCCTTAACTGTAAGAACTAAATCAGCTCAACAGGGTTTCAGAACATAAGGTCAATATATAAAAATCAATTGTATTTCTATACATTTGCAGTGAGCAATCCAAAAATGAAATTAGGAGAGCAGTTCCTTTCACAACAGCATCAAAAAGAATACTTAAGGAATGAATAGTTAGAAATAAATTTAAGAAAAATGCAAAATTATAATGTGAAAACTGCAAAACTATTGAAAGAAGGAAAACCTAAAATGGAAAAACATTTCATGTTCATGAAGCAGAAGACAACATTGTTAAAATAGCAACGTTCCCAAAACAATCTCTAGATTTAGTGCAACCCCTGCCAGAATCCCAGCTGACTTCTTTGTGGAAATTGATTAGCTAATTCTAAAATTCCTATGGAATCACAATGGACTCAGAAAAAGAACACAATCCTGAAAAAGAAAAATAGATGAGATTCACACTTTCCAATTTCAAAACTTACTACACAACAATGGTAATCAAAATAGTGTGGTACTAGCACAAGAATAGACATAGATATCAATGGAATAGAATTAAGAGCCTAGAAATAAATTCATACATCCATGATGAAATCATCTTTTACAAGGGTGCAAAACCCATCCAATGGGGAAAGGATGGTTCTGGGACAACTGGATAGCCACATGCAAAAGAGTGAGTTCAATCCTTCCCTTGCACCATATACAAAAACTCGGATCAAAGACCTAAAAGTAACAAAACCATAAAACTCTTAGAAGAAAACACAGGGGTAAAAACTTCATAACTTTGGTCTAACTAAGGGTTCTTAAATAGGATATCAAAAACGAGCAACAAGCCCTGGCTGGTGTGGCTCAGTGGATTGAGTGCCAGCCTGTGGACCGAATGGTCACCAGTTCAATTCCCAGTCAGGGCACATGCCTGGGTTGTAGCACCAGTTCCCAGGTACTCAGTTGGGGGCGTGTCAGAGGCACCTGGTTGGTGTATCTCTCACACATCAGTGTTTCTCTGCCTCTCTCCCTCCCTCCCTTCCCATCTCTCTAAAAAAATAAATAAAATCTAAAAAACAAAACAAAAAAAACGAACAACAAAAGAATAGGTAAGTTGGACCTCATCAAAAATAGTTTTATCCTTCAAAAGGACACCATCAAAAAAGTGAAAAAACAACCCGCAGAATGGGAGAAAACATTTGCAAATCATCTGAAAAGGGACTGTATCTAGAATATATAAAAAGCTTACAACCCAATAATAAAAAGAAATAGCCCAACATAAAAAAGGTCAAACAATCTGATAGGCATTTCTCCAAAGAAGACAAAAGTGTTGAATAAATGCATGAAAAGAAGCTTGACATTACTAGTCATCAGGGAAGTGCAAATCAAAACCACAATGAAATAATCACTTCAGATCCACTAGGATGTCTAGAACAAAACAGTCAGATATCAAGAATAGGGATAATTGGAGCCCTCATAAATTGCTGAATCATTAAAATGCTGGTGTGAAATGTGAAATGATATAACAGCTCTGAAAAACAGACTATTGATTCCTCAAATGATTAAATAGTTAATCATGAACCAGTAATTCCATTGCTGGGTATATACGCAAGAGAAATGAAATACAACATATGTTCACACAGAAACTTGTACATGAATGTTTATACCAGCATTCATAACAGCAAAAAGGTAGAAACAACCCAAATGTTTGTCAACAGACAAATGAACAAACAAAATGTATATCGATACAATGGAGTATTTGGTTATAAAAAAGAATGAAGTTACTGATAACATGCTACAACGTGGATGAACATTGAAAAGATGCTAAGTGAAAGCAGCCAGTCACAAAAGGCTACATTCCATATGATTCCCTATCTTGTCCACGATTCCATTCATACAAAAGTCCAGAATAGGGAAATCTGTAGAGACAAAGTAGATTAAAGATATCTTACAAAGATAGGGAGATGATAGCTAATGTGTACTGGGTTTCTTTTCAAGGTGATGAAAATGGTTGAAAATTAACTGTGGTGATGGTTGTATATATCTGAATGTACTAAAAGCCCTTCATTTTTACACTTTAAGTGGGTGAATTGTATAGTATGTGAATTTCATATCAATAAAGCTATTTTTTAAAAATGTGCCATGGGTTATCAGGTATGTGAGTCTAAAGCTTGAAGGAAAAGCCTCTGCTGGAAATAAAGACTTAGAAATCATTATGTAGATGGTAGTTTAAACTGTGGGAATGGATAAGATCAGTTTGGAAGACCATGTAGAATGAAACTCATTAAATAAGTGGACAGAGAAATCGGAGTATGGAATACTGTGTTACAGAAATCAGTGGGATTGAATACATAGAAAGGGTTATCACAACTTGAGGTGCAGTAGGAAAGTCCAAAATAAAAAGACGTGGTAATAGCAATTAATTTGGTGATAGCACTGCTGTCCATCAAAACAGCATAGAAACCACATCACTGAAGTAGAGGTTCTTTCCATAGCTCCACTAAAATCACTCTTGTCGAGGTCTTAACCTCCATGCTTCCGAATCCAGTGGTCAATTTTCAGTCATTTTCAACCTCAAACTCTTTAAAGAGGAATGATAGGTGATACTGCCCTTTTTGAAACATTTTAAAGGTTTGTTTCATAAGACCTTTTGCTCTCTTGATTCTTCCTGTTTCTTTCCTGCTTGCTCCTTTTGTTTTTTTAATTATATTTTATTGATTATGCTATTACAGTTGTCCCAGTTTTTCCCCCTTTACCGCCTCCACCCAGCACCTTGCACTCCCTTAGGCAACCCCCCCCACCATTGTTCATGTCCATGGGTCATGCATATAAGTGCTTTGGCTACTCCATTTCCTATACTGTACTCTGCATCCCCACGGCTGTTCTGTAACTACCTGTTTGTACTTCTTAATCCCCTCACCTCTTCACCTATTCCCCAACACCCCCCCTCCCATCTAACAACTGTCAAAATGCCCTCCATATCCATGATTCTGTTTCTGTTCTTGTTTGCTTAGTTTTTTAGATTCAGTTGTAGATAGATATGTATTTGCCATTTTATTGTTGATCTTTATAGTTTTGATCTTTTTCTTAAATAAGTCCCTTAAACATTTCATACAATAATAGTTTTTTAAATATATTTTATTGATTATGCTATTAGAGTTGTCCCATTTCCCCCCTTTTATTCCCCTCCACCTTGCACAATACCTCTGACCTGCATTCCCCCACCCCTTGGTTCATGTCCATGGGTCATACATATAAGTTCTTGGGCTTCACCATTTCCCATACTATTCTTAACCTCCCCTGTCTATTTTCTACCTACCATTTATGCTACTTGTTCTCTGTACCTTTCCCCCATTCCCATCCTCCCCTTCCCCACTGATAACCCTCCATGTGATCTCTATTTCTGTGATTCTGTTCCTGTTCTAGTTGTTTGCTTAGTTTGTTTTTGTTTTTGTTTTTTTAGGTTCAGTTGTTGATAGTTGTGAGTTTGTTATCATTTTACTGGTTGTATTTTTAATCTTCTTTTTCTTGGATAATTCCCTTTAACGTTTCCTATAATAAGGGCTTGGTGATGATGAACTCCTTCAAATTGACCTTATCTGGGAAGCACTTTATCTGCCCTTCCATTCTAAATGATAGCTTTAATGGATAGAGTAATCATGGATGTAGGTCCTTGCCTTTCACGACTTGAATGGAATACTTCTTTCCAGCCCCTTCTTGCCTGCAAGGTTTCTTTTGAGAAATCAGCTGACAGTCTTATGGGCACTCCTTTGTATGTAACTGTCTCTTTTTCTCTTGCTGCTTTTAAGATTCTCTCCTTATCTTTCATCTTGGATAACGTATTATGACGTGCCTTTGTGTGTTCTTCCTTGGGTCCAACTTCTTTGGGACTCTCTGAGTTTCCTGGACTTCCTGGAAGTCTATTTCCTTCATCAGATTGGCTAAGTTCTCCTTCATTATTTTTTCAGATAAGTTTTCCATTTCTTGCTCTTCCTCTTCTCCTTTTGGCACCCCTATGAAAGCCTCTCCTTGTTGTTTTGAATTCTTGTTTCTTCATTCTGTTCTGGTTGAATGTTTATTTCTTCCTTCTGTTCCAAACCATTGATTTGAGTCCAGGTTTCCTTCCCTTCACTGTTGGTTCACTGTACATTTCCCTTTATTTCACTTTTCATAGCCTTCACTTTTTCTTCTACTTTGCGACCATACTTAACCAATTCTGTGAACATCCTGATTACTAGTGTTTTGAACTGTGCAACTGGGTATCTCTTTCTTGCTTAGTTGTATTTTTTCTGGAGCTTTGATGTGTTTTTTCATTTGGGCCATATTTTCTTTGTTTCAGCGCACCTGTTATGTAGTAAGGGTGGGGGGCCTTAGGTATTTGCCAAGGCGAGACAACCCAGGTGGCTGCCTTGTGGTGCTGTACATGGGGGAAGGGTCCAAAAGGGAATAATGCTGCTTGCTGGGCTCTCTCAGCTGGCTTTCAGTCACTTCCCCCGCTACCCACAAGCAAATTGGGCCCTTCTGGTGCTGATTCCCGGGTGGGTGGGTTTGTGTACCTTCTAAGACCTCATGGGTCTCTCTTACAAACTCTCCTGTGAATCTGGGAGTTTCTCCCACTGCCACCTCAACCCCCACAGGTTTTTTCAGTCACAGGTTTTGAGGCTTTATTGCCCCGTACTGGAACCCTGGGTTGCACAGTCTGTCTCGCTCCCCAGTTGTTCCTCCCGGTTTATCCCTGTGCAAATGTGGGGCCACCCGCTCTGCCAGCCACCGTGTTGCCATGAGTCCTCTCCACCCTGGCTGCCTGTCTCCACCCCTCCTACTGGTACAGATGAATGTTTCTTCCTTAACTCCTTGGTTGTCAGACTTCTGTACAGTTCAATTTTCTGTCAGTACTGGTTGTTTTTTGTTTTTAAATTTGTTGTCCTTTTGGTTTTGCGAGGAGGCACAGTCTACCTACCTATGCCTCCATCTTGGCCGGAAGTCCTTGGTTGCTCCTTTTAAATAAATTTTGCTGGATATTCTTTCTCTCTGACCTCTACTAGTTGGAGAGCAGCATTAGAGGGCTCAGTGTATAGATTGTTTCTCTTTTTTTCCCCTCACATTCAGTGAGCACTCCCCATCCCATGGTTATGTATGCCATTTATACCTTAATGACTCTCTGGATAATACTACCAATTGTCCCTTCCGTAAGTTTCAGATTCGTATTTCAATTGTTTACTCAGTAGTGTCATTTGGAAATCTAATAGGCATCTCCAACTTAACATGTCTAAAATAGAACTGGATATTTACCCCCCAAACCTGCTTCTGTCCCTCCACCCCTAGGAGTTCTATCTCAGTAATTGGAATTACTGTTTATCCTATCACTCACATTAAAAAAAAAAAAGATATCTTGCACCCCATATTCAATCTATTAACTATCTTGCACCCCATATTCAATCTATTAACTATCTTGCACCCCATATTCAATCTATTAACTAATCACCTCTACCACCTTCAAAGTATATCCAGAATCCAACCACTTCTTACCACTTAAACTGTAACACTAGCCTTCTAGGTCTGCAATAGTTTCCTAACTAGTCTTTCAGCTTCTATTTTGCCTTTCTACAGGCAGTTCTCAAAGAAGCGACCAAAGTAAATGTCTTAACTGATAAATCAGATCATATCACTCTTTTATGCAAAATCCTCCTTGGCTTCCTAGCACTCTTAGGGTAAAATCCGAAATCCATTCCTGGTCTATTGTAAGTCATCTGGCTCCCATCTTGTTTCTCCAAACTAATGTCCTACCTTGCTGTTCTTTGAATACACTGAGCACGCTCAAGTTTCCAGCTATTTAACTTTGCTCTTCACTTTGCCTGGAAGGTTATTTCTCCAGGGTGCATAGCTTACTCCAGATCTCTATTCAGATATAACCTCAGCAGAGTGGCCTTCCCTGGATGCCGTGTGCCAAAGAACACATCCTTTCTTTTCCTTTACAATACTCTTCATTAACTTAATATTGTCTGTGTGTCCCTCTCCTCCCCCTGCATTCTCAACCCCTGCACTAATAATAGGTTCCATGAATGCAGGAATGTTGGTTTGTTTTACTCACTGATGCAGCTCCAGCACCCAGAACAGGACCTCACATGTAGTAGGAATTCAACAGTTGTTCAACAGAAATGAATGAATATAGTAGGGCATTCAGTAGCTACTTTGCTCTGGTGCTCTTCTAGGTGTTGGAGTTAAAAAGATGAAAAAAACAATGACCCTGCCCTCACAGTTTTATTCTAATAGTATTTTTAGGTTAAAATGTATATAATTATAGGTTAATTGTTACAGATAAAAATGTTACGGGAAAAAAAACAATGCAGTCCTCTTACTAGAGGACTGAGGAGGGTGGTGGTGTAGGGTACTGGGTACCATTTTACTTGAGTTAATTAAGAGCTGCCTCTGAGGAAGTATCATTTGAGTAGAGATCTGATTAAATGGAGAGCTCAAGTCTAATAAAGATCTGTTGTGAGATTATAAAATAGTGCAATCAATGGAAAACAGTATAGAGATTCCTTTAAAAAAGTTAATAATACAGCCTCCATATGACCCAGCAATTTAACTTCTGCATATTTATCCAAAGAAAACAAACATTTGAAAAGATATATGCATCCCTGTGTTCATTGCATAACCACTTATAATATGGAAATAACCTAGGTTGTCCATTGACAGATGAATGGATTAAAAAGGTGTGTTATACACAATGCAATATTACTCAGCAATACAAAAGAATGAAATTTTGCCATTTGCAACAACATGGATGGACCTAGGGGGTATTGTGCTAAGTGAAATGTCAGAGAAAGACAATTACCATATGATTTCACTTGTATGTGGAATCTAAAAGGACAACAAATGAATAAACCACCCAAAACAGTAACAGACCATAGACAAAGAGAACAAGCTGATGTTTGCCAAGGTAGTGGTAATTGGGGGAGGGGGGTGGTAATGGGTTCAGGGCAGGAAGTCTGGTTTGGACCATAAATCTATACAATGAAACCAGTGTTCTTAATCATACATTGTAATTATATATGTAGAGACCCAAAGGAATCTACAGAACTATTAGAATTAGTAAGTTTAGCAAGGTCACTGTGTACACAAAGTCATTTGCATTTCTAACATCAGAAGAGCTGTTAAATGAGCATTCCAAAAAAAGAAAGTAAGTGCAAAAGCCCTGGGGCTGGAACATCTTTTGGTTGGAGTGAGGAGAAAAAGCCAGTAAGGCTAGAACAGAGCTAGGCAGTGTGGGAGGACATGGTATCAGAGAAATAGGTACCAGATCTTGTAGGGCCTGCATTGAAAGCCATTGTGATCATTTTGATTTTTATTATTGTGTGCCATGGGAAGCTTTCAGCATGGCAATAACGTGACCTGACTTACAGTTTAAAAGGGCAATCTAGCGGCCTTATGTTTAACTAGGATAATAATGAAAGTAGACAAACCAGCTAGGTGTCTATTGCAACAGTCTAATATATAACATCATATGAGGGTAGCGGTAGAGGAGGTGAGGTCAGATTCTTGCACCTTGCGCTTCTGATCAAAAAATATTCGCGTGGCAGCTGGCAGTAACCTTTTCAAGGATCTTCTACAGGCTTCCTTTAGGGGTCAGAAGGAAGCAGAGTGTATATTACTAGGCCCATTCTTGGCAACCTTCAATATCCCACTTCCACTTAAGAAAAGGAGGCTCTTCAATAGCTGGGCTGAAAATCAAGGCTCTGAATCCGTTCTCTAAAAATTGGGAAATAGAGGCTCTCGGGAAGAAGTGGGCCTGGAAGACATAGAAACCACTTAAGAAAATGGTCCTCAAGGGAAATAGGGTTTTCAGAAATCTGGTGAGAATTGCTTGTCAGAAACAGGGCAGAAATGGAGGTCGCTCAGAAAGTTGGCTGCCAATCTATTTGAAATGAATTTTATTTCCACCACAACTAAGGCAGGCCACTAACTCGCATTTGTTTTGAGTATATCACATGGGATGTGAGTGAGGCCCTTCAAAGCACTCTACAAAAACAACTTTGCCTCCTTGGTAATGCGCACGCGCCCCTCGCCCTGTTTTCCGTTGGCCTTAGGCCCCGCCCCTTATGCGTCCTTCAAGGAAGATTGGGAGCCCTGAGCTCGCACAACCTCTCTTCCCTCTGTCTTCACTACACGTCGTCGCAAAAGAGGCCGGAAAGCGTGGCAGCGCAGGCGCAAGCGCAGAGTGTGGAGAAAGCCGCGGTGGTGGCAGCCGCTGACCAGTGTAAGATGGCGGCGGCGTTGGTGGCGGCAGTGGAGAGGACGGCTGGGCCTGGAACAGCTGGAGCAACTGCTAGCAGAAGGATGACCCCAGACGGGAAGCGGGCTGCTGAGCCTCGCCGGCTCCCGTGCTTGTAACTGTCCCAGCCGGACACCCCCTCCCCCCTTTGACCTACCCGGTCCGTGTCTCCTTACGGCTTGGCCTGCCGCTCTCCTCTGTCCCGTTTCCCTTCACGATAGGTTTGACTGGTTTTCAAGCTCACGTCTCAGGTCTTCTTCCCCTTAACTCGAGTCTCCACCGGAAGGACTGCTACCCTTGCCTCTGCTCAGCCCAGGAATTGCCCCCAAGAGCCTGACCCACAACCCACCGGGACGTCTTGCCTCGTTAGGTGACGACCCATTTGTGTGCGCCCTCCCCACCCCACCACCCCCACTTAGATTGGGGTATGCGGCTCGAATTCTTGGGCCCAGCACCTTGTACGGAAGGCCGAGGTCCAAAAACCCCAGTCAGTTGTTGCCGGCTGGTCTTGTACCCTTTGTAATATAATTCTCTTAGTTTACCTTCCCTTACCCCCAGATCTTCCAGGACACCGTGGACCGGTCCTATTTGGTCCGTGTTGGTTGGAAAGGATCTGGTGGCTTGAATTTCTGACTCACGATTGTTGCCGGAGTCTGTAAACAAACCGACACTAGCGTTATCACTTTCTCTCCAGGATCCACCCCCCACCCCCTACCCCATCCCCGCTCTGTGACTTCTTGTTGAGAGGTTTGGTTATGGGTTAGGGTTGAAAAGATTCAAGTTTTCCTTTTAAGTGACTTTTTACATGTTAGTGGAGCTGGGAAAATACTTGCCTGGTGCATTTTACTTTTGTAACTGCTTGTACGTTATTTTCTGAGTAGTCAGAATTAGATAAATTATTCTGGTTTTAAATAGTTCTGAGGAGGTCTAAAAAATATTAACGTGTACTTATAATGATTTTTATTATGTTCAATAGAAGAAACACCTTTGCCATTTAAACTTTAATTTTTCTCAGTCCTTCAGTGAATCTACAGACGTACTTTCTCAGGAGCTCAGCCTGGCCCTACTTCAGTGATAAAGGAGGAAAGGTGAGTAGAAATTGAGAGTATTTACACTCCTGAGTCCAAGACAGACCCTGCCCTGAAGGTCAAGTGCTGACCACTAAAGTCATAAAATTCCTACTTATCCCAAAGAGTTGGGGTATAGTTTTTGACTGTTCTAGCTGTGGTTAAATTACTTCTACAAGTTTTATGATCTGTGAGCATCTTGAGTTTCTGTCATAAACTATTGCTGTGTATCTTCAAAACTCCAGTTAAACCTGAAAGTGAATTTTTCTTCCTCATTTGCATTGTGATTTTGCCTTTGTGTGGATCATGTTTCTTACATTGTTAGCTGGGAAATTAGTTTGAGTTGTCATTTCTTGGTATTTAGAGGAGACCATATAGCCACTTACACTAAAATCTGGGAAGTGATAAGTGATGCTGCCTTTAGTTAGTATCTGAGTTCAGTCCACCTCAATTGCAACTTTTTAGGACATAGTGGTACATTTTGGGTTAACAGAATAGTGGTTGTTTTTTGTTTGTTTTTTATAGCTGACCTGAAGAATTTTTGGTCAGTAGAGGAATCAATCCTGTGCAGCCAGCAGCATGGGCCAGTGCAGAAGAGGGAGTCAGATCATACATGTAAATGTAATTTTTGTAAGGCTCTTGGGTTTCTGGTAGCAGAGATTAGTGCTGTAGTTGGGGTTTATGGGATGAGACAGAGGAGCTCAGTGTCTCTGGGAAGGAGACCTGGCTGATTCTTAATATCTTTATGATTTGTAGTAGAAAAGGTTGAGTGTAATACTGATGAGCTTTATATCACACAGAGTTCTAATTAGAAACTACACATTGTGAACTGAAATAAGATTATTATTGGTGGTACATATGTATATCGGTAAGATACAAAGGGAAAAGTACAGTCTTTAGAGCTGGACAGACCTGGGTTTAAATACTATACTAAGATTTAGACCTTGGGCGAGTTATTAAAACTTCTCTTTTCATTTCTACATCTCTAAAAGTGGGATAAATACAATTTACGTCCTAGAGTCATTGTTAGTATCTTAAGAAGGAACCTATGTAAAGCTCTAAATTATGGCTAGCACATGATAGACAGGAATTTTTTTTTTCTATTTTCTTTTTTTTTTTAAGATTTTATGTGAATTTATTTTTAGACAGAGGGGAAGGGAGGGAGAGAGAGAGGGAGAGAAGCATCAGTGTGTGGTTGCCTCTCACATGCCCCCCCACACCGGGCACCTGGCCCTCAACCCAGGCATGTGCCCTCACTGGGAATAGAACCAGCGAGTCTTTGGTTCACGGGCCGACGTTCAGTCCACTGAGCCACACCAGACAGGATTTTTTTCTATTTTCTTTACACATCATTGATATGGTTTAGAATAAGTTATACATTAGTTTATATCTCTTTGCATTTTTGCTTTTGAACATGTTTTCCTGGTTTTTTCAGTTCATTTTTAATTGGTCAACTGAGATGTTTGCTTTGTAGGTGCCCACATAGGGTTGTCTTCTGAACATGATTCAGGTTAGTTCAAGACCAGAGGATAGCAGGAATATTGGATATAGTTGTATGTAGGATGGGGACCCAAAAAAACGAGAATTATCTTCTGGGGAGAGGGCCCCTTGTAGTACCGGCTTCCCCCACTAGGTGAGTGTTCTGGGAACCATATGTATCTGTGTACTAGCTGGCATTGTTGTAAAAGGCTGCAGTTGACTTCAGGGGATTGTTTTTTGAAGACTCAGTGTGTTTGCCCATTTTGTGATAGGTGATTTACAAGTGTACCTCCCCACACCATGCTGAGTGTTCAGCAGTTTTAAACCCCAAATGGCATGACTCCATGCCCCACCTCTCCTATTCACCTGATCTCACGCTGAGCGACTTTTTGTTTGTTTCCCCGGATGAGAAAAGTCTTCAAAGGGAAGCATTTTGTCAGTGTGGAACAGGTAAAACAAAAAATGGCAGGAGCACTAAAAGACATCAAAATCAATGCATTCAAAAACTGTTCTGAACAGTGGAAAAAATGTCATACATGTTGCATCAATGCAGAGTACTTTGAAGGTGACCAAAGTTTAAACATACAATAATAAATACACAATTTTTATAAATGAATTCCAGGGTTTTGGGGTTCCCCCTTGTATATCTCTAAATACATTATTAAACTAAATATCAATAAGTTTCCATTGTTCATTGCTTCCTTTCTCTTTGCCTCTCCATTGGTACACCTAGTCAGAGTTGACACAAATATTGTGCAGGCATACCTCAAGATATTGTTGGTTGGGTACCAGACCACCACAACAAAGCCAGTATAGCAGTAAAGCAAGTTGTAATCTTTTTGCTGGTGGAGGGTCTTGTTTTCAATTTGTAAAAATAATGACATCTGTGAAATGCAATAATGGGAAGCACAATAAAAAGAGGTATGCCAGTAATTCCTTCCTTTCCTGCTTCAGTGTTATTCACCACCTCTGCCCTAGCTACTCCTTAGGCCTTTTCCTTTTTGCTATAGAAGAGTACATTTTTTTTCTCCAAGTTCTTGGGCTCTGCAGTGATCTTCATCAATAGATTATCCAAGAACTAGACCATGAAAAGATCTCATTTCTTTCTGAAGTGAATTTGGCCTAGGGAGTTAGGAATACAGAGGTTTTTTGGTTTGTTTTATTGTTTTTATTCTTTAATTTTTTAAAAGATTTTATTTATTTTTAGAGAGAGGGGAAGGGAAGGAGAAAGAGAGGGAGAGAAACATCAATGTGTGGTTGTCCCTCATTGGGGCAACCCAGCTGGGGACCTGGCCTGCAACCTAGGCATGTACCCTGACTGGAAATCGAACCGACGACCCTTTGGTTCGCAGACCCACGCTCAATCCACTGAACTACACCAGCCAGGGCTGTTTGTTTTGCTTTTGAACTTGCTTATGCATTCATTGGTCACTTCTTCAATGTGCCGTGATCAGGAATCCAGCCTGCAACCTTGACATATTAGGATGATGCTCTTAACCAGCTGAGGTACCTGTCCAAGGCCAGAGCTTTTTATTTCATCTCCCCAGTTTGACCATCTTAATGATATAACAGCACAGATAAACAGTCTTTAACCTCATTGGCTTTTATTACACTTTTTTGGAGTAGGTAAGGGAACATGAAAATTAATAAAATGTTGATTACATTGTGATGAAAGCAACTGTATTCATTCAGGCCAGTGATCAACTCAGAGTTGATTATCTTGCATTACCATCACTCAGGGTCTAAATTCTCTATTAAAAGGTAAAGACTTGGAGTGGAGAATGGTGAAGTGGCTGAGACTGCATTTTTACTATTTGTGTTTTTAAAGGATCTGTAGATCTATGTTGGGCAAGAGTAGAAAAGGAAATAGATTGAAAGAGGCATAACTTTGATTGTTTCTTATTACTCTATGTGCTGGTCAAGACCCTGCAAGGGTTTCACATATTCTGAAGCTATTTTGTATTTCAGGGTGTTGCATAAGAATTGTCACATCTTATTAGGTAGTATTTCCTAGCATGGCTGAAGTGGGAGGCTAGATATGTTTGTGACCTTAGTTTCCAACCTACAGGGAATTTTACACAGCACTCTTATAAAATGTGTAAGATTTAGTCCTTGGTGTTGACTAGGATCAGCGTAGGATAGAAGCTTGTTTTCAGAAAGAGCTAAAAGAAAACAGTCTTTTTGTGGCCAGTTTAAAACAATACTGGCATTTCAAAAGCAAATGGGACACTAGTAGAAGACATTCTATAGAAGTGTGCCCTATTGTGAGATGCTGAGATTGTCAATTTTACACTCTAAGTTCTGTGTTCTGTTAGTGAGTGATAGGCTTTTAAAATCATGAAGTGACTAAGCTTTGTTTTTAGTAAACATTATTTACTTCTGGATTGTCTTCTACCATAGGAAAGTTACTCTAAACATGTCTAGGAAATGTCCAGATTATAGAAGAGTTATCCAAACCGAGCTTTTTATTGCATAACATTGGTGTTAGAGTTAGTTTTTAAGATTGAATTGGGTATTTCTTCCTTTTTTTTTTTTTAGATTTTATTTATTTTTAGAGAGGGGAAGGGAGGGAGAAAGAGAGGTAGAGAAACATTAGTGTGTGGTTGCCTCTCACGTGCCCCCTACTGGGGACCTGCCTGCAACCCAGGCATATGCCCTGACTGGGAATTGAACCAGCAACCATTTGGTTCGCAGTCCTGCGCTCAACCCACTGAGCTACACCAGCCAGGGGTCTTCCAATATTCTTAGTGGTCAAAAGGTAATAAATAGGATTGGAGACTTTAGGATTCATCTTGCCTCAAATGTAATTACAGCAAAAATTCCTCTGCACTTTCATTTTAAGCAAGAAGATCTGATGTTTTGCTCTCATTTACTGTACCATACTCACCACTTTAGCTAACTTCTATTAATAATCACAGCCTTGAAAATTTAGTATTCTTAGTTGTTGGGTATTTTCTGTTGTTTAACACTGCATGATTTCTCCCTCTTCCTCCACCTCTCCCATTCTCTTTTTTTCGGCCAGATTTATTGAGGTATGATTTACGTAGAGTCAAATTAACCCATTTTTTTAGTGTCCCATTCTATGGATTCTGACAAATGCAGTCACTCAACGTTTCTGTGACAGAACCATAGAACATTTTCATCGTTCCAAAGAGTTTTCTCATGCCGGCTTATAGTCATTCTCTTCCCTACATCCCAATCCCTAACAGCCACTGATCTTCTTTCTGTCCCTATAGCCTTTTTCCAGATTATCCTATAAATGGAATCATATTATGTAGCTGTTTGAATCTTGCTTCTTTCACTTAGTATAACATATTTGAAGTCCATCTGTGTTGCTCTGTGTATCAGTAGTTCATTTCTTTTTATTACTTAGTGGTAGTCCATTGTGTGGATGGACCACAATTTGTTCTTTTTTTTTTTTTTTTAAATAGAGAGGGGGAAGGGAGGGAGAGAAACATCAATGTCTGGTTGCCTCTCCTGTGCTCCCCACTGGGGACCTGGCCCGCAGCCCAGGCATGTACCCTAACTGGAAATCGAACCAACAACCCTTGGGTTTACACTCAGTCCACTGAGCCACACCAGCGAGGACCACAGTTTGTTTATCCATGTCCAGAAATGAAGAACATTTGATTGTTTCCAGTGTTTGATGACTCTAAATAAAGCCACTAAAACATTTACCTGCTGCAGGTTTTTGGGTTGGATATATATTTTCATTTCTCTTGAGGACATACCTGAGTGGGATTCCTGGCTTGTGTGGTAAGTGTATGTTTAACTGTATAAGAAACTGCCAAGCTGTTTTTCCAAAGTGATTACCATTTTGCATATCTATCATAAGTGTATGAGTTCTGGTTGCTTTATACCTTTTTAGCACCTGATAAAGAAAGCTTGTTATTATTTCTAAAATTCTAACATTCTAATAGGTATATAAAGGATTCTTATTGTGGTTTAGTTTGCATTTCTCTAATAATATTGAGGATCTTTTCAAGTGATTCTTACTTAGTTGTGAGAGATTTTAAATATATTCTGGTCTCTATCCTTAATTAAATATGTCTTTAGCAGATATTTTCTTTTAATATGTACCTTGTGTTTTCATCTTCTTAACAGTGTCTCTTGAAGAGTGGATTTTTAATTTTGTTATGTCCAGTTAATTTTTTCTTTTATGGTTTGTGCTCTTTGAGTCCTACCCTAAGAAATACTTGCCTAATCCATTGTCACAAAGATTATCTCCATTGTTTTATTGTGGAAGTTGTATTATTTTGGTGTGTGATCCATTTTCAGTTAGTTTTTGTGTATTGTACAAATGTAGGAGTGAAGTTTCTTCATCTATATGTACTTTGCATTTGGATATGTTGTTGTTCTAGTATACATGGTCTCTTGTACAAATCTTTCATTAATATTAGGAAAAGGAAGCAGCCTCAGTGGTTTTAAACAGGAGACACTTGATACCTCTTCCACAAGTACTGTTATATACTGTATTAACTTTCCCTCTGCTTGGTTTTTACTTAGTATTTTGCCATATATTTGGTTAAAAATCTAAGACCTGTTTCTTATTAAGAAAAATCTAGGTCACTGGAATTTCTTATGTAGAAGTTAAAATGACACCTGAGTCTTTTTTTGTCCATCCCTCAGTAGTTTACTCCTTAACCTTCAGTTTGGCAGGGGTTATGGTTATTTTTAGAGTACAGGCAGTAGAGCTAATCTAATTAAACTCTCCCAGATACCTGGGATTTTACATGGTAAAATTGTTCAAGGTAAAACTGGATTTGTTGGCAAGGTGCAGTGCATTCAAGAATGAAGAAGGTAGTTTAAGTTAGGGTCAAGTATGGTCCCTAACCTCAGATTATGAAATAAGATTGTATTTCTTGGTGATGAAAGAGATTCCAGAGTGGTTCCCTCCCATACTTGAGACCTAGGGTACAGTCATAAATTGTATCATAACCTGCTTTAATTTGGGCACTTACTCTTAATTCCTGCCCTAGAGTTGGGATTGTTTTAAATTTCTTCATCTTGACTGAGGTTCATATGGTAAGAGTAACAGCTCACCCCCAAAGTAATCGTATTTTATTACTGTTATAACTTATTGGCTTTCTAGAGAAGTGGTCCCCCAAAGTGGGAATGCATATACCCCAAGGGGTATGGAAAATGATCTAGTAGTGTATAAGAAAAGAATGTTGAAATTTCTAGTTTTTCTGAGAAAAGCTTAATGTTTGATGTTTAATGTGAATTGATTAAATGTGGGTGTATATACACTCATATTGAAGGTTCATGCTCAGAGTTTTCACTGATATAGTTTATTATCAGTTTTGAGACCACTGCCCTAGAGCATCCTTCTGCAGAAATTTTAACATGTAATGTACTTATCTATATCACCTCTGGAGTTTACTAATATTACTTTACAAAAAAAGAAAATAAAGTCAGAAAATATTAAGCAGCTCACCCAAGGTCACAAAACATGCTAATGGCTTAGCTGATACTAGAATCTTGGAATTTGAGTTTTCAGTGTAGAACTACTTTTGATAAACTCTATGCCCCTAAAATGTGACCTATCTGCCTGTATCAACTTAGTGATTAGAGTTGACATCAGCATTCACAGGGTTTTCTCTGTTTCTGAATTTAGCAGTAAATTCTGTCAGCTTATTTCCTCAAAGAGAGAGAGTTTAATTTCCCCAAAAACTAATTTCCCCAAAAGATGACATGTAGCCTCTGGGTATGAGTTGAACCTCATGATTCTCCTTTGCCCACTTCTCAGCCAGGTGGGCACTAGGCTTTGGCTCCTTCGGGTCATATAGGCTGGGAAAGCAAATGTATTGTCTAGAGCCATTATTAGTCTAAAGTTCAGGCAGTCTCAGCTTCTGTACAAGTTGATGAGATTCAGTTTTGAGAAAGGTACTCTAAAACTACTTTATTCTCTGGGAGTGGATAATAGTGGGGTGGGAAGTATGGTTATGGTTGACAGTTTTGATTTTGGAGATGAGAAAATATCAAATCTGTTCTTAATTGACAATAAAGTATACTTATGACCTTAGTTTTTAATCTTAAAAAAGTAGTGAAGTTATTTTCCTCACTCCATAGGACTTTTATAATTAATGTAATTACTATAAACCTTAGGTGGGGAAGAAGATACTGCTGAGATACTATATAAACAGGGACTGCTTTGAGGGGGAAAAAAGTGTTGTGTGAGGAATGCTGTACAAAAATTTATCATCAAAGTATATAGGAAGAGGAAAACAGCCTGCTCTGCAAACAGCTCTGTACTGTTTTTCTTTATGTGGCTTCACCAATCTTTTTCATTGGCTTTGTCGTTCCTTCAGATTCAGCCTCAGTCCTGCTCTTGCATTATTTTCACTCCTCCACTCTGGCCTACTATGAGCAAGCTTTGGGCAACTGTCTCTTAGCAGAGGACACTCTTTGTAGCAACTTGAATTTCTGTAGAGGAAAGTAGGGGGCAAGGTTCAGGATGGGGCTGCTTCTGGGATCATTGTTAGGAGAGTGAAAGGGCTGTTGAAAGATTAGAGGCCAGTGTGCCTGTGTATAAGGACTGGAGTCATGATCACTGAAGGGGCTTAACAAAGTTCTGGTGTGAATAATATTTTTCTTTGCTCTTTGGAATTTGCTTGAGCTGGGAGTGAGGCCCTGAAAAGATAATGACTGTGTTACAGTGGTGTACAAGGAAAGAAGCTAGATACCCTGACTCTTAATTATAGCTATGCCAAAAAATCTGGTGAAAGTGGGAGGAACTATGAAATAATGTTTGCAATTTTTATGAAATGAACTGAGATGGTTTAATAGAAGTGTTGCCCTTTTCTTATGCAGCTTTGCATTTGGCGACTGACCATTATTAATTGTAAGAGGGGGAAAAACACCCTTTTATATTCTTTCTTAGAGGTACTGGGCTCCCAAGTTCTAATATGTCTTTGCTTCTTACAATAGTTAATATCTGCACCTGTAAATG